>NC_056505.1:11928884-11940741 GCF_014905685.2 Nematolebias whitei
ATATGTATATATGTATGTCATGAACTCAGTTGTCTGCCACGGCTGCACTCTGCGCTCTTGGCCACGCCCACTGCTCTGCTGCAAAATGGAGATCGACAGAGGAGGGAGGAGGAGCTGCAGGAGGAAGCTCCTCCTCCAGTGTGGGCTACATACTGTGCAGCAGGTCCTAAATAATTTAAAATAATTAATTTTAAATAAAAATCCCATGCCAATTGTGCAGCTCATCCATTAATCAGACAATTGTGTGTCATGTCCAATCTTATTTTGAAAAAATGCGATAGAGCGAATCCGCGAAAAACAAGCTGCGAAGTAGCGAGAGACTACTGTAGTTGTTCGTCCACTTTGTACAGCATGGCTGTTTCTTCTTCCACCTAACAGGTTGCTTTTAAATAGAAACACATTTAAGTTTGAGTGATAAGTCATAATAAAATGTGTCATTGTATAGCAATTAAACTGTTTTTGTAGCATTACGTATTCATGTTTTTATTAGCGTTTACATGCTTCTTTATCCTTAAAATGTGTATGCGTTAGGAAAACCACAAACTGCAGATTAAAAATACTTAAAAAAAGTACATAATACACATCTGTAAGGAATTGTTTATAAGACAATTAATTTAATATATATTTTTAAAGTCTTTGTATATTTGTTATTTTTGTCATATTTGCTACTGTTCAATAAGTCAAACTTAATGGTTCCTACACCTGTAGGACAGCACTTTGGTCAGCCTTGTTACTGTTTTAAGTGCTCTATAAATAAAGTGGTATGGTATGGCATCGTATGTACAGTATCTATTTTAGCCTCTAGAGACTAAAAACAGGGTAAAGTATATTATCAAAAATGTGGGGATGAAGTTGCTAATACACAATCATCATGTATTAACTGACTGATACTACTGAGAATCCTTCTTTAATAAAACACATAAGAAAATTAAAAAAAAACTTTTTGTCCACAACTGACATGCACAGTCAGTCAAAACTGTTACACTTTGGTGCCAGAACCCACAATTTTATTTAGCACATGTTTAATAACACCAACTGGTGTAATCATCTCACTTTTTTGTCTTCTCCCACAATGCAATAGGTAAAATCTTAAAAGACTAGTGGCATATAAATAAAACCATATTTGTAACGCAGTAAATGTCTTTAGATAATAGTATGGATGGGTTTTATCTTATCTTATTTTGTACTTCATAGCTTGCACGTTAAAGCAAAATAAGATGCACTGAGAAGTATTTACACATTATCCAATTTCCTACTACGCATGAAGCTTGATTGTGATTAAATACCTTGACCACATCCACGTCTGTTGAGCTGCAAGTGACCGAGTCGTCCACCTCCCTCACTTGGCCGTCAGTCTCCACGGTAACCAGTTTGATGGGCACTGCTACACGCCGACCAGTAAGAATGGCGGTGTTCACCACCTCTGTGTTCTACAGAACGAAAGCACAAGAAACGTTTGTGACAAATTTGTTTTTGAGTTTGCTCTGACTTTGACAAATAGGGATGTAGGTTAATTTGACCTTAAATATTTCTATTTTTCATTCCCAACAAGAAATAATCATGTCATAGTGCAATATATGACTGTTTACTGTAAGAGGTAAAAATGATCTAATATTCACAAAAACATTTTTGTAAAAGTTGTTTTGACAAATGTGCTGTGTTGTTACATTCATAACTTCTCTTTGTAGCAAAATTTGCTGTGAGGTGAGAAGAATGAGATGACTGATGATAATAAAAAAATGTGGAAGGAAAAACAGGAATGAAGAAGTAATAGAGAAAAGAGGGGAGATTTAAGAAAGAGAAAAGGAGGGGGGAGTGATTATAAACCTCATGATTATTGTAATCAGTGTGATTACATTTGATTAGATCCTTCCAACAAAAATAGCACAAACAAACCAGCACATGCACACACCTCAGAACACCATGTGCTTGTGTCAATCTTGATTATTTGGCATTGAGCTTCCAAGGGGGCATTTATCACCGCCAACATGAAAGCAAGCCTGATTACAGGGTACTTTGCTTGTCCTGCTTTTTCTGGATATTATGCGTTTGTGTTTGTATGAGTGGACACTATTTTAATATATAGAAAATGTAAACGTAAAAAATAACAAAGTGGAAGAAGTAGAAATGAAAAATAAAAATGCATTTCTAGAGTGTACAGAAAAGGTAGATTTTGAGTCAAATGGCACATAGGTGTACAATGTAACACCTCTCATGGCCATTAGATGCTGGTTCTAAAAACAAAACTCACAACTTAATATATTTGGCCAGATTAGCCTGTGATCGTTACAACTCGTAAATAAGTCTCACAGCTGTTTCACACACAACTGGGTCAAATAAAATGTGTAATGAGAGAAACTGACTGAGAATTGAACTCCAACTTTAGGTGAGTCATTTTAGGAAAGGAAGTTAAAGGTGCTGCAGTAGCGGGTACCGTTTGTAGGTTCCACTGAGAGTATCCCTGAAACTGAAACATCAGCACAGATGAGCTGACTAAAAGTTGTATCAGTAACTGTTGTTGAGATATTTTGTGTTAAGTTTGTTGTTGGGTGTGGTTGTGGTGCAGTGGTATGGCAGATGACTCGCGACTAGAAAGTTGCAGGTTCAACTCTCCGCCATGCCCACACTTGGAGGTGTCCATGAGCAAGTGACCTAATCCCCAACTGCTCCCCAGGTGCTTACACAGCTGCCAGCTCCTCCACCTGGGCATATCTCACATGTGATGGGTTAAATGCAGAGAACTCATTTTTGTTACAAAGATGCCAATACATTGCTCTTTAACTATTTGTGCAGAAGTGCACAACTGAGTGAAGGGGTCACTTGCAAAACTCAAGTCTTGATATTAAAATTGCAATGTCAAAATAAAAGTCAAAATGCTGAGTAAAAAGTTGAAAAATAAGTCAAGAACAAAATTAAAATGAGAAAAATTAAATTGGTATTTTGAGATTTAAAATGGGAATTAAAAAACTAAATTAGCATTAGTGCAAATAAAATAATATTAACAATTAAAAAACCAAATAAAATATCAGAAATTTTTTAAATTTATTGGTATTGAAAAATCTAAAAAGAACACTAAATAAATTGCTTAACCATTATTATTCATTACTCACTTAAATAAACTGATCCAGATAACAACAAAAAAGGTTAAACCGTGTCATCTACCTGGATGATTGAGCTTACAACCCTTTTTCTGAACCACTTTGGCCTTGGTTGTCCTCAGGCTGTGAGTAGCAAGTCGGCCATCTGGCCTAAAACATTTGATTGTTGTCCATGATGATTGATGGTTTTGGATGGGGGTGCCATGTTAGCATGTGCTAAAAGCCTGCCTCTGAGATTACAACAGGAGGACGGCTTGAAACACAGCACTGAAGGCTACCTATGGGACAGATCTTGTTGGCAGGCTATAGACTGAGGAAGTCCTCTGGATGAGGGACGAAACGTTTCTCACTTAAAGAAACTGGTCCAGATGACATGATTTAACCTTTTTTGTTGTTTTAACCCTTATTATTTTGCTTCCTTCATTAATATGTAACAATGGAGATTGAAATAAAGAAAAACTGGCCATGATTTAAATAAAAAGACAAATCAAAGGCTTATCATATTTCTATGTGTCTGAAGTTACTGCTGATGGTTGATGAGTGAAAAAAGTGAAAATGGTGGAGTCTGAAGCACAGGAGAGATGTAAGCATGTCATGAGAAATAAATAGAATGCACAAACATCAGGAAAAGGGAAATCAATTCTCACTCAGAATTTAAAAAAAAGTGTTTTGTTTACTTTGTCAAACTGTATGTATATGTATGTATGTATGTACTGTTAGAAACTGTGAAAATCACTATTTCCTTTCTTTCTTTCTTTTTTGGTATTTCTAAGTCTTGGTTGCCCATGAGTGGTTCACTTAGTAATCTCAGCTAACAATGTTTACAGTATTTTCTAACTCTAAACTTGATTTTAGCTTTTTTTTTTTATTATTATTTTTTTTTTTAACATTTAGACTTTTAATGATCTTTTTGACTATTCTTTGTAAAATAACATTTATGTGGTGCTCTACTTTGTTCTGTAGGTGCGACTGGGTCAGTATAAAATCAAACACACAGTGATACGCATAGAAAGTTGAATAGAACAGCAATCTCTATAGAAAACGCAAACTCAGGAAGTTCATGCACACTTGGCACACAAACTTGAGAATTTAAGCACACGTGACCCGTGACAACCTGCCTAATTCACAATCCCTGTCTGCCACACACTCTGCTGTGTGACCTTTACCTAATGAGATCCCTCACTTGTTCTCTCTCAAACATACAAGCGCACACACTCCGTTAATCAGTAATTCTTAGTTTTCGTCTCTGCTTGTTGCACTCTGCTCCGTCTTACTTAAAATCAGGAAAATTGTGCTGTCCAAATATAGAAGCTGTTCTATAGGTTAAATAGAGTAAAATTTTAAATGAGCAAAAATGGGACAAAGTTTGTTTGGATACAACTTGTTTGTGAGAGGATCTGTGTGTGTTTTGTGTCCTGCCCTCCTCAGTGTTTCTCTCATGTGATCAGCTCTGTGGATTGTCCAGTAAAGCATCATGTCTGTTTTCCCTGTGTCTCCTTATTACCCTGTGTGTGAGAGTTGTGGCTTCCACCAGTGTTGCCAGATCTTGCAATAGAAAGAAGCAACCAGCTCAATGAAAACAAGCCCAAAACAAACCCAACTGGCAACCCACCACATTGTGCAAAACAGAGGCCGTTTTTAAACAGTATAAACATACATTTATTATGGCATTACACATAAACAACAGCAAAATTATGCTAAACCCTTTGAATAACATACTTTTAAACTCTGATAAAAAAAATTATATACATTTTGCGTATGTGATTTTTTCTACATATTTTAAAAACAAAACAACCTGACATCTGCGTGTGAGTGGAGCCCCCTAGTGGCCGGCCACAGTATGAGTGTTTGTTTGATTGTGCGCGACAGTGCGTCTGTCGCCTCGCCAACTTGGGCGGGAGCGATTAACAGGAAACGGGGGCGTAGAAGGGACAAACTACCTACTACCACTCGTCTTTTGCTTTATTGTGCAGAGCTGGGATAAAATCAACTACTTTTACTCGGAAAGAAAGTCGAGCCCAAATAAGCAACTTCATGTTCAAAAACAAGCCCAAAAAACTGCAACCCATGACTCACAAGATTTGCAAGGGACTTTAGGAAAAAAAAGCCCAAAGTCGCTTATAATAAGCAGATTTGGCAACTATTGCTGCCACGTCAGTCTTTTTTATTTATATAAATAAATAGAATTTAATTTACTCCTGAGTTCTTCGAGTCCTGCCTGTATTTGGGTTCAAAGTAAACATATAATGATAGAAAGTAGACATGCATTTATTTGGGAGGGTATGGATCTTTGATAAACATTCAAAGTAATAATATTATAAACAGTTATTCTTCAGAGTGAGAGCAAAAATAGTTTGTCTCGTCCATATTTATGGGAGATGGACTTGTAAACTGTCTAGGATAAACCCCAACTATTGGGCAATGACCATTGGAGATGGGCACCAGCTCCCTCGTGACTGTGAATGGAAAAAGACAGTAAACATAGACAGATAGATGTTTACATTTCCAAATATTCAAAAATGTGATATTAATAATATTAACTAGACAAAGTGTGGTCATTTCAACACCTACATTTCAACTATAGATATTTTCTGTTCACTGAGTTGACAGAAGTTATGCAAGAGAAACATAACAAAGATGGAGGACAAACCTCAAAAATAACATGACTTTACTTGGTAATTATGTAAATTGCAGGATGTGGCCATGTAGTTTTGTACAACCCTGGTTAATGGAGACAGGCAGACATTAACCTATGAGAGCTGCTTCAGTTGAGAGTACACCGTTGGTTGAACATGGCTTCCAAAGTGTCTTCATTATTGTTATTATTATTAATGTGAATAACAGCTTGGGGTTATGACAAAGTAGAACAGCTGATCACATAGAGCTGAAGAACACAAAACAAAACTTTGAAACATTAATAAAGGAGACCGACACTAAACAGAATAAAATAAATAAAAGTAACAAATGTGAGTAAAATAAAGGCTCATTATTCTTTGAAGGGATGCATATTTCCAGATTTTAAACTATGGTTATGTTATGTTGATAAATTGTAACGTTGTAGCCATTTTTCAGACCTCATGCAATGTTCTGAGATGTTATGGTCATAACTTTGGTGTGTGAATGACTGAGCTACTAGCACACCAAACTTTACCTCTGTATTTGTAAAACTGACTGAGTTTCAAACATTTCTGTGTTGGTTAATGTTCTTTAGTTGTGACAGTCACCTTGAACTGGACTGACTCCACATATCAATAAAGTTAGATCTGCACCCAATAATTACTTTCTACAAGCTCCAGTAAAACTTGTTCAGTGGTTCATTTCATGCACATACTTTGGTAACAGGGGCAGCAGGGTGGCACAACTGGTAGAGCTGCTGCCTCTCAGCAAGCAGGTCCCTGGTTCAAACCCCGGTCCAGGGGCCTTTCTGGGTGGAGTTTGCATGTTCTCTCTGTGCATGTGTGGGTTTTCTCCGGATGCTCCAGTTTCCTCCCACAGCCCAAAAACATGCATGTTAGGCTGATTGGTAACTCTAAATTGTCCCTAGGTGTGAATGTGAGAGAGTGTTTGTCTCTATGTGTCCCTGTGATGGACTTGCGACCCGTCCAGGGTGTACCCCGCCCCTCGCACAGTGATTGCTGGACATGGGCACCAGCGACCCCCGTGACCCAAAATGGAGTAAGCGGGTAAAGATAATGGATGGATGGATGGACTTTGGTAACCGAGTACACAAACACATACATGGGAACAAATATGATCCACCTTTGTGCTAGGAGAAGGGAAATATTACAACTCGGGGCAAACAGACAGAGATTGACATGGAAAGAAAATTAAAGAATTTTGTAGATGAACAGATGCTGGGATATATTCATCATTTAACGCGAGTTCCTCATTTTTCTGGACTGAATAAAACGTGCATTGAATTTAAGGAAATGCAAAGTGAGACGTCATTTAAATTTGACCCATCAAAATGAATGCGGTCATTTATTTACAGAATCAAATTTAACATCAAACATTTACATTAATTTGGCAAATTATGAAAATAACAATATAAGCAATCAATCAGGAAAAATCATACGGCCATAATTTTTCCGTTGCTGACATTTATAAAACTGTACAACTATGATCTTTTACCCACACGGATGTGAATAAGCACTTTACACAGACATTTCTAAATATCTGGGAGGATTTCTACTTCATAGGAAAGTTTAAAGATGGAAAGAAGTTTAGGGGGAGTAAAGGATGGGGTTTGAGGGAAATTGAATGGTCACCAGAACCGACACTCTCCATCAGAAGCCCAGCTCGCCTCGGTACGCTTGGTAGGAAACTTGACCCATTACCTCTCTGATGATAATCAGCAGATATGGTGTTCCGTTAACGCTACCGGTCCAGCGTCTCCTTAGAATGGCTGTTGCCCGTCAGAAGTAGTGGCGAGGCTCTGTTCGACACACATTCACCTCAGTGGAAAATGTTATAATCCCATGGAACTCGGAAGAGCTTTGTTGTCATGTCAGGAACTCCAACAGCACTCCATCAGAACTCAGCAGAACTTGAGTAGACTCTCACCGAACTCTACGCTTTCAGACTCTTAGAACTCCGACAACTCTCTGAGTCTGTAACTCCGTGAGACTATGTAGACCAGGAAGTACTGACATTTTAAAGGCTCTTTCCCGGTTCACTTTTTGGGATTTTTCATTGGTCAGAAACGACCAGAAGGGGTGTGTTTTTGTGACGTAAGGGGTTAGAGACAGCGAGAATTGTTATGAGACAGCTCAGAAATGTTCTCACAGACCGAGAGGGTTCTGTTTTGGCGTGCCTAAGACACAGGTGCAAAACATCTCTATTTACGTCTGAGAGGATTCTAAAACATGACAGTTTTAACATAACAACTTGTTTTTCGTTTGACTGTAACCTTGTAAACGCACACACTTGCTCATTCAAAAGCAGAAATCAGAAAAATGCATAATTACTCTGCAACAGCTTTTAACATGAGAATAAAAATCATTACTCAGTTAATAAAATTGATTAGTTCACTGCAACATCTAAAATGGTTTGAACTAAGACACTTTGATTATCAACATTTGTAAGATAGTAATGATAATAAAAAGAGAGTGTTCTTTTCACTTGAATCTTCAAGAAAGAAAGTCTCAGGATGGGTGAACCTGTATTTATGGAGTCAAATACATGAAATGACAGCTTCTGTCCCACAAGGTTCTAAAGGTCAAGAGTTTTGACCTTAGACTGGGTTCCGACATAGGCTTAGTCCACTACAGTCCCCCCTTTGGAAATCATCACCTGTCCATGGAGATGAATTCCAACTATGGACTTACGTCGTCGATTGTCCTTGAAGCTTGATGTAATCCAGCAAAGAAACAAGAGTCAAGAGTAATCCAGCAAGGAAAACAAAAGTCAAAAGTAATCCAGCAAGGAAAACAAAAGTCAAGGTAATCCCACAATGTTCTTGGTAATTCCAATGTGTTGATTATAATTCCATATCGTCTCGATAATTCCATTGTAGCAATGCTTTAACCCCTTGGAAACAGAGTCTGTAATCCACTGGAAAAAGTCATATAATCCACAATGGTAAATCCACAACTATTGGAAGTGTTGATTAATCAGCATACAGAGGGGTACCCTTGGATTGAACTGAAGAAGCGGCCACCGGATGAAGAGTGGAGACCAACGTCAGGATTGCAGGTCGCCTCCAGCGAAGGTTGTCTCCAGCGACGTCCAGACTGTGCCGTTCTGGTTCAATGTGTCATGCAATTATGTGGTTTAAGGTGGGCTTATGAAGGGGATTTTACATAAGGCCTTAAACTATATGCACCTGGTGTGTAAGCTATTATGGTTGGGAACAGCTACGACTACCAGTTAAGGGGTGGAGCATGCTGAAAAGGGGTAACTACAGGGGTTTAAGCCTATAGAAAAGGGTTCCAAACTACTTTTCCATTTCTAACTTGGGTTAATTTAGCTTTACATGGCAAAATATAGTTTGGTTCAAATGTCTGTTGTCTTTTAGACGAACGACTTGAGATTGGGTGTTTGGTTTCCCATAAATGTTTTGGAAGTCTATGGCGAGACTTATCAAAAAGAATTAGCTATCCCCCCGAATAGAATTGTTCGAGTAGGTTCGGCTTAAGCGATGTGAGACCAATGTAGATTATGGTACTTAAAGTAACAATAATATACATTGACTCCGCAAAGATTGCAATTTAATGAATGAACTGCATGTTGGCATGGTCAAAGGCTTCTTAGTCTCTAACTTACTACACACAAGATTCATTCTTACCTCTGAAACAACCAAAATCAACTAAACAACGTTTCAACACCGACAAGAGTAGTGACTAAGCATCTAGAAACATCGTTTCACTGCTCCTCCTCACCCTGGTTGTCAGTTTCAGTCACGTTGTCCCGTGTGAGTGGCTTCTTTGCGGACCCGCTTACGCGAGGCATAATCATATCGAGGTGCGCTGCATGGCGATCCACGTCGACTCGGAGTGACGTTTGGCCCCGGGACAGGGATGCGAGTATCCCACACAATACGAGGGTTATCGTCATTAGCAGGGCTATGATTAATGTGTCCGCGCTCGACCACGCATAGTTAATTGGTTGGATCGGGTTCTTAGTTGTGGACCTGAGGGACTTGAGAACTTGGTTTATTGGTTCCACGTCGACGACTTGGGTGCCTTCAAAACGGATCCTTCCCAGAGTCTCTGGATCTATGTCTATAGACATATTTCTCAGGTACTCTGAGTCATCCAGAGTCGTGTCCCATCGTTCCGGATCGAGGTGATAGAGCGTCAAATCACCAATGTGTATGGTTGTTCCCTGGGGAACACTGATCCACATCGTTTTGTCCGGTAACGCCAAAGGTCTATTTGCCCCAGGTTGATCGTAGGCTATGATCGCCTGTCTTTGAGGAGCGTTCACTAGCCAACGAGAGCCAATTATTTCCGCTTTTGCATCTTTAGCCAGGTGTCGAGGCGTTACGGTCGTTGAGCACTTAGAATTTTCCGGAATAGGTGTTAATCCGCATATGCCCGCGGTTTTATTCCACATAAACGGTTTGCTCGGGCACAGATAGTGTATCTCCCGAGTGAGAACACACATCTGCAGGTTTGGAGCTAGGTAAACTGAGGGGTTGTCGTCGTGGTACGCAACCATCCTTGGTGTGTCAATTTGAACATGGTTTTCGCCGTGCCAATTGCCAACATTTACGACGTCCCTGAGTCTATATATGCCGTTTGAGGGAATTATCGGTAGGTTGATAATGAACGCCATTTCAAATGTTTTGTGATTGACGTAGATTGGGATTGCGCTACCGAGAGTGTAAGCCAGGTGTGCCTGTGTTTGCGTAACTTTTTCGTGCGTAGCGGAGCTGAGGATGTCGTTCACCATCTGTAGAGAGACTAGATACGGTGGGATCCTACCGGTGGCTAGTGTATCTACCGACGAACTGATATCTCTAAGCATGTCAGCAAAAATCCTATCCATTAGGTGTGCGACAGCGTAATCCGCTTCAACCGTAAGGGCTAACTCATTTACCGCTATTGCGAGGGCTTTGATCTCTTGGGTGGCACCCAAGAGGGTGAAGATTATCAGGAGTGGTACCATCATTGTCCTATGGAAGCACAAAGAGATAGGTCTTAGCTTCGTAATGGTCAAGGGTAGGTCCTGTGAATTTAAACTATGGTTAAGTTTATTATCCATTAGTTATCTTCTGCTTGGATGACCCTTGTTCCCACGAGGTCAGATTTTGTGAGATCTTTGTCTCCTGAGGAGTTATTGCACGCCTTGTGTTGTTTAACCTGGTTACGATGTACCCATTTAACAGTTGGCTCTTTTTGGCCTTTACTGATTTTTATCTGGTAGATAATTGGGGACACTTTGTCGGTTATCAGATGGGGTCCAGTCCATCTGGGCATCAGCTTACGGGCGAGAGTTCCGGTCCCGGACTCTCCTCTCCCAGTTTTGGGTGCAAACGTGTAGTACCAGACCCTGTCTCCCACTTGGAGTTCCTCGTGAGAGGCCTTTTGGTCGTAGTACGCTTTGCGTCCTTCAGCTGATTTTTCCAGGTTTTTCTGTGCGAAAGCAAAAGTGTTTTTAAGGTGTCTTTCCAAGTCTTTCATGTATTGTTGTGTGGTGTAGGCTGTTGCCATGGCAGCATCGCCTGGTTGGTACAACAGGTGTAGAGGGAGAGTCATTTGTCGACCCGTCATCATCTCGAAAGGAGCGATGCCAGTCGACGTGTGTGGAGTGGCCCTTATGGCCATGAGGACCAGAGGGAGTTTCACGTCCCAGTCCTTGTGGTTTGCGGCTACGTATTTTTTCAAAATACTCACCACAGTCCTGTTTGCTCTCTCAACCTGGCCTGAAGCCTGTGGGTGGTAGCCAATATGGAAGTTGGCTTTGACGCCTAGCGTCTTCCACAGTTCCTTCATTACTTCACCTGTGAAGTGTGTACCTTGGTCTGAGTTCACCCTAAGGGGAAGTCCAAACCTTGAAAATACATGATTCACTAACAACATAGCAGTGGTTTGTGCTGTGTCATTAGGGGCTGGTAGACATTCTACCCATTTGGTAAACGCGCAGGTTACCGTGAGAAAATATTTATTTCCTCTAGAGGTCTTAGTGAGTGGTCCGACCCAGTCAATCTGGAGGTCCGACCATGGAAATGCAATGCCTCTACTATGCAGTGGTGCTCTGTGAAGTGGTCTGGATGGTTGAAACTGGCCACAGATCAGGCACCCTTTTATGTAGTC
>NC_056505.1:11940841-11943267 GCF_014905685.2 Nematolebias whitei
AATACTAGTGTGTGTGAGAGACAATACTAGTGTGTGTGAGAGACAATACTAGTGTGTGTGAGAGAAAGAGAGAAAATACTAGTGTGTGTGAGAGACAATACTAGTGTGTGTGAGAGACAATACTAGTGTGTGTGAGAGACAATACTGATTATGTCCTACACGGCACCTCATACCAACATGTAGCCACCTTGATCGGCTCAATTCTGGAACTTTTATATGTATATATGTATGTTTGTGTATGTATGTATGTGTGTGTGTGTGTATGTGTGTATGTATGTGTGTATGTGTGTATGTATATACTGTATATATACAGATATTGTTTTTCTCATAATCAAAATAGTTTAATCTTTTATCAGTTAAACAAATTATTTGTGCTTGATTGTTTGTATCAGCAGTAAATATTTATTAGATGCGAGTAAATCAGTCAGGACAGTAAATACACCAACATTAAAGAGATATATTTGTTACTATGCATGACTTCAGATTTCTAATTTAAATTTCATTATCTATTAGAGCATCATTATTGTTGTATTTATACTGTAGTACAAACACTGCATGCATTTTTAAACCTCTTACTCTCCTTTACTCTAGGAATAATTTCAAATAAATGTTCATACGGGTGACATTGAAACGGCTTTTGGTTTCCTTCTCTCTCTTTTCTCCAGTAGCTCTAATTCCAATGACTTTGTACCTGTTGACAAATTATTTAACAGCTGATCTCTACAGGCTAAGTTGTGATGAAAAGATTCAAAGGGTGTTTTCTTTGGATTGATGCTTACTTGTACATCTACAATCAAGGGCACCTTGACCTTTGAAATAGGGTTCAAAAAGCTCATAGATATCCAGGCAAGGACTGAATATATACTGTACAACGGGAAGTGCACACAATGTCATACACAAACTCACAAGTACCTGCTTTCTGTGACAGTGTGTTGTATCTCTGGTTGTCACTTGCTTGTTCACCCACTTTTTTCTTGCAAATGAACATTCACATACAAGTGAAGGTTAGGGTCTTGGATGGCTGAGATGGCAAGTTATCAGCCTGTCGGTCCAAAATAAAATGTCTTTTCAGTGTTTTTTTCTACCCATACAACAACTATCCGTCCGACCATCTGTGCATCCATCCATCCATCCATCCATCCATCCATCCATCCATCCATCCATCCAGCCATCCATCTCTGCTTCAGGTACTGAGAGGAATGTGCTGTGACAACATCCTTTGAACTAAAAAAATAAATTCTCCCTCTGTCTTATTTTCTTGTTCTTTTCCTATCCCATCCTTCTCTTCCTGCCTTTTTTCCTCTCGGGGGATGATTCCCTTTTTTCTTGCCAGCGGTGCATG
Source organism: Nematolebias whitei (assembly GCF_014905685.2). NCBI lineage: Eukaryota > Metazoa > Chordata > Actinopteri > Cyprinodontiformes > Rivulidae > Nematolebias > Nematolebias whitei. The sequence continues at coordinate 11,942,184 of NC_056505.1, forward strand.
TCTTTTGGTGCTCGTATGTTTGTTCTCTATTGTCCTTTGAATTTCCCTGGGGGCCACCACTTTCTCGTGGTACTCTTTGATAAGACGCCCTGTCCTCTCAGCACTTGCTACATGGTGAGACTGACTGTGTCTCTGTTTTAACAATTGTACGTGCTCTTTTTGTACAACTTTAAGGAAAATTGTCTTTCATTCTTTCTCCAACTGCCTCTCGCCAGGAGAACAAACCCCTGAGGGTCACCAGTGGGGTTTGGATCACAGAAGAGACATAGGGAGCTAAAGTCACCAGAAAAACAACAAGTTGAGGAAAAGTAGATTTTTCCAATATTAACAGAGTCAAAAATCCTTGTAGCTACCTCTGGTCTTATTTATAGATTATAATGAATATTTCTGTAACTGAAAAGAACGCTTGAGCATTAATCTTCTAGACAGTGAGATCAGTCTCTGTTTTATAATGTGCCATGTGCTTGTGTGTACCAGTTGTAATATAAAGTTGGACAAGTACTTTACTGATTCTATTTTGTAATAATTAGCAAGGCTATTGAAGGTGTTGTCTGTGTCCTTGTCAATATACAATTTTATTTATTCTGCACCTACAAATGATAGGCACACAGGAAAGAAGCATTCACACAGACAAAGCAAAAATGTGAGCAAAAACAGTATTCCTGTGTCAGGATCTTTTTATTTTGTTGGGGGTTTTTTTTAGATTTTTTTTGTGTGTGTTTTATTAATTAGGAGTTATTACGATTTGGAATACTTGAGTTTTTTTATATATATTTTTTTTTCTTATTTGTGGTGTTATTTCCTGTTTCTTTAGCTCCCCTATGTTTCCTGTTTCATCTCTCACTCACCCTGTCATTTCCTGTCGGTGTCACTCAGCCACGCTCAAGCTCACCAGTGCCTCCATTCTCCCCAGTTACCTCAGCCTTTAAATCCTTGCAGTTTTCATACCACTAGCAGTTTGGCATTACCAATCTTCAGATATGTGTCTCCTCAGTCCTGGATTTTTTGTTATTTTGAAGTTTTGCTGCCACAACTTTATTATTATTATTATTATTATTATTATTATTATTATTATTATTATTAT
>NC_056505.1:11943367-11947735 GCF_014905685.2 Nematolebias whitei
TTGCAATATATATATGTGTGTGTGTGTGTGTGTGTGTGTGTGTGTGTGTGTCTTTTTAAACCCTTCCCACACTCTTGCAACTAAATAATGTTTCTAAACTCTAAACAGTCTAAAAGAGCACAGCATGTCATGATCTCTGCTCTCTCTGCCACCTGCCAGCTCTCTCGGCCACGCCCACTTCTCTGCTGCAGAGCGGCAATCATGACATGCTGCAGGAGGGAGCTTCTCCCTGCACAGGTGGGCTGCACACAGGTTCAGCAGGCGCTAAATAATGTAAACTTTGTAAAAAAATAAAAATAAACATAAAACACTTTCAAAAACCGTGAATGAGCGAGTCCACAAAAGTTGATCTGCAAAGTAGCGAAGGACTACTGTACTCTATTTACTATTTTACTTTACTGGGCACTACTTTATAGCCACTTCTTCATTGTTAAGTACCACTCTAATAGTTTTGTTTCTATTCAGTTCTTCTCAGGTGTAGGTGTGTCTCCATTGTAACTGGTTCCCCAACTCTGTGAGCAGGATTGTCATAGCAAAGAGAATAAAGTGGGCAGGATCTTCATAGCTTTTATATTCTGCTCGACAAACTGGCCCAAACAATGAGTCTGCTGACCTCAAAACTGCTTGGAGTGGTACATTTGGAACCATGGATGAGGTGGTGTCATAAACTGAGTGTGAACCTGCAATGGAGACACTCTTAACTGGTGTGGTGTCAAACTGGACTGAAGAATGTCAATTCGTGGAAAAGGTAGAAGGGGCCTGCTATACTTTGCTCTTTGCTGCTCTGCTATACTCGTCTCTGCTGTACCTCACACTTCTCTTTTCCTAATATTTTTTTTTTTACTTTTCTTTCATTTATTGTTTATTTCTAAATGAAATGTTTGTGTAGTGGATAGTAAAAAAAAATAAAATAAAATAAGAAAGCTATTTTCCCTGCAGATTATTTTTCAAAGTTTTCCTCTTATACTCATAATAAAAACCATTTTCTGAAACCATTAATGTTTGTTTAATAAACTGTATTTGGACCCTTGTGCAACTTATCCCAAAATTTTTAGACTGGAATGATGATTTTACTCTGAACACCTACAAATGGCAAAATACAATAGCTGAGAGTTTGTTTAGGGATGCACACATCTTCTCACAGATGCAGACACAAATATTTGCCCTCTTGTTGAGCCTCTCTTAAAAGCATTTGCATGTCGCATACTGGTGTATGTACGTGTGTGTGGGGTGGGGTGGTGGTCTGCCTTTGTCCTCTCGAGTGCATAGACTGATGGTGAACAGGTAACCGGTAATGGAATCAGGGAAAAGTGATAAAGAGTGAGTGATAATGTTTATGGCTAAATGATCAAAGAAGATACTGTGAGCAGTATAAACATGCATGTCTGTGTGTTGGGGACAAGGAGGTGCATACTTGACAGTCATAATACAAGGATAGCAAGAAATAAGAAGGACTAGGCAAAGATAAGAGATGACATAGGTCTATTTTTGTCTTCACGAGAACTTGGTGTGTGGGTCTGCACGAATCAGAAGGGTACATGTGCAATTAGCAGAAAAATATCCAGCATAACATGTGAGGGAGATATTTGGATTGGATGTGAATATATGAACTAAGTGAAACAAATAAAAATTAAATATGATTAAAAAGTGAAGGTATGAGTACATATCTACATTTATGCAAATCATTTAGTAGCACATCAAACACTGAAAACTGATTATTATTATTATTTTAGCTAATCATTTGCTTTTTTTTTCAGTTTAGGTATGACAGAAAATAACACGTAAAACCATAAAACAGCAAAAATGAACATTTTAAACAATTTAACAGTCAGGTAGAGAATGTTGCTATTTTTCTAATTAGGGCACCACAAGGTTCCTTATTTAACAAAAATGCAAAAAAGGTTTGGGAGAGACTAATTTATTTCAAAATTAATAAGTGGGAAATCTCAAATCTAGTTAGGCTGACAGGTCAATGACAGTGGGTTAGTATTACAGTTCTGAAAATTAAAAAAGGGGAGTAGTCCATCACTCTGAAACATGGAGCAGCCCTGATCATAACTTATTGTCATTAATAATAATAAAAAAAGCTTAAACTCCTAAGTAAGGTAATGCAACATAATGGCAGTAATAAGAACAGAGTGCAAACAGACATTGCAAAGTGATTTAGCAAACATTGAGACATTGTTAAATTACTGAGTTAAGAATGGATTTGAAATATTGGAAAATAAAGTTGCCTAGGAATTCTACTTCCAAACTTCAATCTGGAAGAAGACTGAGACATTATCTAACAAGAGCAACCTGTCGGTGCGTCTTTCTGTAGCAGCTCAGAACTATTGATTTGTCCCTGTGCTTTATTTCAGCTTTCACCTTGGGAACGCATGACGATGGGCTGTGGACACGTTTTAATGGATAGTTAATGAATGTAGTGGGCATAGCTGTTGAGTTGAAATTCACTCTGCAAAAGTTAAATCAGCTGTAATGTGGAGGCCTGCACTTGTAAGCTGAAGTATGTGTGCAGGTTCATATGTGAGTGTCAGTTTGTGTCTGTCCTTTGTTTCTGCAAGCTCATTTCCCCAGAGTCCCTTCTGTCCTCTTGATGTCAACCTCACTGTGTTGTTGACAGCTCTCAAACAGCCTCACTCTGTTTGTCTCACCCACGTACACACGTATGATTTTTATTTTTTTTTTGCTTGCCACCATTTTTAAATTTACAAGAATAAAGCGCAAATGACAGTTTAGATAATTTATTTTAACAAAACATTGAAATCACATGATCATTTTTATATTCAGTTTTGAAATTGATTAAACTAGTAGATTAGATTAATGATTTTATTTATTTTTTTTTAATGAAAAAAGATGCTTCATGGCAGCACAGTGGTACAGTTGGTAGAGCTGCTGCCTCTCAGCGAGAAGGTCGCAGGTTCAAATCCAGGTGCGGAGACCTTTCTGGGTGGAGTTTTCATGTTCTCTCCATGCATGTGTGGGTTTTCTTCAGGTACTCCGGTTTCCTCCCACAGACCAAAAACATGCATGTTAGGCTGATTGGTAACTCTAAATTGTCTCTAGGTGTGAGAGAGAGAGAGTTGTTTGTCTCTGTGTCTCTGCGATGGACTGGAGACCTGTCCAGGGTGTACCCCGCCCCTCGCACAATGATGGCTGGACATGGGCACCGGCGACCCCCTGACCCAAAATGGAATAAGCGAGTAAAGACAATGGATGGATGGATGGATGGATGGATGGATATGAATGTTCATATAAAATACAACAATGACATTGATGTTCACTTCACTTCAATTCAATTCAAAAATACTTTATTAATCCCAAAGGGAAATTAATTGTTGTAGCTCATCTTGGTTTCATTAGAGATGTTATAGATGCTGGTGGCTTTGGGCAGGAAGGGTTTCTTGTAGCAGTCTGTCGCACAGCAGACCCAAAGAAATTGGCTGCAGATGCCGATCTGTCCACCCAAACCCAGCAGACCTCTCGTCTTCTTGTGCAGCAGGACTGTCTGAATACCGGCAGAACTCCTCCTGGAACAATGGCCATTTCTTGCAGGAGCCTGCTGAGCCCCTCGTCGCTGTGGACTAAGCTGCAAGTACCAGGGGATCTCAGTCCTCTCACTGTCACAAGCCGTGTTTACCAGCACTCGAGCATGGCCTCCAGGTAGACGGAAATGCATCCACGGCACCTCCTTTTCAACTCATTTGGGATTTGGGGCTGTAGTTGAGGTCTTATTTGAACTTTTGAGAAGTTAATCAGCAGCTCCCAGTTGTAGAAAACCACCTTGTTGTTATGGTTACGTATCATAACAAATGTTCAAATGTAAAAAAGTTTTCAATAAAAAAATTTCCAGCAGCCCAGCTTCTGATACCAGAGGAAGTAATCATCCAAATAAAGTGATTTCCATCCAGAAAAAAAAAATTGCAAATAAAGTTTTCAAAAGCAAAATCTCAGAATGAATGTAAGAGAGATACTCCAACATATGAGGTGCCGTGTAGGACATAATCAGTATTGTCTCTCACACACACTAGTATTGTCTCTCACACACACTAGTATTTTCTCTCTTTCTCTCTCACACACTAGTATTGTCTCTCACACACACTAGTATTGTCTCTCACACACACTAGTATTCTCTCTCACACACACTAGTATTGTCTCTCACACACACTAGTATTCTCTCTCACACACACTAGTATTCTCTCTCACACACACTAGTATTGTCTCTCACACAGTACTACAGACTCGGTCACACACACTCACAAGACCAGAGAGAAGCGATAAATGTGTGTGTGTGTGTGAAATAATACTATTCTGAATGAGCGGCAATAGATTTGTGTATGTATGCGAGTATGTGTGTGTGTGTGTGTG
>NC_056505.1:11947835-11952751 GCF_014905685.2 Nematolebias whitei
TCATTAGCTATGTAATAAATGTACACACACACACACACACACACACACAAAGGTAATATTGTTCAGAGTTCTGCCTGATTGGATTGTGAAATAGAGGACCCTCTGGGGAATCGCTTGTAGTCTGCCAGCCACTGTGACCGAGAGAATTTCTTAACAAGGCTTGAGACAACCTCAGAGGAAGCACGTGCAGGTTGGATTTTTCTGTTTGCGCAATGAAACAATGTAAACTCAAACATCATTGGCTGTGAAATGTTTTGGACTTGAGAGAAATTTTACCTCTGATTGTCTTTATTCGTTAAATTTTGAACGTTTGTGTAAATGAAAATCCAAAGTCAATGGAAGGCTTTGCCAAACAGCTGGAAATAATCAATATTCATCCTGAGCCAATAATGAGTGATCATCATCAGCATGTCAGATGAGCCAAATAGGGTTTCTCTAATAATTACCCAGTGTCAGGTAGCAGTTCAAAGTACTTTGAGCTGAGCATGTCATCCCATGCTCACAGCCGCCTCATTAAGGTTTACATCATGATGTAGTCAGAAACATTAGATCATGTGATACTTTATCTTTGCTGAGAAATAGTATGAAAGAAGTGGAGAATAGTCAAAAGGATTCCATTTAGCCTTGTTTGGCCTTCACATGGAAACCATCTTGAGATGAAGCTCCTTCCACATTCATGGAGGATTCCAGCCTCTGGGAGAATCTGACTGCTGCCCTGTCTGCTACGAGCGCACAGATCAACTTACACACCGGCTTTTCTTCTGCTTTGATGACGGATTCACACACACACACGTGTATGCCTGCACTGGTACTCAAGACCATTACACATTTGTGCGTGCACACACTCGTGCACCTTAGACCCCCATCCTCCACCTGGTGTATTCACCTGCTGCACCTGAGAATGTGAGCGCTGTGATGTCACCTGCACCCCCATCACTTCAAAGGGAACCAAAAGCACTTCAGTGCCATCAGCACAGAGAGCAAACGCACCCTCCCCATTCTTCCTTTGTCCTGCTGTCTCCTAATAGTAATTCCCCTGCAGGAAGTCCACACAGGGGAGAAATACACAGTGTTCTCCACAATCAGATATTTTTTGGGCTTCTGCCCACTGGCACCCACTGCACGCACCGCAGTATAAATGACAAGCTCTTTTTTATTCCTCTTCAGTTTTACTGACATGAAAGGAAGTGCCCTGCTGCATGAAATTGAGTGCACTTAAATGTGCCTTATAAGTGTGTGCACGAATGTGTGTATCTTTATGTGCATTTGAGTGAAAGGTGACTGGACATAGTGAAAATCTTGTGATTACAGTTCTGCTACAGCGGCCTGATTTTCTAAAGCTTCTACTGAAAAATATGCTCAAGCAGAGTGTGATGTGAAGTGACAAGGCGATAATACAACCACCACATTAGAGCATGGTTGGCCATTAAAAGACCCGAATGAGATTATGAGGTCATATGTGAGACGCAAAGCCTACAGACAAAACTAGTTCTGTGAAAGTAGCTGCATGCAAGTATGTATTGCCTCCGAACAGAGAAAAGTCTGACCGAAGAAAGAAAACAGCAGGATCAGTAAAAAAATACTGTAAGAAAGTGGGAGAAAAGCATGAGAACATGAGTTAATCGATGCCTTGGAGTTTTCCATAGCTGTATTTATCTGTAATTCCTCACTGAATAACAAAATAATAACAATAATAGTGCTTCAGCATGGTTTGTTATCCAAAAACATCCAACTAAGCATGAAACAGGACCTAGCCCATCTCCCATCTCAGCTCAGTGGAAAGTATTTCTATTGTAAAGTAAGATAAAATAACAGCAGTTCAATGTACTGTGACACACTAAGATGCACCAATCCTGTGAGCGTGCTGTTCACAAGATGATGCCTACTGTGAAAATATTCTGATGTATTTTTGAGAGACAGAGAGAGAGAGAGAGAGAGAGAGAGAGAGTTTGGGTTGTGAGAGAAAGTGAAATTGAAGAGATGCACCCACAGGAGGAGATAGAGGATTTACAGCCGAGATAAAAATGGAATCCATTTTGCTTCTTGAATCACTCACATTCATATGGTAAGGACATGCCAGGTGCCATTCTCCTGTCTTTACCCCTTTTTTTCCTTCTCGGAGCTGCTTTAAATGTTCAAATTTTTAATCACTACTTCATACCGTCACTGTCACGTCTCTTTTTTTAATTTTCCTTTCCTTGGCTTCTTCTTACTTTTCCTCTTTGCACCCCAACACTGTCTCGGGTCCTGAAACTATGGCAACGAAACAAGAGTGCAAGCGCTCTCTATGATTAATAGATGAGAGATGCGGTGCCAATCGCCTGGGCCTGGGGAGGAGGGACAGATGCACTCAAACAACGCCACGCAAACATGCACACACTGTCAGAGGGAATGCACAGACACTCAAACTCAAATCCCTCCACCGCCTCCATCGTTTGCTGCCTTCCGCTGGTTTGAGGTACAGAAAATTGAACCAAGTCCAACTTAGACACTACACTCAGTCACATATATCCTCAGCAGTGTTTTGGTTTCAGAGGCACACAAAGAGGCGATTCCCTGATCCACATGACAAATTTTTCCTTATTTGCTTGGGACAAACAAACTAACCACAGACATGACCGCAGACACTGTGGCGGATGTGGTTCTAATGAGTCCACACACAAACTGAGGCCGTCCCTGTGACTCACAGCTTGTCTCTCCTCCCGCAAAAGCACAACAACAGCAGGACAGGAAATAGGACATAATTTTTTCAACACTGCGCACTTTGATTTACATTATCGGATCTGTGGAACGGGACTGAACTCTTTTTAAGGCCACTTCTTCATCCATCATCTCTCAAACGCCTGGGCTGCTTTCGGATTATCCCTCCAAATGCATTTGCTTTTTTTTTCTTTCCATTTGACTAATAGGCAAGCAAATTCATCTGTGATAAAGGTATGACCACATGATATTGTTGCAGATACTTAGTTTGTGGAAAAAATGGTTAAAATAAACATGAATTTATAATCCGGCTTCCTGTTGTTTCATTTTGCATACAAGCTCCTCAGCAGTTTTTTTCTTCTTCGTAGTGGGTTGGCTATCACTTTTTAATTATCTTAATTTCTAACAACAAAGCATTGCCAAGCAATAAGAGTTGCTTGTTTGGTCCTTTTGCCTCAGGGTTTTTATTTAATTATTTATTGTTCATTTGTTTGTTCGTTGTTTTTACACAAGGTACAAAAACATCCATCCATTATCTTCACCCGCTTATTCTTTTTTGGGTCACGGGGGTCACTGGTGCCCATACCCAACAGTCACTGTGTGAGAGGCGGGGGACACCCTGGACAGGTCTCCAGTCCATCACAGGGGCACATAGAGACAAACAACCATTCACTCTTTTCACATCTAGGGACAATTTAGAGTTACCAATCAGCCTAACATGCATGTTTTTGTTCTGTGGGAGGAAACCAAAGTACCCGGAGAAAACACATGCATGCACGGAGAGAAAGAACATGCAAACTCCATCCAGACGGGCACCGGGCCAGGATTTGATCCGTTGACCTTCTCGCTGAGAGGCAACAGCTCTACAAACTGAACCACTGTACCGCACAGTACAAAAACATGCTCAACCAATTATGCTAATGTAGTGCATGTGAAGATTTAAACACATGAGTAAATTCAATAGATGCACTGCTGAGTCATTTTATGGTAGAAAGCAGTCAGTTAGAACAGCACGATGAAATTCAGAAACTGTGGCACCATCCGGGTGATTGTGTTTGTGAAAGACGATGGAAACCAGAATGACAACAAAGCTAGCAAGAGGTGAATGATTCGATCTTCAGTGAGCCACACTGTGGATACTGGGTGGTACTGCACAGTACAAAGACATGAAGCCACACAAGCCATAACATTATGGCGGACAGAATGACTAAGATTGTGTTTCAATAAAATGTTCTGTTGGAAAAATGTTGCATTCTGGTGTTCACATGAATGGATCTTTGACATTCACCATACATCTAAAAATAATGCAGGCCTATCAAACCATGCTCTATCACAACAGACATGGACTTTGTAAAAACTGCTCAGGAACTATTTAAATATCACAGGAAAGTTTTTAAAGTTTTAAATTATTCCCCAAAGTCCCATGATTCAAATCTATTGGAAAATGGAAGCAAGCCCAGCTCCACAATCTACATGGATCAATTGCTGAAATCTCTGCACCACACACGCATGAGCACAGATGTGCTATTTTACCATTGACATAGAACCATACATAGAACATCTTTAGACCTGAATAAATGGCTAGACTTGAATTCATATAGCTACATCCTTGTAACCTATTTTGTAACCCTGTGTACATAGTTTCATTCCACCTCATGTACCACGTGAGAAGGTAATGACAATAAAATTGACATCAGAGTCAGAGAGTCAGAGTTTCTTTATTGTCATTCGCACCTCATGTGGTACATGTGGTGGAGCGAAATTATGTACACAGGGTCCCAGTTACATCCAACAATAAAATGTAAGAGAAAAACAGTAATAACATCTAAGATATGAACTAAGAAAAACATCAACTAAATATACACTAAGCACTCATAACATAAAAACATTGAACATCAGCACAAACATGAACATGAGTCTGTGAGCAGATGTGCACGCATGAACACATCAACATTGAAACAGATCAGCAGCAACATGAAACAGATCAGCAGCAACATGATATGGTTTTTCACAGTGATTGAGAGTCATGAGTCTAACAGCCTCAGGGTAGAAGCTGTTCCTCAGTCTAGTGGTTCTACACTTAATGCTCCTTAACCTCCTTCCTGAGGGGAGTGGGGCAAAAAGTGTGTGTGCTGGGTGGGTGGGGTCCTTCATGATGCAGGTGGCCCTCTTCCTGCATCTGGAGGTGTAGATGTCTGTGATGGTGGGGAGACTGA
>NC_056505.1:11952851-11958564 GCF_014905685.2 Nematolebias whitei
CTTACAGTTGTTTGCGATCCGCCATTAACGAAATGAAGAAGAAGAAGAAGAAGAAGAAAGAATCACAAAACAATTTGTAAAGATTAATAATCCTCATTGCAAGGGAGAAAGCAGGAAAGGTGACACAGTTGTTTTAATGAATAAAAGTCATAAAAGTTCTAAATCTCTTGTTGTAATGAGATTGTAGGGTCTTTTTACCCACAATATTCCTTGCCATATTCCAAAAGGCATTTTGTTCACGGTTCCGTTAGCCAACTGAACTGTGAGGTGTCCTTTAGTTTTTAGGTTTCTGTGGGTCATAGACACCTCTGCCCCGGTGTCTATTAGGTAGGGTTCTCTATTCACTTTAATGTAGATTTCGTCTCCATCCCAATAGGCGTTTTCTAGGGTGACCCGCGGCCTTTCAGCCATTATTTTGCTGGCCCTCCGCTCCCCTTCATGCAGGATTCACTGAGGGCTTTCTTCTCTTCAGGTGTGAGTTTGGCATTTTCTTCAGGAGGCATGAATTTATCGCACTTTTGGGGTATGAGGTTAATGAGGGAGATTGAAATTTCTTAGGTTGTTCATCTCTGTACCATGGCTCCGATGGTCTTGGGGGCCGTTCTTTGTATTGTGGCTGCGGTGGAGGCTTGAGAGCTGCTTTTGTTTGGTGTTGTACACTCTGTTTAGTTCCTTTATTCCTGCGCTCTTCCCAATACTTCTGTTCTAGATCATACGATTTTACTGCTTGATGTAATTGAAAAACCATGTGTCAATGTCAAGTCAATTTATTTAAATATCACATAAAAACAACAAAAGCTGACCAAAGTGCTTTACAGTTAAGACAGATTAAAAATTAAAAAAGAGCAAAAATACATCCAGTGCCACTCAAAAACATAAGTTGACAGTAAAAACAACACACAACAATAAAATCAGCTCAACTTGTTCTCAGACTCTGCGTGGATGAAATGCCAAGGAATACAGATGAGTCTTGAGCAAAGATTTAAAAGTCTCAACAGTCTGAGCGGTCTTTAAATTCTCAGGTAAACTGTTCCACAATTTCATGTAGGGACATTTTAGTGAATTTGATTTCCCCTCTTCTTCCTTGTGATACTATCCTTAAGGCTTTCACATATCTGGTGGGTGCACCACCTGTTTGAGTTGATACCAGACCAGTGTGAGGCATTGTCCTTGGTTCATGCACGCTTTGGCTCTTTGAATCTGAGAGTCTTCCCCATCCATGTCTTCCAGAACCAGCCATGTTTGTGGCTCTGAACCGATTCCCCCTTACCTACTGGGTTAGTGGTGACATGACCTAGCCACAGATTTTTAGCTGCATCACAGTCAGTAGAGTTAACAACCATGGGTCACACGTCTTTGTTGTAGTCTTCATTACTCTCTTCTGGTCTTTTCTCTATTAACAAGGTTTTCAATTTTTTGTACTCACGATAACTGTCAGCATCTGAGCTGGGGGCTTGGCATTGATTTGCCTGTTCAGGCTCAGGGGCTGCCTGCTGTGCATAGGACAACTGTTGTGTCTCATTTGGGAATGGTTTGTCCTCCTCATAGGCTGATATCTCATCTTTGAGTTTCTTTTCTATTTCTTGAGCATATTTGTAAGCAGTTTTCTTCATTCTTCTCAACATTACATTGTATGCTTTTCCCAAATAAGCCAATCTGAACTTACTGGTCATAAATTGGCAAGCTGCCAAGGTTGGAAAGGAGGACATCATTAAAATATTAGCCCATTTCCCTAAGGTGGCTTTAACAGTTAGTTACACTGTTTCCTCCAACCTGTCTGCCCACACTGATTGAATGTCATAATGATTATGACCAGCTTCGGGTATGTACGTACGACGCCCAGCGCTTGCCTGCACCAGTCCCCATGTCAGATCCCTAGCCGTTTTTTCTGAAACTTTGTAAATATCAAACACTTCCAATGTTTTCTTTTGCCCTTTTCTTTGCCCCATTCTCAGTGGCTTAAAAATGGCACCTGACAGGCCGGCCATGGATTCTAAGCTGGCACTACCCTCATCGTCTGTGTCTTCTCTGTCTTGGTCTACATCTTTTTTTCCTTGAGAGACTTCACTGTCACTCCATTCACTATCTCCGTTTAACGGTTCCATTTTTGCTGATACTATCCATGATGATCCCTCCTGTTGTTGTCCTTGACTACATTTTCCCTTCTTTGTGGTAGAATCATCAACATGTTTCCCTGAGGGTGAGGTTAACAATAATGTCTGTTTTGGGGAATCATCCCATAATGGATTTCTGTCCTTCCTTGCTTCCAGTGATGTTGAAAATTTCTCTCAATCTTCCTTTTCCCCTTTTGGGTCACTTTTGTGCTGTTTCCTCTCTGCCCCTGCCATCGCGGCCAAAATCCTAGTTTCTCTGTCTTCATACGGTTTTGTTGAGGTCACAATAACTAATTCTTTTACTACAGCTTCTGGAGGCATCGCTTTTGCCAGATATGTTGCAGTATTAACTGCTACCATTTCGGCTGCCTCCCATTGTAGATTATGTGATCTTAATCCATCTACATACATCACTACTCGTCTGAAATTATGGGCTGTTAACATTTCTTTCATATATCCTTCTAGGCTTTCCGCTTCCTTATAGCTTCTAATTGGGGTATGTATTACGGCATGATAAACAGTATCCAGGTCCAGCCAACTTTTTTAAGGCTTTCCTAAAGGTTGCGTTGTGGATCTTGTACGTGTGATTGGTGAATGTCAGCAACCCATCTGGTTCTGCAACTTCCAACTTTTGTTTTAAGGCATGGACCATTGGTCTAATAATACACACACACATTCTCAAAAGTCAAATTAAGATTTTTTATTAAGCTCGTCTTTGCTGTTGACAGCTGATTTGTGCAACATTTAAATTATCCCTCTATGGTTATAGCTGTCAGACGAACAGGTGAAAGAGGCAACAGATTACTGCTTTCAAATGACGAATAAGATGGACAAGGCTCGATTAAACGGAAACTACCACGAGGTGTTGTAAAATAAAAAATATCTGACACACCTATTGACTTAAACTTATCAATATTTCAAATAAGATTTTTCTTTTATTGCTTGTCAGGTGGTGAAAATGTGCAGGGACTGTATTGAGAAGACCGAGCCGGTTCTGGCTGACACATCTACCTGCTGAGGATGTGGAGCACGATGAGTGAGGTCCAGTCCTACCTGCAGAACTTTGAGGAAGCCGCAGAATACTCCCACAAAATGGTGGATGGACACACGTGAGTGCAAACAGCTTTTATAAAATGTCTCGTTTCCCAAAATATTTGTTTTGTTTGTCCATGCTTTGCACCTCAGGGCTTTTATGAACTGGTTACATTGACAAAGTTTTAGTGTGAAAATCTTAAAAGTCCAAATCTTGCATTTCTGGCAGAAAAGGTTCATCACCCTCACAACGCAGCTCTCGGTATGGCAGCCATGCGAACAGGATTAACATACCGGCAGGCTGGACTCAGAAGTTGGACATGGGATGATCTGTAAGGCCTACACCATCCTCATGATCACCCATGGTCCAACACATCCCATCACCAAGGACCTTGAGGTAAACAACCAAATTACTGTGTATACTGTACAAAATATAAAACCAGAATAGTGTATGCATTTGTACCACCAAGTGGAGAGGTTCCATTTTGTCTTACTGGTTTTTATTTGGTCAAATTTCATTAACACATTTGGAGCAGTGATGCTTTCATCCTGATTTTTCTCTCAGGCGATGCACCTACAGAGAGCCAAGGATGTTAAAGCAGAATTGAGTACGTGTACTACAGCATGAGAGAGGGGCAGTTCTGAAAAACAAGCCAGTTACGATGCTGCACGAACCAAGAATCTTTTCTGCTGGAAGTAGTGGCTTTAATGTGGACTGTAATGGGAATCCGTTTAGATTTTACTGTATGTTGTACATCCGTCACATGACCAAACACATTAAGTTTTAAGAGTTATATTGTCATTTTTCAAAATTGGACTTAACATGAGCAGAAGATGACCATGGAGAATCTTTTCCCCCCCCCCCCACACAAGGCAGCTGACAGCTCCATATAAAAAAAGGTCAGAGAAACGAGCGTTTGTTTACCCTGCGGAGCGGGTCCGGTCTGTTTACATTCACACTGTACTCGAACCGCGCTGGAGTTCGCTTCTACCAGACTGAGGTTATAGCCCGGGCCAGAGTTCGCCTTTTTGTTCCGTGACAGAGTTCGATGGCGCGTTCACACTTCCCTAAACGAGCCAGACTTAAGGAAAACGAGCTAGAGTTTGAATAAAGCTGACTAAACAGGGTTAGTGTGAATACACTGTAAAAGTTATTGCAGAACTCAAAACCTGAGTCCTGATCAGTGGCAGTATTCATTTCTTTGAATATGGTTTTCCCCCCCCTTCACTCAGGCAGGGAAGTCTAACGGTTGTAAAGGATCAACTGGTGCTGGGTCACTGCATCATTCTCAGAGAGTTTCATTAAGAATTATTCACACAGGTTCTGCTGTCTTTACATTTTTTATTTTTAATCGATTTGCCCTTGGTATAAACGGTTACATGCGTTTGCTTATCCTCTTGTATACAACACCACCAACGGTCATCGTCTGTCAAGAGAAGAAATCCATTAGAATAGCAACTTGAAATACCACAAAAAATAAAAAAGACAAACCTACATTTACAATCGTGTTCTGATCCAGCATTTCTGTGACAGACTCAATTCCCTTCAAAGAAACCTTCAGCTTGCCTCCGTCTAGTAGAACCACCCCCTATGGAGAAACTAGGTTTAAAAACTACATACACCATATAATTGAACTATAGTTTAAAGGCTTGCGCTCACCTTGACCTTCTCTCCAGTCATAGTCTCCAGCTCAGTCTCCTGGCCAATTGTGAACTCATTGGCCATAACCTTTGAGCCAGTAGTGATGGTAATCTTGAAGTGGTCCCCAGTCTCTTCAATTTCAGAGATGCTCTTGATGTCTTTTCCTTTCTGGATGAGGTCATCAGAAAGCCCTGAGGCAGAGGTCCTTCAGTTAACACTGAACATCCACAGTTTGAAAGTAGACAGTGAAACTCCAGACTCACCAATGGCCTTCATGAAAGGCTCAAAGTTCTCCTGGGACTCCAGCTGGTATTTTCCAGAGAAAGACATGATGGTAGACAATGAAGACACAAGTGACAAGAAGCACTCTGCCTGTTTTATACTCCTCCAAATGCAGGGGATCAATGATTAACTACAGGTGATTCAAATTAAGGCAGCTGCAGAGCATCCCATGCTGCAACAGAGAGGATCGACTGCAGCAGATAAAGGTCAGGGGGGTGATAAATGAATCACAAAAAAGAGAGTTATTAGTTAGTGATTTAAATAAAAATAAAAGTAAGTTAGAGATAAAGGAATTGCTGCAAAGATCATCAGGGGATACAATTTTTACCAGCATATTTAGATATTTGAGAAGAATAGATAATTTACAAAGGATATAACGTGTAAAATAGTATAGAGTCGTATAGCATCTGGTCCATACTCCAATTCAGAAGGTGGCGGTAATGCACCTAAAAGTTGTTTGTCGACCGCCATAAAAAGACAAGAAGAAAAAGAAGAAGAAAGAGGCCCGTCTTGGAGGTTTCGGGGCTCAGAGGGAGAGAGAGTTTCCGGAAGTAGGCAACGGTTGTTGTGGCTCTCAGAGAGAAGTTTGTCTTGCATTTGTTTTTGGTTTTTGGCCAAGGTGACGAACAAAGAAGGCGGTAGG
>NC_056505.1:11958664-11974782 GCF_014905685.2 Nematolebias whitei
ATATGCTAATTTTTTGGGACAGGCATTTTGGGTTTTCATGAGCTGTATGCCATAATCATCAGTATTAAAACAATTAAAGACCTGAAATATTTCAGTTGGTGTGCAATGAATCTGAAATATATGAAAGTTTCATTTTTATCATTACATTATGGAAAATAATGACCTTTATCACAATATGCTAATTTTTTGAGAAGGACCTGTACAGTGAGTTAAGCAGTTACATTCACAGTTAATAATGTATGAATGAGATGTTGTGTTACACTACTTGTGTTTGTTTGTTTTTGCCCACTTGGCTGTAGGTTTGCACTATTTTGTTGATTTTTTTTTTTTTCTTAAAGCCTTTTCAGCCACACATCTTCCTGTTTTCCTCCCCTATTGTGATAATGGTCCACATGGTCTTTTAATGTTTTAATCATTAGCAGCTTCCAGTTCCTGTTCCAGGTAATAATTATCAGCATTATCTTGACAATCGATGAAACATTCATACGGGACTTTTCAGAGAAGCAGTATTATTTTCCCGAGGGATCCAGTTTATAAGAGTTATTTATTACTTTTACAGACACTTCCTAGACTGCTGAAGTTGGAGAGGCTTTGTGACGAGTCACACCACGACAGACATGAACCAACTTTCTCAAATAAAAAGACAAAAGCTGTGACTATCGCCCCAGAAACAGACTTGTTCATGTCTCGCTGGCAAATTTGTGCCATTTGGAACAGTTTACATCTGATCCTCTGCTCTAACACTTTGTTGTAATGACAGAAGCTGATTTAGGATGTTATCTACAAATCTTCCCAAACTCTGGATAAACACATCCGGACTCTTTCTAAACTTTACATGTAAAAACAAACATGCAAATGGTCCTCAAGGACAACAGCAGGACACATTCTGAGAAAAGCTAGGGGGAAAAAACAAGCTTGTTTGGCCGACTTCAAGTTATTGTAAACGGCTCGGTTTGAAAAGTTTAGGCTCTTTCTGTGCAAAGCTCATTGTTGAAGCTGTTGTTGTGGGAAAAAAGGAAACACAATCAGTTAGTAGGAGCTCATCGACCAAAAAAGTTGTCTGGAACAGGAGCACAGTCGATGTATTTATGCTTTTTAACTACACCAGAGACAAACCAGAGAGGGAAATTAAGAAAACGTAGCAAAACATTATAATGTCTATCAAATTAAATTAGACATTTAACAAAATCAAATGAAAAAAACAGTATTTTTTATCAACATTAGTGGTTATAAAATGATAAAGTGCCACAAAAAGGAAAAAAAAAAAAGCTGCAAAGGAAGAACAAAGATGTGGACATATTTTAAAAAGAAAAAGGAGTGAGTCCATCAGAGAGTCCTGTTGCAAACCATGAAATCAAACATAAAATCAGGTTTTCCTGAACTAATGGTGCAGTTAATGCAGATGTAAAATGTGGGTCCACGCTCAATGTAAACAAAACACTCAGGTAAAATCTACCAGAAGATTATTTGCAACAACTATTTGACAGACATGAACAGAAATTGTGCTAACACCGTTTGTCAGTTATAAAATATGTACGCAGTTCATCCCTGCTCCTGATCTGCAGTTAAACCTGAAATAAATGCACTTTTCTTTAGCCCTTCCCGTGGGCTGCTGAATATGTCTGAACCTGTCCACGGAGATCGTGTTACTCCAAAAGAAACACTTAAAAAAACAACAACTAAAAACTAAAAAGCCCGTGCCAAACCTGAATATATGATATCACCTGCCGTCAGATGGAAACACAAAAGCGAGGCTGTGAGGGAATGCAAAATGAGCACTGTAATAAAGTCTCACACACCTGAGGCTTCATTTCTATGTCCCCCATCTCTGGTATTGGGTTTTGTCCAAAGTGCCAAAGTGAACCACAAAACATGGGGAAAAAACAAGAATAAATTAAAAAAAAGACGTGTTTTCCACTATTTGGAAATACACAGAGGATAGAAAAATACTAAAATCCTGCAAATAATTTCCTTCATCATATGTTATGTTCAAGTGCATTAAAGATTTGGACCAAAAATATATTTTCATTAGCTTTTTTTTTAAACTAAGAAGTTTCTAGAAAGCAAACAAATGTAATTACACAACAACCTATTCCAGTGTGCATTTGTCTACAATAACTGCGCCCGAGTTATTTACCATGAAATGAATTCTTTTAGCCAAACCAGTGGTCAAAAAATATGCAAGTTATCTGACTTGGACAAACAAATCCAGGAAAAGCACATTCATATGAAGCTTAATCTCAAATCTTCTTACAGCACATGGTGTGAAGCCTGAAACTCGACGTGCACGTACAGAAACAAGCAGCCTATATGGGATGTGCTTGCACAGGGTGTTAGGAAACAACCGTGGTTTTCACAAGGTGGGCATGTTAAAGCTAGTTATGTACAGCCAGCAGTGAATAGCGTTCTTGAAAAACATTAATCCTTTTCTTTTGGAACGCCCCTGATCACAGAGGGATTTCCCTTTTTCTGTGCTCCCGTCTCAGAGAGGCGACAAGAACTCAAAGATCTGTGTTTTTAACTGAGCAGCGTCCGTTTAGTGTACGGGCATCGAGCTGTTGATTCAAGGTTCGCTGAGTTTGAAAAAGTTCTCAACCTAAAGTGGTGGACCGGGTGAAGACCAGGTGAAGATGTGTGTCTGCTGTTTTACATAAAAGCAGATGATAACTCTGAGCTCAACCACAGGTTAGCCCACTACAGAGGTGGGCAGCAGTTTTTTTTTTCTTTCCAAAAGGCCAAATCAAGATGTTCAAAGCGATCAAAGGGCCGCATAAATAATTGGAAAATAAATTTTCTTTATGACAAGCAATCTCGAAGACATTTTTCAGGCTTGTTCTTGTTGTAGCATAGTTAGCATGCTTTATAAAACATGTCCTTCCAATATCCTTTGGGAATATGAGATATATTCTGTAAAGTGGCTCTTGTGACAATATGTTATACACATGTTATACATGTTAGCAGTAATATGCAAAATAAACTCATACATTTGTGTTTCTAAGTCTTTAAGGTTCAGTCTAGTTGTGGAAACACTATGACTTTAAAAAAAAAAAAAGTGTAATTTAGATTACCTTAAGTCTCGTTGATAAGTTGATGTATATTTTTTTATCAGTCTTTATTTAAAAAGCTTTGTTTTTTTTAAATTAAACTAAGGATATTGGGGGCCTGATGGAAAATGTCCACGGGCCACTTTTGACCTTTGGGCCTTAATTTGCCCACGTCAAGTTCGACCTTTGAGTTGACTTTACGTTTCATTTCTGATCTTTTTTGTACAGGAACTTCTGTCAGAGGACTCTTAAAGCCATGGAGAGCTACTTGGTGTCAAATAAATAGATAAAATGGGTATTTCAAAATAAAAAGGATTCTGTTTGCGTTAACAATTAGTCATTTTTTTCAGAACACGTTGGTGATGTTGATAAATAAAAACAATTTTCCTTGACCCCTGCTGAAGTTCCTTTAAAAGAATGAATTTGAATGCAGCTCACTGTAAAAGAAAATTCTTCGTTTTTCAGAGGATGATGTTTTTAAATCAATTTTCTCTGACAGATTTATAAATATATATTTATATGAAAAGAAGTGTTTGATCAGCACAAGAGTCCCAGATTAGATCACACTTTTACCGGTGTGGCAAACTGGGAAATGAATTCTTGTAGCCAAGCCAGTGGTCAAAAAATCTGCAGGTTATCTGACTCTGACAAACAAATCCAGGAAAAGCACATTAATATGAAGCTTAATCTCAAATCTTTTTAACTCTACTCATGGAACAAAGATGACTTTATATTTACTTAAAAAGTCACTTCAGCTGAACCTTTGAACTTATTTGATTCTTTTTGATCGCAGGTGAAACATTTGAGAACACAGGTGTGGGCAGAGAGGCTGACCTTAAGGTGCAACAGGATCATTTCAGACCACAGGGAACAAATGTCATAAAGTTTAATCTAAGAAGGCGAGAGAAGAAAGACAACAGAAATCTGTCCAGATGTTGGAAGTTACAGATGCTAAAAAATTATTCTACAAAATGCTCATTGTACACCTGCTATAATGTGTTTGTATGTTTCATTAATATTTAATAGTTGTCAAAAAATTGAGAACATTAAATAAACTGAACAAGTAATTGTCCTTATATTTATTCAATAATGGTCAGTCAGGTCATCTGGAGTTTCATTTTTTGTGGAAAGACGTTTCGCCCTCTATCCAGAGGGCTTCATCAGTCTGAGGAGTCCCAAACTGGTTTCCCCACTAAGCAGCACACTCCTTTAATGGACCAACCAGTTTGCTGGTAAAAAGATGGTTTCTGGGGGCTCCCCTGTCGACTCCTCCCAGGCAGGCAGCCACAGCCAAAGTAGTTCAAGACATCAAAGTTCATGCTCAATCATCCTGATAAAGAAATCCAATAATGGTCAGTCAGGTCACCTGGACAGTTTTTTTTTTTGTGGAAAGACGTTTTGCCCTCTGGAGGGCTTCATCAGACAGGGGACAGGACAACACCCAGAAACCATCTTATCACCAGCAAACTAGTTGGTTCACTAAAGGAGTATACTGCTTGGTGGGAAAAACAGTTTGGGACTCCTCAGACTGATGAAGCCCTCCGGATAGAGGGCGAAACGTCTTTCCACAAAAAAGAAACCATCCAGATGACCTGACTGACGATTATTGGATTTCTTTACCTGGATTATTGAGCATGAACTTTGAGGTCCTTATAGTTAATTACATATCCCAATTTATACAACTGTCTCTGTGTATGATTAAAATAATAATAATAAACACATTTAAGACTGGTCCTGATATTTTAAACTGTTTTTATCATGACTCTCTCAAAAAGATTCAGTTAGAGCAAAAAGGATGGAGCTAAAGTTATTTCCAAAAGGAAAACAAAAACTAAAATATCATGAATACAGAAAGAAAAGCAAAACCTTAACCATGAAATTAAGATGTGGACTCAAACTCTAAATAGCAATAGAATATAATTTACAGTTAGTAAACATGTTTGTCTTACATTAATTTGACAAAGAGCTGCTCTAATTTGGACCAGACAAAGCTTGAACAAAAGTTTACACTCCTCTGCTTCCAGAGCCTCACCTTGCTCAGACCCCACCCTGGTTCCATGGTGTTATTTGGAGCACACAGCTGATGAGGGAACATAATGAAGTCAGGTCAGGGGGAGGGACGGGACTCTGCAGGAAGCTTGAAGTCAGAGATTCATTGAACACGTTGCTCATCATTTACCTCCTGTCCTATGACTGAAACACGCCTGTTGTGCACAGCTGAGAACCTAATGAGGAAACGCGCGCTGCTGCGGGGGGGCTGGGTGTTAAAGCTGATCAGATGTTCTGAGGCGCAAGCAGCTTCTTTAGTTCCATGATGTTTGGCTCTCCCGACTGGAAATACCGGCCTTAACAAGGATATTTTATCCGCCTGCTTCACCTTTGGGACTCCACCATGAATAACCAGTCGATGACTGGGAGGACCATGGTCCCGACCATCCCGTCTGTCATGTTTATATTCGGGGTGGTGGGGAACGTCATCGCCATCGTGGTTCTTTGTAAAACCCGCAGAGAACAGAAGGAGACCACCTTTTACACGCTCGTGTGCGGGCTGGCTGTCACGGACCTCCTGGGGACCCTGCTGGCCAGTCCGGTCACCATCGCCACCTACGTGAAGGGGTCGTGGCCCGGAGGGGACCCGCTGTGCCAGTACTTCGGCTTCACCATGCTGTTCTTCTCTCTGGCGGGACTCAGTATCATCTGCGCCATGTCGGTGGAGAGGTACATCGCCATCAACCATGCCTACTTTTACAACGACTATGTGGACCAGAAGCTGGCCGGACTGACTCTCATAGCCATCTACATCTCCAACGCGCTCTTCTGCGCTCTGCCCATCGTCGGCTTTGGGCAGGTGAAGAAGCAGTACCCGCAGACCTGGTGTTTCTTGGAGTGGAGGAGCAACAGGACCAGCGATGCCGCCTACTCTTACATGTACGCCGGTTTCAGCTCCCTCCTCATCCTCGCCACTGTGATCTGTAACGTGCTCGTGTGCGTGGCTTTGATCCGGATGCACCGGCGCTTCGTGCGCAGGATGTCGCTGGGAACAGATCTGGCGCGCAACGTGGACCCGCAGAGGAGAGGGCGCAGCTTCGGGCGACTCGCCGGGGCAGAGATTCAGATGGTCATTCTGCTTATAGGCACGTCGGCAGTGGTGCTCTTCTGCTCCATCCCACTTGTTGTAAGTTCGTTGGCTGCCTGTCACCATTACGCACGTTTTACGCACGGCGCTTTCAAACTTGCCTCACATGCAGACCCAGTTAGTTAAGCTGAAATGTTTCCATCCAAGTGGATTAAAGGCTTCTGCTCCATTACTTTATTCCTGCTTTGACAATAACCTTCATCAAGCCTCTTATGCACAACTTTTACCAAATTAGATCATAAATCAGACAACCTCCTTTAGTGGTGTAAGATAAACGTCATATTTTAGTTATTTGTGTTTTAGATCATGTTTCTTCATATTCTTGTTTATCTAATCATTCTCATGTTACTTCACGTTAAGATCTTATCCCGTCTGTGTTCTTGTACTTTATTTTTAGGGTTGTGTTTTTGGTAGTGTCTTTTCTCATTCACCGTCTCTCAGCCTCCTCAATATTTCTTCAGTCTCATACCTGTCCTGTTAGTAATCACCCAGGTGTCTACACTTTCCATTTACCTCTGCTCTATTTATTCAGTCTCTGTTTCATTCAGCAGGTTGGTGTTATTGGCTTCAGGCCACAAGATTCTTTTTCTCTGGTCTTTTTGTACATGCCTGTGATCCCCCGAGTTTTTTTTAAGTTTATTATTTTGCTGCCACAGCAGCATTTCTTTTTTTAAATTTTTTGTATTAAAATAGTTTTTAGAACTCCTTGTCTTGAGTCTGCATTTGGGTCCAAGCCTTCTGCAAACCCAACAAAGCTGAGTGCAATGATTTGCAAATATCATAACTCTATATTTTATTTTTAATGGATCATGAAAGCACAACAAATATTGAAACTAAGAAATTGTGCCTTGTTTAAAAGTTGAAACAAGTCAGATATCTCTAAAAAGTTGTGACAGGGCCATGTATACCTTTTGTGAAGCATCCCCTCCTCTTTTAACAACAATTTCTAAACAACATCAATCAATCAATATAACTTTATTGTCCGTAACATTCCATGATGGAGACTTATCTTTGACATCTGGCTCATATACAAGACAACACAAGTTAAAAATGCCATAAAACTTTATAAAAGCTTTGCTAGCCCAATAAAAACATTCTAAAATATGTACACGATACATTAATAATAATAAAAACATCCCAGTAGACAATGGTTTGACATGTGAGGCTACGTTGAACATGTTGTTCCATTCTTGTCTAATGTAGGATTCAACAGTCCTTTCTTCTTCAGGTGTTTTTGTTTCAAGATGCTCCAAATATTTTCAGTTGCTGCTGTCATGATGTGTAAGTTGCCCATACCACAGGGCACTAATGCACCCTAATACCATCAGCGAGGAAGGTCTTTTAAATGAACGGGCAGGATGGTCACTCTCCTTTATAGTACAGAGGACAAGACATCTGATTTGATTTGTGTTACTACAGAACAGTTTTCCACTTTGACTCGGTTCATTTTAAACGAGCTTAGGCCCAGAGAAGACAAGGGTTTTTATGTTATTACTTTTTTGTGGATGACAGAATGAACTGTTTACAGACAGGGAATGGTGGAAATGTTCTTGAACCAGTGCAGTGATGTCTGTAACTGAATCGGACCTGATTTTATTCCAGTGCCACCTGACGGCCTTAAGATCCACCAATGTGGACTTTCAGTCTTGTCCTTTGAGCTCCAAAATTATTGAATTCTTCTGTTGATATTATGAGGTAGATCAAGAGGTATTCAAAGTCTTCCCAATTTTCAATTTAAGAGCATTATTCTGAAATTGTTTCACCATTTTTAGACAAATATTTCAGACTGGTGAACCTCTTCCCATCTTCTGAGGGATTAACTTCTAAAATGTTGTTTTAATATCCAGTCATCTACTGATCTGTTGCCAATTTAACATAAATAGTTACAAAATCCTCCTTCAGCTGTTTCCTATTTGTTCACTTACTTTTACTGCCTTTTGTTGGATCTGTCCTAACTTTGTAAAATGTGTTGTTGCCAGAAAATTTAAAACAATTTTTCTTAAAAATGGTACAATGTCAAAGTTTAAACATTTATGTTTACTATGTCCCATTGTGAGTAAAATATGGGTTTATGAGATTTTCATATCATTGCATTCTGTTTTTATTTGCATTTTACACAATGCCTCAACTTTTTCAGAATTAGGGTTATATTTACGTATAAATAAATTATTCTTATCAGTAACTTTTAAATGCACACATCCAAAACTGTCACATTTTTGTCAACTCCTCTTTTCTCTTGCAGGCCCAGGTGTTTTTGAACCAGCTCTATAAAACTCCAGTTGAACTGCGGCTGGACAAAAACCCCGACCTCCGAGCGATACGCTTTGCCTCCTTCAACCCCATCCTTGACCCCTGGATCTACATCCTGCTCCGCAAGGCTGTTCTCCTCAAGCTCATTGAGAAAGTCAAGTGTCTGTTTTGTAAAGTGGGAGCAAGAAGACCTCAGAGACAGGGGAACTTTCACTGCATAGATGCTTACCAGCTCTCTTCAAGCATCTCTAACCAGGACTCCCACTCTTTGGTGTCTCGTGAACTGCAAGACGTCAGAAAAAACTCTCAGTCCTTCCTTTGTGCACCGGAGGGAAGTGAGTCCTACTCTGGAAGCTGCCCAAAGTCAGACAAACTGTCTGGTTCACAGCCATCTTCAGTCCGAAACTCCCAAGTTTCTTATTCGTCTGAGAGTGAGACTCAAACTGAAGAAGGAGCAAACATAATCACGGATCTTTCAGTGCTGCCACGCCGCAAAGATGCAGCTCTTCAGGTGACACTAAATGCAGAGACAGTAGTGGAAAAATGCATCTGACTCTTCCAGATTCTGGGAAAAGTTTGCTATTGCAATTTCCTGCAGATGGGTTTCCTCCAACCTCCCTGGACCATTGCAAACTGTTGGCTTTTGTATGATACACATGTTGGCCTTAAAAGGTCTACTTCAATTGCTCTGAGGAAGAGTTACTCTTGGAAAAAAAAAAGGGTCGCAACTTAAAAATGACCCTTTTTATTTTAATTTAAAGTGCAGCTAAGTCAGTGATGACGGCATGAGCAGATTCTATCTTTTTGTCCAAGACAAATGTTCTGCAACAAACACTGTTGGGAAATTATATCCTCTCTAATTTAATTTTCAGCGTGCACTCGTTGTAAAAGCCTTTTGCTGCAAAGTAGATGATTATCGGAATAACTGAGTCACAAGGTCATTACTGCAAATAAACATCAGAGAGTGATTCTTGTGTGATTTAAATCAAAGTCTTGTAAAAGAGTTTTTGGATAAACTTTGTGTTAGTTCTGCAACAAGAAATTCGTTTTTTAATGTAGTGAACACAAACTCGTTGGGGTTTTTTTGCTACAAAAATGTAATTTTAACATACAAATTAAGGATTTTCTTTAACAGTGGGGACATTTTATCTTTTGGGAATCTTGATCATTATTCCCCACAGTTTAGAAACTGAGAAGTTAGTGAGCTATTCAAAAATATGTCGAGTAGAAATAAAATGCACACCTTGTAAACTGGGTTGTATAGTGGAAAATTGTAATTAATTCTTCTCCAGGAGAAGGTTTTTGCTGCTTCATCCCAGTTTTTGGAGGGATTGTTATTTCAGGCAAGTGTTCTGAGACGTATGACTGAAGACGTCTGAGAGGTGCATGAAGTGTTTTCATCCTGCAGCTCTATAGGTCTGGAGCAGAAGTAAAATATTTATACAGCACATACAGCAAAATTTTTCTCAAAATAGCTGATTGGTACGTGCAATAATACCCAACCAGCGATTGAAAACTGCTACAATTTTTATCTTTCAGACATAAATGTGTTCAAATTTTATTTATTTTAGTTAAAAATAATTAAAAACCACAAAATTGAACAGTTTACTAGTAAGATATTGGTAGCAAAGAATGTTTGATATTCTTGAAAATGTGTTGAAAATGTGTTAAAATGAAAGGTTGAATAAATTATCCAATAATGAATAAACAAATATAAATTTCAAAGTTAGAAAAAGCAAAGTGTTGCTTTCTGATTTTGTTGTTTTCAAAGTTAGAAACGTCACGTATCAATGATAATGTAATCAGAATATTTTAACTAAATCTACTCTCTGCTGTGATTTGATGGCTATATTCCATCTTTTACTCTCCTCTTGTGTAAGTTGACACTTTCTTGTTGACCTCGTATTAAATATTTGAAACCACTGTTCCAGCCTTTCCCCCTAAAACGAGCTTCACACCCACATGTCATCTCCTCCTCTGTTATCACCAACTTGTTGTGCTTTTTGTTTCTAACTGTAGAAACTTGATTGTGTGCTAAACTGCTGACATTTGCTTGAAGTCTGTCATTTATAAATGTATTTTAAAATGTTAAATATGCACTTTAATTGTTCGTTTAGATTGTAATCTCATGTGAATGTTGTTTATGAGCCTTGTTTTTGTTGTTGTTGTTTTACATGTCTGGTTGTTCATAATCCATCTGTTTAATCAGATGATGTACATTTAATAATGCAGCTGTAAATTAATGTTCATGTTTCTGTTGCACCAAACACACTTCGACGTGTCAAACTGTATGTTGTGACAGTAAAGAGAAACTTCACTTCCTGTTCAAAATGTTTCTCTTGATTTGTTGCAATCATCTCATGGCCCACATCAACGCAGACAAATGTCACGAAGGGGACCATGCTTTTGTTTTGTCAGAATGTTCTGGGCTCAGTCCCCGGTTTGGACTGGGGTGTGGAGTTTGCATTATCTCCTTGTGTGGGTTTACCCCTGCTGGGTACTCTGGTTTCTCCTACAGTCCAACAACATGCATGTTAAACAGCCTTCAGCTCCGGGCCTCTCCTGCAAAAGAGATCTATGAGTTTCCTGGTTAAACAATTAGGTACAACTTTACAATAAGGCTTCCCTTATAGATGGCTAATAAATAGTTTATAGATAAATTATGAATTCCCCTATAAACACTTTATAAATCATTAATAACTGCTTATTATGCATTAATTAAGGGTGACGGAGAGACAAAACTGATCAGTTTCTTGCCAAATTGCGAGCCCAATCTGCCACTTATATATATTTCATCTAGAGTTGTTATATTAAACATTTCAGACTAAGTCACTACCTTCTAATCACAATAAGCATTTGTAAATCTATTTTTTTAGGATATAATATTGTACATATAATGCAGTGATTAAGTACAATATTATATGTTAAAGAAATAAGTTTACAAATGTTGATTGTACTCACAAGGTAGTAACTTAGTCTGAAATGTTTAATATAACATCTCTAGGTGAAATATATAAGTGGCAGATTCGGTTCACTATTTGGCAAGAAACTGCTCAGTTTTGTCCCTTTCTCGCCCTTAATTGATGCTTAATAAGCAGTTATTAATTATTTATAAAGTGTTTATAAAGGAATTAATAACAAACTATTTATTAGCCATCTATAAGGGGAGCCTTATTGTAAAGTGTTACCAACAGGTAAAATTAAAACTGTAAGGCGCTGGGCACAGGATTTTAGGAATTAAAAATTTTGTACCTCTGTACGGTGTCTGATAGTTAAGGACAGAAAAGATAAAATGAGAAGAGGAAACAAAAACTGGATTTTCCAAAATGGGGGGGAAACAATTGAATCTGAGGAAGTAGAAATGACCAACAGAGAGCTTCTTTCTTCAAATAATAAACATTTTCTGAGTTTTCGTTGCAGTGGCGCAGCTTAGGAGAGTCTCTTCCAGTCTGGGAAGGGCATGTATTAATTTAATTAAACTTTGACAAATGGATCTAACTGTGGCAGGAAATGGAACATTTTCTCTAATCAGAATCTATAATAAAATGTATGAACAGACTAAATTCAATTGCTAAACTATTTCTGTCTGAGTTTCCTTTATTAATGACAAAAGATTCCCTTGTTGATCCCAGGTCAGCAAGTGTGCTGCAGAGGTTAGAGCAGGCTCTGAGCAGCACAATGCGTTGTTTCAAAGCTGCTTTACTTCAGCAAAGAGAGTTCATCAGCTCCCCGAAGAAGAGCCCAAAACACCTGCTGCTTCGCATCGGCCGCCACGCTCTGCTGAAAAGGACAAGCAATCTTCATCTGGAAATAAAAGCCAGGAGCTGATAAACGTCTCACAGCCTGTCTCATCCATTTGGGGGTGAGGAGGAATGAAGTGTCATGTGGACAGAGAACAGGACCTCCTGAGGTGTGTTTGGAGCTGCCTGGCTCACCTCATTGTATCTGCTCTTCGTGGTAGAGTTGACGCTTGTCCGATGATAAAGATTAACTTTTAAGAGCAGGCATTTTGACTATAATTGTAGGAATACATGGCCTTATTATTTTTATTTTCATTTTGAGCTGTCTACTGTTACATTTATGTCAGTTTGGATTTGAGCAAAAATTCCTGGGAAAGGTTTATCCAAAGAAACCTGTTCTGAGTTTGTGAGTAATCCAGAGACACACTGTCATTGTTTCTGCAGGATAATAAATAAGTGCACAAGGCAGACGTGATGTGAGTTTCACTGCAAGACTGTTGCAATCCATTTAATCACTGTCACACTGCACTAATGTCAATTTCACATTTCATGTTTATTCTGCAGAAAAACTGGCACATTTTTGCTGAAAGGGCTCCAGGCTACAAAGGAAGAGCTACAGCTAACTTCTGCTTCTGCTATTCGAAAAACCTATAGAATTATATGGAAATAACAAGGAAATGGGAAAACAATTGCAATGTAAGGGTTAAATAGCATTATACAAAACTAACCAGCAGTAATCCAGTTTGTTCTTGCACCATTCTTACCATTAGCCCATCAAGCCGGTCATTATTAAACTTTATTTCTCTAAACTGAGGCCATTCAAAAAATAAGTGTCTACAACATGTAAAATATTAATTTTTCTTAACTTTTTTTAAAGTCCTAACATGAAAATATCTGAACTACCCCTTTAAAGGGGTTAGTTGTGTCAGCCGCCATAAAAAAAAACACCAAAATGACTCATGACTGTGAAATCCCACACATACAGCACAGAGTGACTTGTTTTAAAGGCTTTAAGGCATAAAAAATACTTCTTCAAGTTCCCATAACACTAATTAAATGTGATGTAATCATTAAGCAAATAGGAAAAAGTTGACATAATGAGGTGACCTGTACAAAAGATTTTTCAATATACAGGGTCCTTCCTTCTGAATCTTTCTAAATCTTATTTTATTTTGCTTTATTTATTTTTTGCTGTTAACTGGGAAGTAGCAGTGTTATTGTGGGATCTCGTTTGATTTGGCAGTTCGGCTGGGAAGTGTTTGCACAGTCGACAAGAGCATCCAATAACAATAAAAACATCTTAATATCTGGTGCTGATGTGTGCACATCTGTCAGTGCATGTGTGTGTGTAGGAATGTGAGGGTAAAAAGGTTTGTGAAAAATTGAATGAACTGTTTTTAAAACATAATCAGTTGGTCATTTATGTAGGTTATGCTCACAGCATCAGCAAGATCCATAAACGTAAAATTCATGTCAGACACGGACCACCCAGGAACGTTTTCTTACTTGTGCAAACATTGTGCCATCTTAAAAAATCTTACTTTTAAAATTAACCATTTTAACCATGCTCATTGTAAATAACATGAAGTGGTTTGATTCACGTCTAATCAGGCGTACCAGCATGCACGAAGCAAACGAACATGATAAAAACATCAAGTTTGAAACTAGCTGAATTTTAAACAATGCTGAAAAGCTGAACACCAGTTTGTCAAAATGTAGTTTATTTATTTAACCAGGCAAATCCCATTGAGATCAGTGAACTCAATGGGATTTGCCTGAAGGCAGCCTAACATGCAAGCTTTTGGTCTATGGGTGGAAACTGGAGTCTTCAGAAAAAACCCACGCAAACATGAGACGAACATGCAAACTCCACCCAGAAAGACCACCGATCCAAACTGGGAATTGAACCTAGGACCTTCTTATTGTGAGGCAACAGTGCTAACTACTGAACTGCCAGGCTGCTTATAGGAGAAACGCAGACTGAACTAACAATGAGGCAGAGAGCTAAGTAAAAACTGAAACTTTAATCAAAATTAAAAGCTGGGGGAGCAACAAAACAATCAAATTCAAAGTACAACAAGTCAGGGAGACATAACAACGAGAAGCAAGTTATCGGGGAGTGAAAGTGACTTGGGAGTATAAGTACA
The DNA here is from genome assembly GCF_014905685.2 of Nematolebias whitei. NCBI lineage: Eukaryota > Metazoa > Chordata > Actinopteri > Cyprinodontiformes > Rivulidae > Nematolebias > Nematolebias whitei. The sequence goes on from NC_056505.1 coordinate 11,972,982, forward strand.
ATGGGAGGGTTGATTATTGAGTGAGCGAATGCAGCTGAGGCTGATTAGAAGATGAAGTGCAGGTGTGAGAGAGACGCTGAAAGCCAGAATGACTGAGAGAAAACAAGGGTAGATGACAGAAATAAAACCAAGTAGACTGAAAACTTGCAGAACAAAAGAAACATCTAAGAGGACAAAGAAGAATGTGAATAATAAACATAAGCAACAAATAAACACAAACTTCAATCAACACATAAACCTGAAGATCATAACAGTACCCCACCCTCTAAGGCGCGGCTCCTTACTTTCCAAATCAACATCGAATAATTAATTTGTAGTTGTGCAGTAGAGGAGGCTAGGAAAGAGGGACCAGCTCACAATTAGTTAAAAAAAAACAAAAAAAAAAACAAGAATGTCTTTTGTAACGCAAACAATAAACTACCGATATGCTTTGAAATATATTTGTAACTATTTTAAAAAGGGCAGAGTAAGAACTACATGAAGGACATCGGTTAAGTCTTCGTCTTTTTTCAAATGGGTGTAAATTAAAAAAAATATATGTCAAAACAATAATACTAGTTGATTACTTTTTTTTATATATAATTTACAGTTTTTATGTAACAAAGTTTTTATACTCTACTGAACTGTTTTTTAAAATTATTTACAGTGGGGCTTCTTAAAATAAGTAATCCTGAAAACTTTAAATATTTGTTTTAAGCTCCCCATCTCTGTCTTCTGCCAACTTATCTGTAGTCGAGTCACATAGGAAGCAGGTCAAGGAGAGAAACCCAGACCTTCCTCTCCTCAGTGACACTCTCCAGATCCTATGGGGGGACCCCAAGGCATTACCAGGCTAAAGGAGATACACGATCCCTCCAACAAGTTTTCGTGTCTGCCATTGGTCCTTTTTTCAGTGTGACATGCCTAGAAAACCTTCAAAGAGATGCATCCTAATCAGATGCCTGAACCACCCCAGTTGACTTCTTCAGTGCAAAAGTACATGTACAAAAGAGTAACGGCTTTACTCCGAACTCCTCCTGGAAGACAAATCTTTTTTTTGCCCCATCTCAAGGATGAACTGACCATAAATTTTGTTACAAGAATTTTTTTAAATGCCCAAATTGCTCCTGACACAGCAGGCAGACCCAAATTATTTAAATATAGTCGTTTTGGATGTGATTTCAGCACATAAAGACTTTAAAGTAGTTTCAGCAGATGTTTCAGGGAACCGCTCTGACGTCTGCCTACTGGAAACCAGCTGTGATTCCCATCTGCTGTCGCTGCCATATGTGGAGGCTCAGTTCCCAGGCCCCATGAGTTTAAAAAAAAAAACTAAACTAAAGTTTTCCTATTTGTAAAATAATAATAAAAATAGACTCTGTAATTACCTGCATGGTGAGTGAAATGATTCCTTGTGTGATCTCAGCATCATTAATGATTTATAAAGGAGGTCATTTCAAAACTGCAACAATGTTGCATCAATGAACTGCTTCTCAGAAGCAGACTTTGGCTTAAGCCCAGTTTGTTTTAATCTCTGCACCTCAGAACTGTAATCCGTTAGCTCCAAGCAAACCGTATTGAAAGGTCCATTAATGAAAAACACTAGAAAACAAACGTGGTGGAGTTGCTCATGCGTTTTCACCCACCGCTGGAGGACGAGAAGCAAAGAGGACTTTGCTCCTTTGTGTGCACACGTTTAGATGTCTGTAGTGTTAAGAAAAATATCAGATATGTCAGTTTAATTTTAATGAAACTCAAAAGTATCTGTCCTCAGCATTCCTAACTTTTATTTAAAACTTTGCCATTAGCTATTGGAGTCTGT
>NC_056505.1:11974882-11979040 GCF_014905685.2 Nematolebias whitei
GGGATTCAGACAGAGCTGTAAAGAGCTAGTCTGTCAAATCCTTTTATTTTATTTTATTTTTGTCTGTGGAAAACATGCAGCCGGAAAAACACTGGATGCCACAGAATCCTGGTCACTGTTCAGATTCTTCAATAGTTTCCTGGGACAGCTGGGACTTAATTGCCTCTTTTTTGGTTCTAGAGGACACAGTAATCCAGTTAAACACTGAAATATAAAGGTAGAACAGTTTTACTGAGTCACGGCTGGTAGCATGTGTGTTTTTTGTAAACGTCCATAATTTGGAAGGTTTTTGTGATTTGTGTGCAGATATGCCACAGCTTTAGTCATGAGTCACTGCAAGCGCATACTTTACATGTCTCATGTTGCTACAGCAGCTGCCCGACTGTTTGAAAACCTCCTGCACGCTGTCATTAATGCCTTTGAGCCCACAGAGCACGTGGAAACCTCAGTTACAAGACACAGGAATCTGCAGAAACATGATTTACTGGATGGGCCGTTTAGTGGAACTTTCACACATCTGTGGCTGTGGTGACCCTGAAGTGGTTTCTGACATCAGTGACTTCAAAAAGTGCAAAAATAAACAACTAAATGTTGAGTTTTGCTCACTGAAAGCAATACGATGATCACTATTCTCATTACTGGGACCTGGACCGCTAATTGTAAGCATCACTGGATCTACTGTAAGTGGATTCAAGTCCTTTAGCAGCAACTGGAAACGGAGAACAAGTGTGCTTATTTACACGTGCAGTATCAGATGTCTCCTCTATGTGCTCTTCTGAGCACACGGAAGGTACCAAGGACGCTATGAAGGGAACCAACGCAAATGTGGAGGAAGGGCAACTTTTTGTTTCTGTTTTCTGTCGTTATGAAACAGACCAATCCTGGGAAAAAATAGATCCGAAACAAAAACTTGTTCATTTGTTAAACAAAACTGAAACTGTCATATTGTTCTGTCTTGGTTTTCTTTTTTATTTGTCACATCTACAAAGTGTTTGTCACATCTTGAAAAAGTGTTTTGTAGCACGATAAAATGAGCTAAATCCTTTTAATATGGAAGAAACTGGTAGAGCAGGACTCAGGGTCGACCACGAAGTGCCTGAACTGGTTCGGCTCCTGGGTGAACAATAGATAATACTGGGAGGGCTAATCTGCTCTTTACCTGCAGGACAGGACTTGTTCTGATTCGAGATAACTGCAGAGTTACAAAATGAGAAAAAAAATTAACCAACCAGTTAGATTTTAAAGTTCAAGGTTCTTTATTGTCATTTGCATCACATGTGGTACATGAGGTGGAACAAAAATGTGTACTCAGGGTCCCAGTTATGCACAAAAATAGCAAAAATCCATCCATCCATCCATCCATTTTCTTTACCCGCTTATTCCAATTTGGGTCACGGGGGTCGCTGGTGCCCATGTCCAGCAATCACTGTGCGAGGGGCGGGGTACACCCTGGACGGGTCGCAAGTCCATCACAGGGCCACATAGAGACAAACGAGACAAACGAGACAAACAACCATTCACTCTCTCACTCACACCTAGGGACAATTTAGAGTTACCAATCAACCTAACATGCATGTTTTTGGTCAGTGGGAGGAAACCGGAGTACCCGGAGAAAACCCACGCATGCACGGAGAGAACATGCAAACTCCACCCAGAAAGGCCCCTGGACCGGGGTTTGAACCAGGGACCTGCTCGCTGAGAGGCAGCAGCTCTACCAGTTGTGCCACCGTGCTGCCAATAGCAAAAATGTAAAGTTTAAAAAGAAAAATATCTCAGATATACACTAAACACTAATAATGTCAAATAATATGGTATGAATTAATACAACAGCATGAGATCAGCAGCAAGAGATCAGCAGCAAGGATAATCATAAATACAAAACATATAAATCACAGAAATATTTTGATCTATTATAAGCTGTTCATGTCATCATTCGTAACATAAAATAATCAATTTGACAATAAAAAAAAATACAATTCATATGAAAATACAGAAAGATGAAAATCGTAAACCAAAACTTAATATTTCAGTTTGACAGAACAATAAAATGCTTTATAAATCTTTATATATCAGAAAACTGTTTTTTAAGAGTATTTTCCTTTCTATGCTATGAATTTACATCCATCCGTTATCTTTACCCGCTTCTTTCTTTTTGGGTCACGGGGGTCACTGGTGCTCATGTCCAACGATCACGGTTCCAGTTGGAACTCCTCACACTGATGAAGCCCTCCCGATAGAGGGCGAAACAGCTCTACAAAAAAGAAACTGTCCAGATGACCTGACTGAGCATTATTGGATTTGGTACCTGGATGATTGAGCATGAACTTTGTTGCTTCTTGATGAGAGGCAACAGCTCTACCAACTGAGCCACCGTGCCACCCTATAAATATCCTGTTTGATAATATTTTATCATTTGTTGACCAAATGAGAACAGAAAATGGATCAATGGATGGACCAATGGAATAAGTTCACGTGTCGGACAGGGCCTGCAGACCACTAGTTGACGACAACTGAACTAGGGTATCAAATGTCACAGAAAACAATGTGCATGGCATGGAGTTATATCTTATTGTCCCAGAGGGTCACATTCATTCAACCTTTATTTAGACAGGTAAATCCCATTGAGCCCCGAGGACTCATTTACAAGAGAGACATGATTTCAACAAAGAATGATGAAAACAATAGACAACAGCGACAATAATAGACAGTTATAAAAAGACATACAGATTTTTTTTTATTTTTTACAAATAAGATGGGGAAAAAGGTAACAAAAAACAGCTAGATTATAAGGCAAATGTAGAAAACTAAAAATAGGAACATGTCTTCATTGGCATCATAAAGTCTTTAATTAGCTGCAGTAAATATATTATCAACACAAATGACCTCTGATGCTGCTGCAGAATCACCACTCATAGAGGGAACAAATATCTTAAGTTAATCAGGGTTCAGCTGTTTCTGCAATCTGAACTTCCTGTCAAAACATATTTTGTGGACTCTGAGGCTCTTGGCTGGAGGATCATGGCAGTTAGTGTGCTGGTTTCCAGTCCTGCTGCGACAATCTATTTCCAATTAGTTTCTTTTCGTGCTTCCTGCGTGAGCTGTCAGACCCTCCAGTGTGTTTGCTTTCAGAGTCTTTGCCGAGTGTCCTCTGTGTCGCAGCTTTGTTATCTCAAATCTCCGTCTGGACAGGCTAGAAAATAAACATTTGGGCTTTGGGAAAGCAATTAGGCTCATAATCTCGAGGCTATGAAAGTATCTGAAGGCAACTTCGTACATGAGGCATCTCTGCCTCCCACTGGAGTTTACATTGTCTCTTTATGTTTACATCTCAGGGAGAGTCAGGGTCAGCCGGTTCATTTCCAGGAGCTCATAATAAATACTGATATTTCGTGTGAGTTTAGTGGTTTTTTAATCTTTCTTGCTAAAATCACACAAGTACATTAACATTTTCATGAAGGGAGCTTTTATCACAATTCCAAAAGTTTAAAGGGTTTGACAAACTTCACAAATTGGATTTTAGTTGCTGAAATTTGACTTTAGTGAATCTTGTTGAAGTTGTTCTAACTGAGGTGTTAAAGTTAAAACAAGCAGCAAAGGACTAAAATTTGAACAAGAAATTTGAAACAAAAGGAGCAAAATCAAAACCAAAGGCTAAAATGAGCAGAACTCCAGATAAAAGCTAAAAATTGCCAAAAAGAAGCAAAAATCAAACATTTCTAAAAAGGTATCAATAAGTGAAAACTGGGTTAACGGTTTGATTACAGCTAAAATTAGCAAAATCAAAAATTAATGTTGAGATGGGGGGGTGTTTGGGGGCCTTGCTCTGGGGCCCAGAGTTGGGTGAAAGAAGATGTTACAGTTGGGGGGGATCCGAACCACAACTTTCTGGTAATAGGCTCACCTTCTATAGCTTCCACGCCACCACTACCCCATAAAAATAAATAAATAAAATAAATAATAAATGAAACAACACAAAAATAGAGCCACTATGCTGAAACATGTTTTAGAGAACATTTCTGTGAGATCTAAAGAGACCTCAATAGATTTCAATGGGGAACATTTTGTCAGAGTTCCAGCATTTTCCTTCCTACAGCGTTACACCACCAGATGGCACCAACAGGATCACTGTGGACCATCACCAACAGGATCATACCTGTG
>NC_056505.1:11979050-11982795 GCF_014905685.2 Nematolebias whitei
ACAGGATCACTGTGGACCATCACCAACAGGATCACTGTGGACCATCATCAACAGGATCACTGTGGGCCATCATCAACAGGATCACTGTGGACCATCATCAACAGGATCACTGTGGACCACCACCAACAGGATCACACATGTGGACCATCATCAACAGGATCACATCTGTGGACCATCACCAATAATGAGCTGTAGGAGTACAAATGGCAGCAATGACTCCTCCTTGACGCTGGTGCAGTATCTGCCAACTGGTAGTTGTGTTCCTGGCCACATTTTGTATCCTTTGAATTTAAGAAAACTAATACCTTGCTCCTACATATTGCAGTATCTTCTCCTGTGTTCCTCTTGCAACCTCGTTTCCTGCGTGAACCTCCTGGTGTTCTCTACATCTGCTCCTAGCTTTCTACCACCATGGGGCGGCTGTGGCTGAGTGGTTAGAGCCGTCCTCCAATGCAAGAGTTGGGGGTTCGAATCCACCAGCAGTCACATGCCGAAGTGTCCCTGGGCAAGATACTGAACCCCTCATTGCCTCTGATGTGTGTCCCATCAGTGTAAGAATGTGAAAAAAGCACTGATTAGTCTCTTTAGAATGAATTGTTCAATTAGCTCTGTAGAGATCGTTCAATTAGCTCTGTAGAGATCTAGTAGAGTGCTTTATAAATGGGTAAATGAGGACACAGGTTGTAGTGTAAAGCGCTTTGAGTATCTCGATAAGATAGAAAGGCACTATATAAGTACAGTCTATTTACCATTTACCATTTACCTGCCCACCGAGGCTTGTAAATCCCTCTGGGACTCCCCCTCACCCCTACTGAAACCATTGAACCCTCATCCCTAAGAGGAAACCTCTATCGTCCTTCTTCTTCTTTCGGCTTTTCCCTTTTCAGGGGGTCTCCACTGCGAGTCATCCTCCTCCATCTCACTCTGTCCTCTGTATCCTCTGTCCTCACTCCATGTCCTCTCTAACTGCATCCATATGTCTCCTCTTTATTTTGTTCCTGGCAGCTGCATTTCGAACATCCTTCTACCAATATACCCACTGTCCCTCCTCTGGACATGTCCAAACCATCTCAGTCTGGCCTCTAACTTTATCTCCCAGTTGTTCAACCTGTGCTGTACCTCTGATGAGCTCATTCCTAATATTATCCATCCTTGTCACTCCTAAGAAGAACCTCAACATCTTCATTTCCATCACTTCCAATTCTTTCTCCTGTCTTTTTGTCAATGCCATTGTCTCCAGACCATACAACATAGCTGGTCTCACCACTGTCTTGTAAACCTTTCCTTTGACCTTTGATGACACCTTTTTGTCTCAGATCACTCCTGAAACATTTCTCCATCCACTCCATCCTGCCTGGACTCTCTTTTTCACCTCTTTACCACACTCCCCATTTTCCTGGACAGTGGACCTCAAGTAGCTGAAGTCCTGCACCTTTGTGACCTCTGCTCCTTGTAGCCTCACTGTTCCACCTGCCTCCCTCTCATTCACACACATGTACTCTGTCTTACTACGGCTGACTTTCATCCCTCTTCTCTCAAGACCTCCACCTCTCCAAGTTCTCTTTCATCTATTTCCTGTTCTCACCACAGATCACAATGTCATCTGCAAACATCATAAAACCAGGAATCAGGAAACCTCTATCTTCCGCAATAAGCAAAGTATATTCATCAGAACCTCCCTCCAGGAGTCCGGCCTTCATACTAACATTTGTTCTTATCTCCAGGGTTCCAGTCTCTCCCCTCCGAGGATAGTCTACTGTTTATTTTTTTCACTTCTTGTAAATAAACATTGTTAATTGATCTTCTGTCTTGGAGTTGCACATTTCGATCACAATTTTTCTGGGTATTAAGTTAATCCTCACCTATTTGGAGATAAAGTGTAATTATTCAAAAAGTCTTAAAGATACATAAATTTAAAATCACTGCTCCTGATCGAGCCAAACATTTACATACGTGAATGGTTTAAAGAGAACAATGTAATCAACAAATTGTTTAATTGTAAAAATTTTACCCAACTTTTGGAGCATTTGCACATTTATGAGCAGGACTTTGATGGTCAGCAACAGTTTAAAAAAGTCTAACGATGCTGGCTGTTCTGTGCAAACGAGATGTTTTGGTGCTTTTTCTTCGTGTGATTTGATTGAGTTGAAAACTGATGGCTTGGATCTCATTATCTGTGTGTTGTTAAAGCAGAATATTGGTTTTGATTATCTATTTAGCATCTTACAGTTGTTTATAATGGTTCTGACTCCACTTGTTGCCCTTTTTCCACTGCTGCTCCGTTCTGGAAATTATTGTCCTTATTAAAAGTCTCTTTAGCCACATTTGTAATGATCTTTTTGCCCCTGAGTAATAAACAATTATGACTGTGTAAATGCTGTATTTGTTTCCTCTGTGTTCTAATTTGTTTGATGAAGCAGAGGAGCACTTTTTTGTGCATAAAAAAAGCTGAAGAAGATTAAGAATTTTGTTGTGGTGGCACAGTTTTAGACATTAGCTCTAAGGATGTTTTATTTGTAAAATCAGCTGAACGTGTTTCTCTGTTATTGCCTTTTGGGTGCAGCAGTTTCCTCCAGGCCTTTGTAAAAAAACAATGTGATTATAAATTGTTTGTTGGTGCGATTTTGGGCAACTTCTCCAAAACGTATTCCACATTTCAATAAGTCAGTTGCTGTGTGATATGCAAAAAGACGTACACTGAATTTTATTAATGTGGTTATTAAAACCATTTTAAATTGTCTGTTCTGAGTATGGAAACTAGAATATGCTTTATGAGCAAGCTTGCTTGAATTCAGCCCTGAACTTTTACTGCTACTGTTCACCATCACAGAACAGAAAAGTTGGACCACAAAATGTTTTTGCTTTTGGTTTGCCGGTGAACCAAAGAGGACAAATGTAATCTGATCAGGATCAGTAGGTCGTTTTAGATCTTTGAGAATTAACTTCTTTGAATCAATTTTCAAAGAAATAACTGATAAACGCTGCATGAACTCCAGGATCTGCTCCCTGAGGACGACCAGGGCAACTAATCTGTATCTCTAATGTTCAAATTGCAGCCAGCCTGTTTACACTGACAGGAGAAATGTCCTAAAGTGGTTCTTTTATTTTATATTGTGGGTAAACATCTTTCAAACACATCCTGACCACAAGGTTTAATGAATTTCACAGCTCACAGCAGCATCCATTAAATTAAAGCTGCCACAACACTTTACACCATTAATAAACATGTATTGTGTTCACTATGAGGCGTAAACATTCATCTTCGAGCAATGAAAATGTGCTTTTCCAATTTCCCTGAATTAGTTTTGTAGCATCTTGAAAATCTAATGAGAGAGGAAGGGTGAGGGAAACAGAAGGAGGAAGATGAGAACAAGGAAGAGGAAAAGCATCCAGGGAGTGATTTATTGTGGCTGAGGACATCATGACAGTCAGACCTGCTGCTGCACAGCCAAAAGAAATAAAGAGACGACAAAAAGCACTCAGCAGACAGAAAGCGTGCCAAAAAAGAGACAGTTATTACATTTTTTAATCGTTTTTGTGCAATGGGCTGTGCAACAAGCAACTATTGAACCAAATAAGGTTTTATTTATTGTATCTGTTTCTTCTATTTTTTTCATAAAGGCAGAAAATTGTAGTGTTGAATGTGATCATCTATCTATCTATCTATCTATCTATCTATCTATCTATCTATCTATCTATCTATCTATCTATCTATCTGTCTGTCTGTCTGTCTGTCTGTCTGTCT
>NC_056505.1:11982895-11988079 GCF_014905685.2 Nematolebias whitei
AGACAGACAGACAGACAGACAGACAGACAGATAGATAGATAGATAGAGTAGTGAGACTAACTCACAGCACATACTCCATGAACTATACTTTGCATGACAAACTGACATCAATCCTGTTTGTCTGTTAGTAAAATATCTCATAAACTACACTACTGATTCCAATTAAACTTTCAGAATGTAGTTATTAAATGTCCATCTATAACTGACTAACTGTTTTGGAGTCAGCCCAGTCAATGTTGGCCACGGGTGCGTACATTTTTCAAACCCATAACTGACCTCCACTCTGTTAATGCTACAGATGAAGAGCTAAGATTTGTTGTGACAGTAGTTGTCATCCACAATGCATATCCTGAGTGCTAACCGATCTCACTACATCTCACAAATACTCCACAAGTTCTGCATAATGTCATTTGCAACCTTTGACCTAAATGGCTGTAACTCCATCTTGGTTTAAAAGTGGAATTAAAGGTGATATGCATTGCTTTAAGAAATGCTCATGTTTTAATTTTTAGTATGATCCATAACCTTCCACTGCTGCTGAATAGTTTTTTCTCTTTCTCTTGTTTCACAATACAAAAGAGAGTTACTACAATAGCTCACCGTTCTTAGAAAGGGCTGCCACCTCTGATCAGGTGACTACAGTTCATCACCCACAATGAGGTCAGAGCTGCTGCTGCTGCTGCAGGTGGGGTTTCCCAGGTGCCAAAGAGCTGGGTGTAAAACTCCAACTCTGGCTGGTCCTGCCAGCTGGTCACTCCTGCACTGCCACGGGTCAGTTTAATCAAGTTTCACCGGAACACCCGAGAATCGGTTACAAGAGAGTAAATAAATTAAAGATGCCCACGAAAAAGAAAAAAACGTCTCAGAGGGCAGAGGACGAAACCAAAGATGTGGATGACGACGACTCGGAGGATCAGGAACCTGAGCTAAAGAAGAAAGGCAAGCAGGCAGGAGAATCAAAAGATGCTGGAAAAGTGAAGAAAAAGAAGAAGATCAAAGACAGCGACGAAGAAGAATACAGCTCTGATGCTTCGAGGCCTCCCGTGAAGAGCAGCAAGAAGAAGGGGAGAGAAAACGAAAAGGTCAAGACCATAAAGAAGAAAGACAAACAAGAGAGTGAGGAGTCGAGCCATGAAGACAATAACAACGAGCCGAAGGGAAAGAAGAAAGGAGAGAAACTCCCTGATGTGATTGAGACGACCAGGAAAGGCTCAAAAAAGAAGTCGTCTGTCAAAGATAAGATGGGGTCCAAGGACAAAACCAAAAAAGGAGGAGACGATGAAGAGGAGGGGAAAAAGAAAAAGAAAGAAAAGAAGAAGAAAGGGTCAGTAAAGGGGGATAGCGATGAAGACACCAAGAAGACGAAAGGAAAGAAGAAAAAGATTGAAAACTATGTTGAAATTTACGAGAACGAGCTTCGTAACTACGAGCCAGAAAAACTGGAGAACTACGAGGACGAGTACCACAAAAAAAAAGGTAAGCAGAAAGTTTTCATCAAAGGCATGACTGAGTAAATTATAGAGTTCCTATATTCAATTCAATTCAATTTATTTATATATCACCAAGTCACAACAGAAGTCATCTCAGGACACTGAACAGAAACATTCATATATAAAAGTAATAATTTAACATTATTTATCTGCGGAGCAGACTGCTTTAAATTTAACTCCATCGCAGACTCTCATCTTGAGCAAGCATGAAGGCGACAGTAGAAAGGAAAAACTCCCTCATGAGGAAGAAACCTTTAGCAGAACCAGACTCAGGACAAGCGACCATCTGCTTCGACCAGCTGGGTTAGATAGGAACAGGAAGGAGGAACAGATACACAATGGCAGGTCGAGAATCACGTGTTAAGATAGAAATAGTATCAAATTAAAACTATTCAATTTTAACAATTCATTTAAGGAAATGAGGTCAACTTGTCCTCCAGTAGTCTAAGCTTAAGGCAGCATAACAAGCCAACCCTAACTATAGGATTTATCAGAAAGGAAAATCTTAAGCCCAGTCTTAAAACTGGACAATGTGTCAGCCTCATGGACAGAAACTGGAAGTTGGTTCCACAAGAGAGGAGCCTGATAACTGAAAGATCTTTCTCCCATTCTGCTTTTGGAAACTCTAGGAACCACAAGTAAGCCTGCAGTCTGAGAGTGAAGTGCTCTGTTAGGAAAATATGGAACAATAAGTTCTCAAATATAAGATGGAGCTAGGTTGTTGAGAGCTTTGGAGGTTAGAAGCAAGATTTTGAATTAAATTCTGGACTTGACAGGGAGCCAATGGAGAGAAACTAAAACTAGAGAAATATGATCTCTCCTACTAACTCTAGTTAAGACTCTGGCAGCAGCATTTTGGATTAACTGAATATTTTTTAAAGAAATATTTGGACACCCAGATAACAAACCATTGCAATAGTCCAGTCTAGATGTGACAAATGCATGAACCAGTTTTTCTGCATCATTTTTAAATAAGATGTTTCTAATTTTAGTGATATTACGCAGATGGAAGAAGGCAGTTCTAGTAAAGTTATTCAGATGGTGTCATGTACAAGAAAACATACTGTAATTTGATCAGCGTGGGGTGGGGGGGGGGGTGTTTGACACTCAGAGAAAAGGAGAATCCTTCATTGCCATTAAAGGAGTCTGAGTGTCTCCAGTGGCGTGTCAGAGCATTAGTTTAATGTTCACGGTAACGTTACACCGACAGATGGGGTAATGTTGACAGTGAGTTATCATCTGTCTACTTGTCTCTAACCTTTTACAAAGTGACGCTCACATTTATCAAAGCAGGACAAAGTAAAGGCTCAGTGTCCGATGGAAAGCATCCTGAAATTAAACTAAAGCCACCAAAGTCCAAATAAAAACTCTGAAAGACCTTGTGCTGTGGAGATCGATCAGTCATCACGCTAAAAGGTTACAAGAACGTCCTGCTTCTTGTAGTAAAGTAGTAAAAATTTGAGGTGGTTTATTTATTTACTTGTAAAAGTTGTTTACCTCGTTAAAAAGACATCAGACCCAACAATATGTGATTGGTTCTGTCTTGACCAACAGAAAAACTGTTTTCATTCAACCTTTATTTATACAGGTTAGTGTCACTGAGTCACGACACGAGGACTCGTTTTCAAGAGGGCTGTTTTAGACAAATAACATATGGTAAATGGTAAATGGACTGTACTTACTGTATGTAGCACCTTTCTATCTTATCAAGACACTCAAAGTGCTTTACTCTACGATCTGTGTCCTCATTTACCCATTCATACAGCACATACTAGATCTCTACAAAAATAATTGAACAAATCATTCTAAAAAGTCTAATCAGTACTTTATCACATTCATACACCAATGGGACACACATTGGAGGCAATGAGGGGTTCAGTGTCTTGCCCAGAGACACTTAGACATGTGACTGCTGGTGGAATCGAGCCCACAACTTTTGTATTGGAGGACGATGCTCTAACCACTCAGCCACAGCCGCCCCATAACATATAAGGTACAGACAACAATAATTGAACAAAAAGCAGTTTAAATCAAACGAAAGACGTTATAAACACAGTCAAATCAAGAGGCCATATAAAACAAGGTAAAATAATAAAAACAAGAACATATTTACTTTGATGTTTCTATTGACATGATCAAATGTTTAAAATCCTTCAAAAGAAATCAAAGTTGAGAGTTTCAGATTTTATTGCAAGGTGTTCCAGATTACGGGAGCAGAGTAGGAAAAGGCCGTTTTGCCTAGTTTAGTCCGCACTGAGGGAACGCTGCAGGTAACAAAGACCTGAGAGCGCACGCTGTAACTGCACTGACGACATGACATGTAGGAGGAGATATAAGAAGGTAGCAGACCAAGGAGTGATTTATAGATGAAAATGAACCAGTGTGAGAGCCTACATGTAGATACTGATGACCAACTGACCAACAGAGTGCAGTGATGAAGTAGTTACAACCAGTTATGAACCTTAGTGCCCCATGGTAGACGGCATCCATCATCTGCAAGAAGCTGGCAGTGGCATTTGAGCCAAATCTGGTCCACATATCTTTTAAAGCTTTTTTTACAGCTTCAAAAATGATCTTAGCCTCAAGAGTTTGTTAGTATTCATTCAAAGATCACTTTAAGACTTGTTTATCCATCCATCAATTTTCTTCACCCAAATCGTCCTTCTGGGGTCACGGGGGTCGCTGGTGCTCATATCCAGCAGTCACTATGCAAGAGGCCAGGGAATGCCTGAATAGCTCACAAGTCCATCACAGGGACACAAGGAGACAAACGAGACAAACATGTAAATATATTTATAGAAAGATTAAATGGAAGCAGCATCTCAAGCAGTTAAAAGGACTCGCTGCAATCCTGAGCTACGATGCTAATGCTAACATCTGCAGGTTTCCTCTTACATCCTTCTACCTGTTTTTGGAGTCTAAAAGCACAAGAAGCACAAAGAAAACACGACTGATTTACTAACTTCTAAGAACTCACAAAGGAGTGAAGTGACATCACGGTTCAATGGGAAACTTTTATTTTCATCATGAAAATCTGTGGATCTGGAAGAGCTTCAAAAGACTTGAGCAGTTTTATTAAAAACAAAGTTTATGTGTTACAATGGTGACACACAGGCTTTCCAACTCACCTTCCCTGTGTTTATTTGTCCATTAGCGAAATAACCCATGAACCAAAGGAGGGAATTTAATGAAAAGTTCAGGAAATAATCACTCATTTATCTTCAGATTAACATTTGGAGTATTTCCAATTTAAGATGACCACTGCAGCCATTAAATTTAGAATACACAAAAATGACTATAACTCAGACACTTTTACATATATTGCACTAGAACTTGGTGTGGTAGCTGAGAGCAATTCCCAATACAAACATAGTGTGATATCTCATGAGTGAACCAAACATGTGTGGACCAAAATGCTACAACTCAATATGTATTCATTCCTCCAGATAATGCTAGACCTTTAATCATTTCTGTAGCACATTTAAAAAGAACTGAAGTCAATCAAAATGTTTTACTGACAATAAACTCATTAAACCCTCTAGTTTATGAGGTGGTGACCATCACTGGTGATGAGCGAGGTGCAGGAACTGACGCCAACGTCTTCATCGCTCTCTTTGGAGAATACGGCATCACACCAAAAATTCACCTGGCCAGCAAGTAAGTTGCAATTAGAAGACATATATGTATATAGATC
>NC_056505.1:11988179-11994629 GCF_014905685.2 Nematolebias whitei
ACCTGCATCATGAAGGACCCCACCCACCCAGCACACACACTTTTTGCCCCACTCCCCTCAGGAAGGAGGTTAAGGAGCATTAAGTGTAGAACCACTAGACTGAGGAACAGCTTCTACCCTGAGGCTGTTAGACTCATGAATCTCTAACTAGAATAATCACTGTGAAAAACCATATCATGTTGCTGCTGATCTGTTTCATGTTGCTGCTGATCTGTTTCAATGTTGATGTGTTCATGCGTGCACATCTGCTCACAGACTCATGTTCATGTTTGTGCTGATGTTCAATGTTTTATGTTATGAGTGCTTAGTGTATATTTAGTTGATGTTTTTCTTAGTTCATATCTTAGATGTTATTACTGTTTTTCTCTTACATTTTATTGTTGGATGTAACTGGGACCCTGTGTACATAATTTCGCTCCACCACATGTACCACATGAGGTGCGAATGACAATAAAGAAACTCTGACTCTCTGACTCTGACTCTGAAATACAAGCAGAAAAGTCATTAATTCTATGTCAAATTGTTCATCCCTTCTATATAAGGGGCCGAGATGGGGCAGAGGGAGGGCAGCTGACCCGGGACCCAAAAGCCACAGACTCGATCCCCAGCCATTCCCATATGTTGGGGTGTCTCTGAGCAAGACACCTAATCCCTAATTGCTCCCCGGATTCCCACATAGCTACCCAGGGCTCCACCTGGATGTATCCCAAGTGCAATGGGGTAAATGCTGAGAAACAAGTTTGCCATTGTATGGGAACATACAATGATGACAACACATAGCACTTACTTCTTCACTTACTATAATCCATCCATCCAACCATTATCTTGTATGCTTCTTCCTTTCCTGGTCGCAGGGGGTCATGGTTTCCGAACAGGATTTTATCCAGCATCCTTCTCACAGAGAGGCAATAACTCTACCAACTGCGTCACTGTGCCACCCCTCATTATATGTATAATGTTAATCTAAAAAAACAATGACAATATATATTTGCATCATTAAATATCCTGAATTTTAGATCCTCGTGCGGAACCTGACCACAGAGGAAGAGTATCTGTTCACCTACGAGAATTGGCTATCCAAGACCAAAGGGCCCAAAAGGACGAAGGTGTGTGAGCTACCGGCAGTGGTGGACGACGAGGAGATGGTGGAGAAAACAACTTACATCATCCAAGTCCAGACCAGCGATGTTGGAGGTGAGTCACGTGGGTTTTGTGCAGTTTCTTTGAGTGATGGGGTCAGATTTACCTTGAGACAAAGAGCAGGGCTTTAAAACTGAATATTTCTGAGTTTGTTGGTGTCAGATTGGGTTAGTCCAGTCCATGTGATCTTCCAGGTGCTGGTACTGATGCCAACGTGTTTTTGATCCTGTTCGGGGAGTACGGAGACACCGGGACGATGGCTCTGAAGGAGAGCACCAACAGGAACAAGTTTGAGCGAAAAATGAAGGACGTGTTTAGGTTTCCTGACATGCTCAGTCTGGGAGAGCTGTCCAAAGTCCGAGTGTGGCACGACAACACAGGTGAGGAGGAAACGACCACAATAAACATCAAATAAACAGATTTTTGTGCATAAATTTAAAAAAAAAATCACACTTTCAATCATTGATTTCTATTCTAATATGGTAATTAGGTTTGTTCATGTTGACATCATTTAGTAAAGCATGTTCCAGTTGTTCTATAAATATTTCTGATTATTCTAAAGTCTAAAAGTAACAAAGCACTTCATGCTAAAACCTAAATGAAACAAAAGTATAGCGACAAACCAAAAGTAAAAAACTAGTTTGAAGCTAAGGCTAAAGCAAAGGCTAGTTAAAAATTAGAAGTAGCAAAAGGCCAGCTAACAAAATGTTTGCTAGTAGCAAAAGGCTAGCTAAAGACAAAAGTAACAAAATTTAATAGCTAAAAGTACCAAAAGACTAGCTAAATGTATCAAAAGGCTAGCTAAAACCTAAAGTGACTAAAGATCACCTAATACTTAGAACATTAAGATTTATAAATAAAACTTAATATTTTGAAAAGCATAACACTTAAATAAACCAAAGTCACATCTACTGAATGAGATGAAGATTTTGATAAAATAATAGCTAAAATTCCACAATTTATGCAGAAGTACAATAAATAAATTGCAAAAAAAAAAAAAAAATGTATGAAAAAACAAAACCCAGGAAAGCGCTGGTCTGTTTGCTGACTCAACAATCATGCTATGAGAAGCTGTGAACAAAAGTTTGCACGATCTTGAATTAAGGATCAAATACTCATTCTTGTTTTAAACATTATTCTGTTACAGTAAAATAAAACTTCTTGGAGACAAGAGAAGAACCTAAACCCTCATGCAGTTTGTTTATCGTGTTGCGAACAGGCCCAGCTCCTGGCTGGCACTTGGAGTACATCGAAGTGAAAGACGAGGCCATGGACCAGACGTTCAGGTTCCCCTGCGACCGTTGGTTGGCTAAAAATGAGGACGACAGGCAGATTATAAGGGAGCTGGCTTGTGCCAACAATGACACCATCGACCTCAGTGATAAAACCAGTTCGTATAAATGGATGTTTGCCGAGTTCGAACTCTGTAATCAACAAAGATTGACGACCTGCCACATGGGAAGAGATCACAGTGCAGCTTTGTCTGGCTCTGTTTTCCCACAGAATACGAAATCGCCACAACGACTGCGAACACAGACGACGCCTCCACCACAGAAAACGCCTGGATCGTGTTGGAGGGAAGGAAAGCTCGTTCCAAAGAGTTCGTTCTGGAGAATAAGAAAAAGAAGTTTTTATGGTATGTCTTCAAAGGGAGTACAGGGTGCCTTAGTTTGAGTTAAACCTTTATATATATTCTCTTCTCCACATTTGGTCTTTCTACCTGTTTTGACTTGTAGATTTCTGTTTTCATGAGAGAATTTCCCAGGATGCATAAAAACTGCTGCTCATACTATTCATTGTCTGAAGCCAAAAGCCTAAGGGTTTTGTTTTTGCGTATGTCTGTGTGATTAGCTTTGTTTGTACCGTCAGCAAAATATCTCCAAAATCACTGAATTGATTTTAATTAAATGAAAGGAATCGTTATGGCCACCACAGACAAGCAACGTTAACCTACACACACAAACACAAAAACTATTCCTAAGACAGTTTTTCAGATACTGCGCTACATTTCTGTCTGTAGCTGATAGTCTGTCATAACACATACTCGAAGTGCTAGCATATCATGCAAGACATTGAGGAATTTTGTATGAGACTGCATGTTTTTTTAAAAGGTTTGACCAAAATGACTACAACGCCATTATTTCTGAAGATAAAATGATCTTAGTTTGACACTAAGGTGGGGAGTGAGGCGTATTCCTTAAAAATGTTGACCTTTCACAGCGGTGCCACTGACTCATTTGAGTTCTCATCCAAGCACTTGGGGGAAATTGCCGGTATTTGCCTTGGCCACATAACAAAGGATGGAAAGAAGGTGAAGAAGGAAGTCTTTTGGCACATTTTGGAGGTGGTGGTGACAGAGATGGAGCTGGGAAACAAGTGAGTGGAGTCTCACGCTGCTTCTCATTTTCTCATGTAAACAAACGTCACATGAATGAGTCTAATTTTTCATGTTTTAGGTATTTCTTCCACTGTGATGCCCAAATCCCCCTGGCAG
Organism: Nematolebias whitei; assembly: GCF_014905685.2. Lineage (NCBI taxonomy): Eukaryota > Metazoa > Chordata > Actinopteri > Cyprinodontiformes > Rivulidae > Nematolebias > Nematolebias whitei. Next base: position 11,991,814 of record NC_056505.1, read on the forward strand.
CCAAAAAGGACCAGTTCCTGACCTTTGAGTGCTATAAATCTGTTGAGAGCTTCGCAAGCAAAGTGCGCAAACTGGTCCCTGTCAAATACGAAATCATCGTCATCACCGGGGACGTCAAAAGCGCCGGAACTGACTCCAATGTGTTCATCACCATCTACGGTGTCAACGGTGACTCGGGCAGGCGACAGCTGAGGCAGAAGTTTCGCAACCTTTTCGAGCGGGGCCGGACAGACCGCTTCGTTCTGGAGATGCTGGACCTTGGGGAGCTGCTGAGAATCAAAGTGGAGCACGACGGCAGCAGTTTCAACTGCGGGTGGTTCTTACAGTGCGTGGAGGTGACAAACACGGCCAACTCAGTCACAACCATCTTCCAGTGTGGAAAGTGGCTGGATCGGGAGAAGGCTGATGGACAGATCCTCAGAGTGCTTTATCCCAGATATTAGGCTACAAGAAGCAAAGGAAGGGGGAACATTTAATTTATCTCGTGTAGCAGAATCAGAATAAACTTTATTGGCATTGCACCGAGATACAACGTGAACATGTACGTACAGTCGTGCGAAAGATGGGCGGAGTGCACGAAGCTGCAACTATAGAAAGCGTGGCCCTCTTATTCTTATTCAGAATAATATTTTGCTTAGATGAGAAAAGGAAAGAAAACATGAGGAGAGACGGTATAAAAAAAAAGATCTCTCAAGCCGTGTCCTAGACAGGGCACGATTTGAGGCATCAAAAAAACCTACCACAGCAAAGCAACATAAATAGACGTTATACATTTACATATAGGCCGGTGAAAACATGAAATTTTTAAGGGAAAGTTGTAGCATAGTCCAGAGCCCCCCATCTCAGCCATTGTCCAGATAAGAGGTGACTTTCATCATCAGCTCAGTTGAGGTTCTGTCACATGTCCACGGCCTTGGGGAAGGGAAGGGTGTGGAGACAGTCAAAGCATCTTTGTTGTTTTCAAAACATTCCAGGAGGAGTTGAGATAAGTCCGGCGTCAAGGCCACAGTTTGGGTCAGGCAGAACTCATGAATTGTTGTTTCTGCCTTTAAAGTCTCGCTGGTATGTATTCCTCTGATGGAACTCCAAAATAGCCGAATCAATTCTTTACGCCAAAAGTCGAGCTCACAGCTTCTCCAAGATTATTTCCCCTTCATGTGTGCTGCTATAGAGTCCGCAGTCCTGATAACAGCCTGCTCCAGCTCCCTGCTGCAGCTCCACAAATTCAGTCTGAGCGCTGTCGAGATTCGACACATCCACACAAATTTGAATACAATCCAGAATTCACCAACAGCAAAATAACCAGTTGTCATCGTGAATCCAATTTGTTTCCGTCAAGGTAAGAGGGTCCTCCTTACCCTGACTCCTGTCGGGAGAAGTTGATCAATTTGTTGAGAGACCAGCTGATCCATCGAATTAAGAGGAATGCAGAAAAAAAGAGGCTTTTGTATGTTGTATGTTGACATCACAACTTTTATTTTGAAAAAAGCTGGATTTACCACAGCTCAATGTATCTCAACTTTTACAGGATGAATCCAGTGTTCTGTCACGAGTTTGTGCCAAGTGTTCAAACAAAAGAAAAAGCCATATTACCCATTTTATAAAAAGCATGATCCTCCACAAAATAAATACCATTACAATAAACTTTGTTCATTTGATCTAACAAATCCATGTTCTGCACAAGATGAAAATGTAATCAAACAAAATAAATATTTTTCAAAAGAAACTTGTATCTCTGTTGATCTCATTTAATTTGTTTATTTTACCATAAGCAGATAACCATGCTGCTTTTGTATTTTTATTAGATTAAATGCGATACAAAGCATCGACATATGCGGATGGTACAAAGGTGCAATGTCATTTGAATGCATGTTTAAGGCCCTTATTTTTTTGTTTTTAACTCATGTTTGTGCAGTTAAGCAATCATTTCATTATATTCAGGCAAAGGTGGGCGATCATGTAATTGGTTGATCATTTGTCGTTTTAGCAAAATATATCAAAACGCTGGATGAACTTTAAAGAAACTCCCAAAAGTGATCACTGACTGTAGAGTAGAGCTCCATTTGATTACTTTTTAAAGACGTCCCGATTCAAGATTAGCAACATTAGCAAACACAAAAATGGCCATGACCGCCCTTTTTACAAAAACTGAACTAAGATTTGGTGTGGCAGTACCTGAGAGTCATCCCCAACACAAGCACTGAGGGCTAACAGAAAATATAAGATCTTTGTTTAAAAAAATTGTATTGCCTGTTGGAGCTAGTGCGTCGGTTAGCAAAATATCTTGTGAATTAATAGAAGCATTTTAATACAAAATTAAGACAAATCATTTGATGTACATCTACAACTGATTCTTTTTTTTGGTGTGTGTGTGTGTGTGGGGGGGGGGGGGGGGGGTCATCCAGATTTAAGTTGACCACCACCACTAATTGACCTCAGTACACACAAAGATGGTTAAGCTAAGATTGGGTGTGGTAGTACCTGCGAGTCATATTCAAAGGCAATACACATTCCTTTAATAAAATCTAGCTCAATTAATGTTGCATTGATTCTTCCAAATTAAGCAGCCTAACAAATAAACCCTATTTATTTCCTTTAATCATGAACCATAAAAAGAATTAAGGTTAGAAAATGCTAAAATAAATTCACAAAGTTTGTTTTCTCAGTCATCCAGGTATATAACAACAAAAAAGGTTGAATCATGTCATCTGGACTTCGTTTTTTTTGTTAAAAAGAAACGTTTCGCCCCTCATCCAAGAGGCTTCGTCAGTCGAGGCCTAGCCATCTGGTATTACCCAGAAGCCACCCTGACTCTT
>NC_056505.1:11994729-11999047 GCF_014905685.2 Nematolebias whitei
GATGGATGGATGGATGGATGGATGGATGGATGGATGGATGGATGGATGGATGGATGGATGGATGGATGGATGGATGGATGGATGGATGGATGGATGGATGGATGGATGGATGGATGGATGGATGATCTTTGAACTCTACTGTATGGGCTTCAATTTAGACATAAATGAAAACAAGATGCAACGGTGTCATTTAAAATGTAACTTTTTCTACATTTTTGTTGAGAATTTAAAAAGATGATCCTCTGAAACAACCATCTTGCAGCTTACTTGTGACTTGTCTGCAGTTGTCATTGTGTTAAAGCATTGTTCTTTCATTGTTGTTTCCTCTAAACTACCTTCGTGGCTGATTTCAGACTCACTCCCAGCTTCAGGTCAGTGGACAAATCAAAAAAATTTGCGATGAAACAGCTGTCTTCTTTTCCAAAACTACCTTTGAAAAGACTTTAGCTTGCAAAAGTTGACATATGCAGACAGTGGTCACCTTCACTGAGAGCAACCAACTGTTATTTGACACACCATTGATCACACTGATGTATCAAATCAGCATCTGATTTGAGGCTTTAACACTTCTGCAGGCACAGTGACATCTGCCAGCTGGCTGCAGCAGAGGCTATTTGGAAGGTGCTTCTAGTACAAACACCTGTGAAAGCTAAAAATGTCTTGAAGAGGCATGCTTCTGAAAGAATGCTTCTCCAATCATTGCTTCCTTTATAAAATCTAAGGGCACTCCCGGTAATCCTTCATCTAGTTTGATTTCCGTAGCAAGAAGGGACAAAAATGTAGGACAGCCAATTTGGGCGTTGATTTGTGATGCTCATACAGTAAGTGATGGCGATACGCAGCAGAAGTTGGCCTGGAGTGAAATGCAAAGAAGGAAAAATGGATGAATATTGATTTCCGTGTTTGAATGAAGCTGGCAGAAAGACAGATGAATAAACAGAGAAAGGGGGGGTGGGGTGGGGGAGACTGCCTGGGCCTTTGGGAAATGCCCAACCTCCAACAGTACAGACCTCATAAAATAAATGACTCATTTACTCCACAAATCTGCTTTTAGTGAATACCGCGGGCCAACTGACCAAAACTTGCTCACAAACCCGCACACAGGCAGTCAGACTCAGACAGACAGGAACACACATAACTCTGCATTTCAGCACAGACCTTGTGTCTCGCAGCAGGTTAATGTGAGTGGAATAGTTTATGCCTCGTTACTTTGATCACAGCCACTGAAGAGGCTTTAATCCAGACACTCACACAAGCACAAACAGCAATGTGTCCAAAATAAATTTCCATTGAGTGAGAACATACTTTTTCAAACTTTTCTAACGTAATACATAATTTCAAAGTTCCTGCTCAATAATCCAGGTAAAAAAAATCCAACAAAGTTCAGTCAGATCATCTGGACGGTTTCTTTTTCTTTTACCGAGACATTTCGTCCTTCATCCAAAGGACTTCATCAGTTTGAGGAGCCACAATAACCTCAGTCTCACAAACAGCAGTCCTATGGTGGACCAAACAGTTTGCTGGCAATAAGATGGTTTCTGGGGCCCGCCCTCTCCCCCATCAACTACTCTGAGACAGCCATAGCCAAAGTGGTTCAAAACATCAAAGTTCATGCTCAATAATCCACGTAGTCAAGTCATTTGGACAGTTTCTTTTTTTCACCGAGACGTTTTGTCCTTCAGCCATAGGACTTCATCAGTCCGAGGAGCCACAACAACCTCAGTCCCACATGCAGCACACTCACATGGTGGGCCAACCAGTTTGCTGGTGATAAGATGATTTCTGGTTTTTGGATGAAGGATGAAATGCCTCAAGAGAAAAAAAAAATGTCCTGATGACCTGACTGAACTTTGTTGGATTTTTAAATCTGGATTATTGAGCATGAAATTTGATATTTTGAACCACTTTGGCTATGGCTGCCTCAGACAAGTCGACGGGGGAGAGGGCGGGCCCCCATCTTATCACCAGCAAACTGGTTGGCCTACTATGTGAGTGTGCTGCTTATGGGACTGACTTTGTTGTGGCTCCTTGGACTGATGAAGTCCTTTGGATGAAGGACGAAATGTCTCAAAAAAAAAAAAACATCCAGATGACCTGACTTAACTTTGATGGACATAATTCATAATGAAAAATGACAGCTAATTATATAAAGAACAACAAAAATAATAATTTGTACGCTTTTCTGGCACCAATTATCCCTACTCCTACGATTTATTTCTTCATTAAGAGATACATGTGTCCCAATCTTTTTTTATGTTTGAGGATAAGATAAACGGGATTTCTAGCCTTTCAAATCAGTGTCATTTCAGAGCAGAGCATTCCACTGTGATCATTACTGGACCACCGATTTTCAAACACTTTGGTTTTAACAAAAACAAAAATAACACAACTTCACATTGGCATCCAATCATAGCTGGATGAAGGAATTGAGAAATAACAGCACCAAGACTGCCCACCTGCAGCACATCACTTCTTCTCTCCCCAAGAAATGACAGCAGCCAAAAAGTGGTTGTCCCACTGTCACGGCCTCCCCATTGGACTGTGACGATGGGAAGTCGGCATTTGGTCGTTATTTCTCACTTTCAATCTTTGAAATGCACTTTTGTGTTATTACTGAGGACAACGGTGGCCGCCAGATGACACTTTTTTTTATTTATTTAATATATTTTTTACATAAAAGTAGAGAGTATAGGAAAAGAGAGGAAAGAAAGGGAAAATGGCTGATGCGCTTTACCACCCACAGAGCTCTATCGCTTCAATAGCTTCTAGTTGGGGGACAAATTGATCCTGGAAATAAGGGGTCATTTCCTCCGCCTGTTTACCTGTTCACAGCACACGGTCATCAGTCTGAAACAGACAAAGGCTGACCCATCTCTACCCTCTGAGAGCTAATGTAGGCAGGGTTGAGTCATTCTGTGACAATAACCAGGCTGTGTGTGTGTGTGTGTGTGTGTTGGGTTCTCAAACAGCAGTGACCCTGATGAAGTGATGACCTTTTGAACTTTGAGGTAAATAAACGAGTTTCTTGTCTCCTCTTCTTTCTTTGGCAATATACTGAGAGTCTGCTCATCACAGAAAGCCTTCATAAAAACCTCAACTCAAACTTTTTGGTGGGTTTTACTGGAATAAGTGTGTTTAATTGTATTCATACTTGCTTCATCTTAACTGCAAGCATTATTTAGTCTTTATTGATTTAGATTTTGCATTTTAATTTAGAAACACTACTGCTGTGGTTTATGTCTACACATCAGAGGGCATCCAAAAAAAAGTTCAACAGTAAAAGTAAAACATCCACCATGATCTGCACATTTTTCACACTTGTGTATCACAGGATGTGTTAATAACTGAGGTGTGGTGATGCAATGCAACCACAGTAAAAATCATGTATAATGCTCAAACTCAACCACTAGACTCTTCTTTATTTTTAGGCACAATCTGTGAAAGATTTTGACCATCCCATTATAAAACAGTTAAACCCACAGGTGTTAAACGTTTGAGATACAGGACCTTCTGGTGACATACAGTATATGAGTGAGAGAATAAAATGAATGCTCAATACAAGAAAAAAAAGGGTCTGAGGATGTGACAGGAGGGTGGTACAGTGGCACAGTTGGTAGAGCTGCCGCCTCTCAGTGAGCAGGTCGCCAGTTCAAATCCATGCCGGGGGACTTTCTGGGTGGAGTTTGCATGTTCTCTCTGTGCATATGTGGGTTTTCTCCGTGTACTCCAGTTTTCTCCCACAGATCAAAAACATGCATGTTAGGCTGATTGGTAACTCTAAATTGTCCCTAGGTGTGAGTGAGAGAGTGAATGGTTGTTTGTCTCGTTATGTGGCGTCCCATGCCGCTCACACAGGGAAGGAGGGAGGGAGGAACGAAGGAAGGAAGGAAGGAAGGAGGTAAGTAGGTAGGGAGGAAGGAAGGAAAGTATGTAGGAAGGAAGGAAGGAAAGTAAGAAGGAAAGAAGGAAGGAAGGGAGGTAGGAAGGAAGTAATTAAGGAAGTAAGTAGGTAGGTATGTAGGGAGGGAGGGTGGATGGATGGGTGGATGGATGGATGGGTGGATGGATGGATGATCTGACGAGAAGTTCATCATAATCCTGAAGTAGAAATTGTGAGATATTAAGAGGTGAGCTGCTCAAAAACAAATGTTTGTGACTTCTTTAAAAATGGGAAAATACTGTCTGTGTCAGCAGCATCACAGAAGTGGTTTCCTGTTGTGTTTATATTTCAATCAAAGGAAGCCAGAACAAGCTGCAAAGAAAAGATGAGGCAGAAAGGATGTTTGGAATGTAGATGGCAAAAAGAATCCGGTTGGTA
>NC_056505.1:11999147-12003963 GCF_014905685.2 Nematolebias whitei
TTTTGTTAATATACTATGTAATATCTGTACAGACAGTTAAAATGTAAATTGTTAAAATGCAAAATGTATTTTTGAGATATTGTAATGCGTTCGGTAGTTTTGTTGCGTTTGTTTTTCATTTTGATAACTTTTGTTTTTCATCACAAAACAGATTTGATTTCTTAAATCGAATGAACATTTCCTTGTAATGATATAATCATTTTTAATATTTACTGTGAGCCCTGATTATCGCCCACCACTAAAGACAAAAGTGCAATGTATTTTTGCCCATGACTTTGTGTGTGCTTGTTTGTCCGTCATGCTAGCAAAATATTTGATGAACCTCTGGACAGATTTGAATGAACTTTTTAGAAATTAATCATTGGACAGGCATCCACAGCTGCTGACCTTTTTGATGTGTGTTGAATTCAAGATGACTGCAGTCGCGCTTACAGATATTCAGCTACAAATTGCTGTGGTTTAAGTGCCAAGAGTCGTCCCTAAAGACTTCAAGTTAATTAATTCCTTGAGCTCAATTTGTAAAACAATGCTATTATCTTCTGGCGCCAGATATCTCGGTCTGTTAGCAAAATATCTTATGAAACAATGGTATGGGTTTTTATCAACTTTTCGTAATGTTATCTTTGGGATAGAGGCAGGGCAGCCGACTTGGGACCTGAAAGTCCCAGGTTCAATCCCCAGCCATTCCCACATGTCGTGGTGTCTCTGAGCAAGACACCTAATCCCTAATTGCTTCCCGGACGCTTTCCTAGCTGCCCACTGCTCCACCTGAGTGTATCCCAGGTGCGATGGGCTAAATACAAAGAATCAATTTCACCATTATATGGGAACATACAATGATGACAACACATAGCACTTTACTTTACTTATTGGGTGCACTTCTGTGACTGGTTAACTTTGGGCGTCAACCCAATTCAAGATTGCCACAAAAACAGCTTAAATTTCTTGTGGTAGCTGAAAGTCATTCTCAACACATACTTTGAGCTTTAACAGAACGGCTATACCTCTCTCCCTTCTTATCATAAGCTGCTGCTGATTTATTTCATGCTGCTGGTTTATTTCATGCTGCTGTGTTCATTCGTACTCATCTGCTCACATAGACTCATGTTCGTGCTGCTGTTGTTTGTTGTGTTATTGTTTTTGCCCTATTAAGTGTTTAGCATGTTCTTAGCTTGGCATATTTCTTAGTACATATCTTAGATCTTATTACTGTTATTTTTTTTTACACTTTATACTTTTGTTGGATGTAACTGGTACCCTGTGTACACAATTTTGTTCCACCACATGTACCACATGTGATGCGACTGACAACAAAGAAACCTTGACCTTGATAAGGCATCGTAATTTTAAACTTGGACATTAAAGGCAGCTGGCATTATGCATTATTTTAGCAAATGCTTGGCTTATAATTAAGAGCATGTTGTTATCAGCATAAAGTGTTAGGAAAGCTTAACACTTTTTTCCCAAGGAAATGTGTAATTTGCTTATTTTACTTTGGCTAATCTTGCATTCATAATGTAAGACATTGTAGATGATACTGACTGTGCTGTGGATTTTAGTTTATTCTTATTGTTTGATCTTTATTTCTCCCTTGTTGAAAGTTTTCTCACACCATAGTTGCATGAAAGTGGGCATGAAGGATTATATCTGATTAGAGAGCCATTATTTACCCGAAGTCAGCAGTAATGACTCTCGTCAGGAAAACTCTGAGTCATGAGAGAAACTCCAGAGCTAAAACCCACACATTTCCAAGGAAGGCATTTGATGTTTCCATATTAATGTCCTCAAAGGTTTCAACCTCTCACATGTTGCCGATAATAAGTGACTGTTTTTCCAACTTGTCTTAAATTTTGTGGGTATGAGCAAGCAAGCAAACAACAAAAAAAACGTATTACTGTACTTTTCCTCCTTGATGTTCTTTAATATGACAATAGCTGTAGTTTATTATCAGGGTGCATTTTTTTTAGTTTGTATCGTAAAGTATACCTACAAGTTTACAGATATCAGGGTGAAGTTGTGACAGTTTGACATCTATGGACGCAGTTGCTGTTTCTCAGGCTCGTTGATTGGAATACCATCTGGAGAATTCCTTTGAGAATTACAGAAATGAGGAAGTTGAATGGGACCTTATAAGATCTTCTGCGGTAAAAAAGAAAAACATGTGATACTCTACATAGCGTGCTGTTTTTGCATCTAGTCAAAGGTGAACAAAGCGAGTGAATGACTAGATTAAAGAGGCCATGTCATTTTTCTTCACTTGTTTAGCATCCTTTTGCAAACTGCATGCCAAAGGGGGTAAATGCTTGCTATCACTGAACAGCAGAGAAAGTTGAGCTTAGATACGGTTTGAAACAAAAGCATAAAGTTAACTGTACACAGTTTTATTTAAGTTTGTTTGAGCTACGTTTGAAGGAAACAGAAAACCTTTCTCAGGCAGAGTGGAAAACCCATCTCACACGATTAAAAATGGATTTGTGTTTGCTCGTGAACGTTTCAATGTGACAAGAATCAAGAGAAACATCGAAAGGAAGTGGAGTGGTTAGTCATGTGGTCAAGATGTTTGTCAGATCTCTTGCTGTGTCTCTTTCTAGTTCAGCGTCTTAATCGGGCGACATGCTCATGCTGAGTGCAGCTCTGTCTGCAGTAATAACATCAGATGTGCTGGTCATCACATGGCTTCTCTTTAGTGATTAATAATATTTAATCATCTATGCACAGCAGATGTGTGCTTTTATTGCATTCATCACCTCTTTTATGGCTTCTATTATCTATTTATCTCTCTGTGTGTGTGTGTGTGTGTGTGTGTGTGTGTGTGTGTGTGCATGTGTACGTGCAACCTAAAACCACAATGCCAGTGCTCATGACCTTGCTGGGTAGCGAATGGAAAGCCCCCAGTCACTGCAACCTAAGCCCAACAGTTTTCTCTTGGCCTCTTTGTATCTTATTCATCAGCTTTCACACACACACACAAACGCACACCTTTAACCAGCAAACGTACATAAAACATTGTTTTACAAAGCACCATTATGTCACGTTTGAGTAAGCGCAACTTCAGCGCGCGCCTGCGCTGTCAAAGCATGTCGCTTAGAGGCACAACAAAAAGGTTTCACTTTACGTTCAGAGGTTTAAACTTTTAACATTTCAACTGAATCAACATCATTCTTTTTTTTTTCCCCAAGAACTTTACTTCAATTTACCCCTTTATAGCTCGGGAATGATTTCCAGTTTTAACCAGTAGAGGGTGATGGGTGGTTGTTGTAGTTCATAAGTAATGTTGTATTTCTTTCAAAATAAAGTGTAAAAGATAAAATGGAGGACGGTCAGAAACTTACACATTGCTTTTAATCCAAATTTGAAAGCACTTGGTTCTGTCTGTTTCCAGGAAAGATTGAGCTACATTTGGCTTTGTTGTTTTTAAAGTTATGTTTTAGGGTTATATTGTTACCATATATCATTCAAAGCTAAATATGGACATGCAATGAGCTGAAAACCAGTAGCTGGTGGAGGGGAAACATAATTTACTACCAAGTGCTTTAAAGAAATGGCCCATTGCAACGCCAAATGCTCATTTTATTTGTGAAGATATTTATCCATATAGCTTATTGGATTTGAAGAAGTTTTTTAAATGATTCTTGCTCACTGCAATAAAAATATTAATGCAGCATAAAAATGCTGCTCTCCCCAGCAGCCTGTTAAAACGAGATGATTAAAATGAAACCGTGTATAAACTCCTGTCTCGGAATGATTCAGCTGGTTGTTGTAAGTTTTAAGTTGTAAACCTTTTATGTTAAGTTCATGATTTAAAAAAGGAAATTTATGTTGAATTAAAGGCGATAGAATATTTTTCAAACTTCTATTTCTTCTGTGTCAAGGTCAATAGGTTATCAGCTGGCCTGACGTTTTATCATTTCCTCTGTGCTTGGTTGATAGAAGTGTTAATGCAGAGCAGTGTGCAAAAGATTTAAATCTTACTTCATTTATTTCTTATCTTGTTTTCAAGGAGCAGAACTTTCTTGTAATCTTTTGAAGTGGTTTTGATCAATATTTCTCTAGGTTTTCTGAAGATCCCTCAGTTTTTCTTTAGGCTTTGGCTGCTTTTTCACTCATTTTGTGTCCAGTACCTGATAGAAATGTTATTTGTTAGTTAAGTCACTTATTATTAAGCCACCTATAAATTATTCAGGCATCAATTGGCTCCTAAACCCAAAAGATACAACAGTTTGAGTCAAAACACAACAGACAATTTGGCAAAGAACCTGTTTTAATTAGGATACTTTTTTTAATCAGTAGTCCATGATACCAACCTAATTTGTTCCCATTTCCAGGTAGTTATGAAAAGCACCAAAGACGACAAAGTCTCACAAAAATGAAACCGTATTTTAGCACCATCAAGGGGATTCCTAAAGCGTATTTTTGTTGAATCTAACAAAAATCCATTATAACTGATCGATCTATTAGGATTGTAGTTGACTCACATGTAATTCAGTCAGTATTTAAAGATACATTTTGTAAAAAAAAAAAAAATCCTCTGGCCTGGATTAAATATTTGTCCTGCTCATAAAGGCATGTGCGGTATAGCTCACCACAGCTTGGTGTCCTAATTTCTTCCCTACAGTAGGTGGACTTACATTACCACTACTCTTTAAGAATCCAGATCCATCAAAAAAAGTGCCTCACGAAGTTTTGTGAGATCACCAGTTCTTTCCACATAGTAGACAAATGATTGTGCTGCCACCCTGATGAATTTACAGTGTCCCCTCAATTATCGTGGGGGTTACATTCCACCCCCTACCCCCCGCGATATGTAAAAAACCAC
>NC_056505.1:12004063-12010129 GCF_014905685.2 Nematolebias whitei
TATACAATAATGACAGAACAATCATTCATTTATTATCTTTACTCGCTTCTTCCTCACTGGGGTTATGGTGTCCATACCCAGCAGTCACTTTGCGATAAGCGGGGACACCTGGACAGGTCTCTATTCCATCACAGGGACACATAGAGACAAACAAGACAACCGTTCACTCTCTCACTCACACCTATGGACAATTTAGAGTTACCAATCAGTCTAACATGCATGTTTTTGATCTGGAGGAAACGAGAATCTGGAGAAGCTTCTTGCTGAGAGGTCACAGCTCTTCCATCTGAGCCACCATCACAGAACAATTATTTTATTTTGAACTGGAACAGAAAAATGAGACCTTGTAAAATCCCTGATGCGTTCACAGTCCAAATGTTTCCGTTCTTGACTGGTCAGACGGGGTTCAACGTATAAATATTTTTATGTATGTATAATCTGATACGCCTCGGTAATCCAGCAGCCTTGTTGTTATTTTGAACTCATGTCTTGGCTGTAAATATTAGTACAACAAAAAAAAGATTTTAATCTGCCTGAAGTCTTATCTATCCAAACACATCTTTTTAAAGCCTTAACGTTTTTCAAATTAAACCTCTAATGTGAAATATTAATGAGTAGAAATATAGTCTCTCTTTTGCTCTGGATGAAGACGGTTGCTTTCACACGCTCCTCCCTCCCTCATGCTTTTTTGCTCTCTTGTCCTGTGAACCTCCTCAGAGCCTCTCTTTACACATCTTCCAAATCTAAACTTATTATGGATCTGCTCAGCTGGTCTCAACGCAATTGATCAATGTTTTTCTACCAGAAGACAGAGTCCAGGAGAACCCTCGTGTCCTGAAGGGACACACGCAGCTGAATATGTTGTGAACTCCTGGGGTGTTTGGAAGATGATGTGCCTGTCTGTGCTGTCTGGTGAGGACGTAGAAGACACATACATAATTGGATTCATGATAACAGGGTTTCTGCTTTTTGGAATCGGTGGATACCTGAGACAAATTAGGAAGACGTCGGCAGCAGTTTTGGCAATAGTAAAGCTGCTCACCTTATGTGAAGGATTACTCTGTGCTTCGAGCGCTCATATGCTTTGGAGGCTGAACTGTAAGTTGGTCGCGATTTCTGAGAATCGTGGGCCACTTGAAGCTCCTAGGACTCACCGGCATGAAGGATTCGAGCTTGGAGAAGGCTAACAAGCACAGACCGGTGGAATGTCTACAGATCTAGCTATTTGGATTTGCCATTGAATGTACCAGTAGAACTGAAGGTAGACATGTCAGTAGAGTCAGCCTGCCCAAAACAATTGTTGTGTATCTGAACTGGTCCTCCCCTCTGACCTTGGAAAGACCAACTTATCTCAAATTGCTCCTGGAGGATACGTAAACTAGAAGCTCTTCCTAACCCCACTCCCACCCGAGGACATCTGTAGCCTTATCAGAATTGTGCCGCTGATAGACACTGCATCATCTTATCAGAACTTTGGAGTGTCCACAACTCACCGCCTTTGTTTACCTCTATGAATTATGATGTCATTGTATGTTGCTGTTTATGTTGTGAGGTCTTTTTTTTTTTTCATCTTTCACACTGTGCCCCAGCCAGGACGTGGTGTGTGACATGATTTTTTTTAGCTTCCTCCACCCTCGTACTTTCTTTTCCTCGTCTACCGTACTCTGTATGTTGTATGTAACAGGTCTCTCTTGTAAATGAGTCCCTGAGGCTCAATGGGGACTAACCTGTATAAATAAAGGTTCAACGAATGACTAAATGAATATTATGCTTAATGTGAAATCACATAAAAATAAGAACTATTTTATTTCATTGTCATAAAAAATTCTATTTATGTCCACATTCAATGAATTGACAAAATTCCCCCATGTGTTGCAGACTCCAGGAAAGAAATGTAACCAAGAAGTCATTACTCACTAATAGTCTATTCTAGTTGTAACTTGTCAGCCTCGACAGGCCATAAACACTAATGCACCCCCATACCATCAGAGAGGCAGGCTTTTGAACGGTGTGCATATAACTCCTATAATAATTCCTAAACCATCACTCTGAGCACACCAACATGCTGTCAGCTACAAAGAATGAACAGAAAATGAGTGGAAAAAGCTCAATAAAAAACCCGAAAGACCTTCAGAAATCAAGATTAAAAGGTCACAAGAAAGTCTGGCTGCTTGGAAAGAAAGTTGAAAGAAGTTGGGGAAGATTTCAAAACTCCTCTCTCACGAGTCAGAACTCAAAGGAAAACAAGGACCATCTGTAGTGGTGCCTCATACGATGCGTTTCCTGACGAAGTGCACCCAACCGTTTCCTCTAAACAGATTGCAGGTGGTGCAGGAACACCAAAATATACGACTGGAATCCCTGACTCGGGTTGCCTTCTGATCAGACCTGAGGCAGAGCAGAAGCTCGGAGGACCAGAAGGTGAATTAGAAATGAAGGCAGATGGTGGAATCGAGGGGAAGAGAGGAGAGGGAGGTGCTGAGGAAAGGTGGAGACTAAAAGGAGAGAGGATGTTGGGATCACTCATCTGGGGTCACCTCTATTCATGTTTTTGATTCATCGTTTTCTACAGAAGTCACTTTCTTTTCAACAGAAGAAGAATTTGCTTTAAAAGACCGTTTATGATTCATATCCGGATCAGAAGTCTTTTGAAGACACACAACAACTGGTAAGTATTTAATTTCAATCTCTATGTTCTTAAAACAAGCCTTTTACAGCGTATTCTGCATTTTGAGATTATGTTTTCAGATTTCCATTGATGACTGGTGATATTAAAGCGGACAGTTTAAATAATTTATAAGCAACGAAAAAGAAAAATATCCTAGTCCTAATGTTATAAGCTGAAAAGTACACGCAATGTTTTAAGGCGTTTTGGTTGAGATTGAAGTTGTTTTAAGTCACATCTATTACCTGTATACTGTTTTGTATGCTTCACTAACACACACACACTTTGCTTGTGTGACCCTTGAAATAAGCAGGTCTTTCATGAAGTTGGGCTATAAGGAGCTAACTGTGTTGGGAATAAACACACACACACACACACACACACGAGGTGCAAAAACACACAGAGAACAGCTTGTTTCCGTCACTTTCCACCGTCAGCGTCGTGGCACTCAGTGGACGTCAGGTTCCTTGTCCTCGCTCAGACTGTGTTCAAGCAGCAGCACGTTCTTATTTTGTGATTTCATTTGTTGAGGAATATCTTTTTTAAATTTTTTTTTTTTAGTTTGCTGTTTTACAAGGCCTTGAGAAAATATTCATACTCTTTAAAAGTTGTCACATTACAGCCACTAACTTGAAGGTGTTTACTGGCATTTTACAGGTTGGAGACCGACACAAGGTGGTGCTTAAATGTGAAGTGGAATAAAATATATATATTTTTAATTAGAATCCATAACATAAAGTTTACTTTAAGGTTTGTGGTTACAACATGAACATTTGTAAAACTGTTCAAGGGGCAAGAAAACTTTAAATGAATAATTTGAACACATAAAACTTTATTAACAGCAACGATTACATGTGATAATTACTGAGGGTCAGGTCTAACGATGTGTAAAATGTTTGTGGATAAAATGAATAATTATTTGATTGAACTTGTACAGATTTATATTTTGAAGGCATACAGCCTACACGTTTATGATTCTGTCACTTGTTTCACGTCGCTACATCATTTCAGGTAGTCTTACTTTTACTTTTGTCTCGAGTTGTCCTCACACACTCACAAAGACGGTCCAAATAAAAGAAGGGGTTCCTCCAAAACCTGCAAATGTTTAAAATGTTTAAAACACTGCTCGTTCTTTTGTGCTTGAGTTCTTGTAATCTTTTTGTGGTTTTGAACAATCGTTCTTCAGGCTTTTACAAAGACTGTCAATGGCTTTTTATTAAACTTTAATTAACTTTAGCTGCTATCACCTCACTGCTTTCACTCGATCACCTTAAACCACTGACCTGTAAGAGTTATTACAGAACAAATAAAAAAATCTGAATTCAAATGATGGGGCAGGATTTTGTCCTCACATTACAAAACTTTCAGCAACGAACATTTTTCATCTTTGTTTTTATCGCCAGATTTTTTTTTTCCAAAACCCCATGTCCAATAGTAAAAGTAGCAGTAATGACAATATAGTTGTAGTTTTTGCATCACCAAGATCAATTTTAAAGCACAATTGACCAAAAACTTGACAATTTTCACATCATGTCCTACAATGTTTTGCAAGTTGAGGACAAAATAAAAAGCAGTGGAGCAAATGAACCGGATCTGAAAGAAAAATCTGCAAGAGATGGAAAAAAAAGATTTTACACAAAATCTTTGAGCGATGGTTTCCATCTTTGTCCAGCTTCCTTTTAATATTATTCTCATTAAACAATGAAATCCACAAATGTTTTTAATCTTAAGGTGATAAATTCTGATGTTGTTCAAAAAAAAAATAATTGATCCACGGTTTTGACAAAAGTTTGCTATTTAACGAACAGATTGCTCTAAATCATATGTGTTAAACTCAAGGCCTGAGGGCTAAACGTGGCCCTCGTTGACATATTTTCTGGCCCCGCAAGATGATATGTGAAACATAAAATACTTTTATCTCGAATTTTTTTCAGTAATCTTTGATTATGATGTCGAAAGCACAACAGAGAACATCAAATGAGACCAATCAAAATCTTGCTGAGGAACCTGTAACCAAGAAAAGATGTTGGGTATCTGATTTGAGTTAATGTAGTTTCTGGAATTGGCCCTTAGTTTGAAAAAGGTTTTAATTTTGGCCCCCTTTTGTAAGTGAGTTTGACACCCCTATTCTAAATGTTTAATTTTCTCATTTCAGGGGGATTTGAAACATTTTCTGAAACATATTCAGAACAAATAAATGCTCTGACATCTTGTGAAGATGCTGCCCGTGGATGAGACAGATGAGGACATCGAAACAAAACTGGAAGACAATTGAAACCTGTTGTTGACAGAAGTGATGGACCACTCGTCCATTTTATGTCCCAAACTGTTTGAACTATAACCCGTCATGCTGAAACGGTGGCTGCTGTCGCTGATGGCCCGTGTTAGCCTCATCATGCTGGGCCTCTGCTGCTGTCTGATGCTGTTTTACTTCCTGGCCTGTGCGCCTGCATCTCAAAGCCGACAGCAGTCTGTGCTGTGGCCTGGAGGTGCCAGCAGTAAGGAGGGATACATGGCCCTGCTGCAGGAGAGGGAGGACTCTCACAGACATTACATTAACAGTCTGACCAAGCAGATAGCCGAGCTGAAGGAGGCTCTCCAGGAGAGGACGCAGAAGCTTCATGAATCTTTGGAGAACGCTAAAACTAAAGGGATTCTGCCTCAGGGTCTGGAGAGTCTGCACAAAACCCCAACAGAGTCAGACCTTAAGGTGGGAAATCTGACTTATTAAAAAAATAATAATTTAAAAAATCGGTAATAACCTAACTGTCATGTTACATTTCAGGAGTTCTTCCGCTTGCAGCTGAACCAGGCCGAGGTGAACTCAGGTGTGAAGCTGCCCGACGAGTATGCACTGATCCCTTTTGACACTTTCACCCTGCAGACGTGAGTGGGACAGCAAAACGGTCCGGACCCCAGAAGTGCTGCATAAAAACTAATGCCACGTTATCACAGAGTGATGTTTTTGTTGCGTTCCGCAGGGTTTACCAGCTGGAAATGGGGCTGACCCGGCACCCGGCTGAGAGGCCTGTGAGGAGGGATCATAGAGATGAGCTGGTTGGGGCCGTGGAGACAGCTCTGCACGTCCTGAACGGACCCCAGCAGCACACGGACGACACCAGGCGGAGGCAAACGTACTCCCCTGCAGACTTCATACAGGGTGGAAACAAGCTCATATTCAACAGAAGTTAGTTAGTTAGTTAGTCAGAGCTAACATATATAACTAACAGATGCAATGTGTGCTAGTTGTTTTATTATTATCATTTTATTTTATTATCTTTCATTTAAATATTGAGATCACTGATCTTTTTTGCAAAGCAGCCTAACATGCATGTTTTTAGAAAGGGATGTCAATGTCAATTAATAAAGAGTATATATATACTGGAAAGCGTCTTCGGCTG
>NC_056505.1:12010239-12015219 GCF_014905685.2 Nematolebias whitei
TGTATATATATAAAAACATGTTATTTTCTTTTATCTACTGAAATTTCTGCTCATATAATGTGATACATGTGGGTTTTTGTTAATTTAAGATCAAGCAATGTTCTTTAAGATTTCTTTTGTTGCTGTTTTCAGATCCTGTTGTAAATAAATGTGTTTTAATTTGGTGAATGCACCCACTAAAATAAAAACCATTGTTGTGATCTATCTTTATCCAGTTTCACTCTAGTGTCCATGAACACCCATAAATAACAAAGAAGGAATAGGTTTAGCTGAAGGCTTCATTCCTCCTCTTCCTCCTGATGGAAATATTTAAACAGAACCCTAAAGATCCAAAATGCAGAGCTAAATAAAGAGTACAATCCTTAAAGATGTGCTCACCGTTACACCACTGAAACGGGTGCATCAATGCAGCAGAGACTGTGGGGGAGTCCTCCTCACCGCCGCCTGGTTCTGATCCGTGTTTACCAACAAGCCGCAGGAGAAAGCCCCCCCTGGGGGAAGGAGCGAGCTCCAGCTGGGTGAAAGGTGACCGCGACAGCAGCGCAGGTGGGAAAAGGTAAGAAAAGACGAATACACGCAGCAGATGAAGGTCGTCTCTTCCTCCCCTGTTGTGTCAGACTGAAAAAGCAGAAGTGATGATGATGATGATGGTGGTGGTTCCCCCCTCTCCTCACCTTACCCTGACCGTCACCGCTCTGCTTTTATTAATATGACACTGACCCAGGATCAGCAGCTGCTCCTGTGTGTGTGTGTTGGGGGGCGGGGGGGGGGGGGTGCACTGGAGCACTGGTTGGATTTTCCTGCAGCTCCCGCAGCTTCCTCCCGCTCCAACAGACAGACGCCTCTGACGCGCAGACGGACCAATCCACCGCGCGTGTGTGTGCGCGCGCCGACAGACAGGGGCGGAATAACAACCAGTCAGCACCGGGGCACGAGCGCCCCCACCCCAAAAGCTTATGATCATGATCAGTGTTGCCAAGTTCGCAACTTTGGGCTTGTTTTTTCTAAAGGCGCTTGCAATTTTTTTAAAAGTTCAAAGTACTTTTTTTAAAAGTACTTCAAAACGTTTTTCCTTTACAATTTGTATTTGTGTTGGATGTAACTGGGACCCTGTGTACAAAGAGTTTCGTTCCACCTCATGTACCACATGTGTTGTGAATGACAATAAAGACACCTTGACCTTGAAATCTTGTGTGAATCGCAGGTTGCGTTTTTTGGGGGGCTTGAACGTGAAGTAGCTTATTTGGGTTTGACTTTCTTTCCGAGTGAAACTAGTTGATTATCTCCCAGCTCTGCACAATAAAGTAAAAGACGAGTGGTGGTCGGCTTCCACGTCCCCGTTTCCTGTTTATCGCTCCCGCCCAAGTGAGGCGACAAGCGCACACTCAAACACAAACACTCGTAATGTGGCCGACCACTAGGGAGCTTTAGTCACACGCAGATGTCGGTTTCATGATTCAGAGAACTTTCTCAATGCAGTAAACGCCATCGCTGTTTTCAAACTCTGGCATGTAGGTCAGTGCTGCCATCTTACGCACGCTTTCTCCAAACATGAACCCATCTTCAAATCTATTTGCAAAAAGAGCCAATACATTAATCTAATCTTGAGATTTCCTTTGTTACCTTGGCAAATATGAGCTAAATCCTGTATAGGCTACATGACGTGATCATAGTTGCCTTTGATGAGTTATTCACATACGTCAAAGAAGGTCCCAGATGTTTTGCCTGTTTTGATGTCTTTCCAAACTGATGTCATTATCAGTTTATCATACAAAAGTGGAAAGTAAAAGCAGAAACAAACTTTTAGAAAAATATATTTTATTTCTTTCATTTCCATCAAAACAGGTGTCTATTAGTTTCATCAGCTGAAAGACATTTCCATGCTGTAATAATTTCAGAGTTTCAGGTGAGTTAGGAAGAGGAAAAGGCCACGTTGATCCCTCTGATCGTTTAACGTCCATGTTTACATGAAAGACTAGATGTTACATGGCAGGATAGTCAGAAAAGGCTATTTCTCCTTTATTGTTAATGTAGCACATAAAAACTAGAAAAGTTCCTGGGGAAATATTGATAGGGACATTGCTTTTTTTTTTTTTTTTTTAATGGATTGGACAGTATGTGGTGGGGTTTGCTCTCAGCTATCATACCAAATTTCAGCTCATATGGCAAAAAATTAGTTATAGTCGTTTTTTCTTTTAAGCTACGGTGGCAATCTTGGATTTTTGATTTGAATTCAATATGTGATGAGGAATGTTCTCACCTATAACCAAATATCAGCTCAATATCTCATCTGAGTTATACCCAATTTTGTTTTCTGAGGTAGCTATGGCAAACATCTTGAACCAAAATGGCTGCAAGTGTTAATCAGTTCTACAGATACATCCAACGATTACTTTGTGCAAGTTTCAAAAAAATTCAACAAGCAGTTCATGAGACATGTTGCTGGTCATAACAGCATAAATCACAGATCACCTGAGTCGCGTGGCTTCCATTTTACAAAAGCTATGCTGTTCTTGTCAACCTGACAGGCAAGCTGGCCAGTTACCATAGAAACAACATTAGCCGATCAGAAAGCTAGAATCTTCCCTAGTTGGGTGTGTCTGTGAACAGGGGAAGAACATAGAAACTGAATTTAATTTTTTTCATTATTTGTAAGACATAATCATCAAAGTAACAATAAATAAAGGCTTGAAATATTTCACTCTCTGTAATTAATCTATACCATATACAATTTTTTTAAATTATGGTAATAAATGCACAGGATACAAACGGAGCCCTCTGATTTTTCAGACAGTTTGTAATGAACTCAAGCACACAGGCTGTTAATGACACAGAATCAGCTACCAGGATGTCAGAAGAAATAAACCTGCTCGTACGCAGTAAAGTTTGCGGTGTAGACGGGTCTGTAGATGTAAATCAGTGAGGAGGTCTCTTCTTCGGGACTATCAAACTTGTGCAAACTGCTTCTTCCTAAACAAAGGTGAACAAAAAAAAAGTACATTATTATGTAACACTGTCCAACAATAAATATGAAAAACGTGATGTAACAAGGTTAAATAAAATTTAAAAAAATTGCGCCACATTTGCGCTTAATCGTTCACTCTTGTTTTTGGCTAATTCAGGATTCATCTGTATATTTCTACCTTAATGATGACTGAATTAAACTTTTAGTGGGTGGCGCAGGGGCTTGAGGAGTTATAGACAAAATCATGTGTATACGCTTTCATATTACATGTGATGTATATTTGTACATACAGCACCATTTAAAAGCTGGAATAAACAAAAACAAACAAACAAAAAAAAAAAAAACAACCTTAAGATAAAAAGGAAAAAAATCTGTCTACATATTCATCCAAAATCTGCTGGTAGTTCAGGAGGATGGTTGTGGTGGCAGCAGGTACTCCCAGACATCTCTTTCCACAGCCACCAGAAGGACTCTAAGGTGTTCCCAGGACAGCCAAAATAAATAGTCTCTGGGTCTTCCCCAGGGTCATGGAGGTGTCCAGGAATCAGATGATATTCATTCATTCAACCATTATTTAAACAGATAAATCACATTGAGCCTCAAAGACTCATTTACAAGTGAGACCTGTTTGGACTGACAATAAGTGAGAAAAGTGACAGCATGTTTTTATATAATATATAGGTTATATAATATATATACACAATATAGGTTTATATAATATATATATATATATATATATATATATATATATATATATATATATATATTAGTATGTACATATACTGATATATATTCATACTGTTTAAACGGATTCTTTCATTTTTCTGGACTGTATAAAGACGTGCATCTGAATTAATAAAATGTGGACGGAAACGTTAATTATCTTTGACTCATCAACGACAGTGGGCCATTTATTAACATAATCAAGTTTAACACATCACACATTTACATTAATTGGCAAGAATTGAGAATAACGACAGCTTATTAATCAGTTTTACAGGAAGTAAACAACACGGCGATTGTTTTCTCACTTCCAGCAGAACCACAAACGTCAACCACACGGCGGTGATTGAAAAACTTTGCTTCAGACATTTCTAAAAATATCTGGAATGATTTTTGCAGATAGAAGAATTTTAAAGATGGAAAGATGAAGTTTATCTACAGAGAGATGTGTGAGGGAATTTGTCTGTTTTAACCAGAACATGCACGCTCCTTTGGACCAGCTTATCCCAACGGTACACTTTGGTTGAAGATCGACTTTTACCTTTCTGAAGATATGTCAGTTCCGGCGTAAAGTTCCACTTCGAGCCACTTTTCAGCGTCTCCGTAAGAACAGCTAAACCTCCAGAGTCGTGAGATCATCCAGAACAGACTTTCATAATTCCCAAATCTTCTCTGGTTCAGCTTGATTTTCTTTCTCTCATCAGCATCCTGAATTCCAGTCTTCATGAACTCTGGAACTGCTGGAGCTGCAAACTCTTCATCTACTCCCAAACGACTGGAGCTGCAAACTCTCCACCCGACTCCAACTGGAGGTGGAACCTCTTGCAGAACTCTCCATCATCAGCTCTAACTCTAACTCTAACTCTGAACTAGGAAGTGCCAACATTTAAAGAAGCTCACTTCTGGTTCATTTGAGAACTTTCTGATTGGTCGATTGACCAAAACAGAGGTGTGTTTTGTGATGTAAGGTGTTATGAAAAGTCAAGGAAAAAGATTAAGATTGTTTAAGAACAGACAAAAGATTGTTATGAAGAATTCAGACTTCGTGGAGTCACTTCTCCAGTATCTTGCTGTAAAAGTTAAACATGACATTTCTTTTTCAGTAAACTTGCAGTTGACCGAAACTTGAACTTTGACCAACTTACACACTTGCTCATTGAAGACAGAAAATCAGACTATGCATCATTAACCTGATTTCTTCTTTGAATGAGGATTAAAAATCGTTATTACTGTTTCACAGTTGATTTAAAAAATGAGTAGTTCACTTCAACATTTAAACATTGTTTGAACTA
>NC_056505.1:12015319-12019850 GCF_014905685.2 Nematolebias whitei
CCCTTCTGTCTAGAAAATGAAATCACCTCTTATCTAACCAAACAAATAGTGCAATTTCTGGCTGGCCACAAAACAGGAGGAAAGAGTTCAAAGAAACTGGCAGAGAACACCTACCAAACTTCCCATCTAAGCAAAAGTTCTTAAATAGAACTGTTCACAGAAGATCACAAAGATCAACTCAGAGTTGCAACAACACTTTGTACGTTGTTAAGTTCAGAGTCAACCACACTGAACTGTACACTACAGGAGGAAGAGGAAATGCCCAAGGGAAAAAAGGTGCATGGCACTGGATCACTAAAGCTTTTATGCAGTCCACTGATGAGGAGGAAGTGATTCCAGGTGAGCAGCATGGTGTGACAGCAAACCTGTAAACAAACAAAAGAGGAGGTTGTTCTCTAGTAAAAAAAACCCTAGAAGTCACGTAACATAACTAAATGTTAGAATTATGGTCAGTCGCTGCATTGTGACCCTTCAAAATTTCTTTAGTGTTTTAGTTAAAACTCTTCCTCACAGACGGAGCTGCCAACACAACCAACACTTTGATTTTCTTGGTGTCTCCATGACCAAATACTTCACAGACAACTGGGAAAACATACAGAACTTTGAGGAGAGGCCAGATGATATTCCTATAGTCAGTTACCCTAAATCAGTTAAGGTTATTTGTTCAAAAATATCAAACCCTTGTCATGAAATTGTTACTTTTCAAAATAAGAAAGTTATTTTGTCTGTAAAGATTGATTTGTTTCAAACCTGAACAGTTTGCGCTTCTTGTTCTAGTGTCAGTCATCCCATGGGTTTGTTGCATGCTGGATCTTCTGTACTTTGGCAACATGGGTCCAGAACATCAAACTTCTATTCCTCTGCACGAAAGAGTGCCCTTCTAGGAGATTTGTGCTCTGCCTCGACCAAAAGTTTTGATCAAATAGGTTCTTAAATCCGTTATCTAAATAAATTAGAACGTCATCAAACCCCCAAATCGCTGTTCCTCAGAATACTGAAACATTATGGAAAAACCCAACAATTTCCTGAAAATTGTTGGATTGTATACGTGGATTATTGAGCATGGACTTTTTTTGATTGTGGAAAAAGTTCAACACACTATAAGCAGCTAATAAACTCAGAACACCTGCAAAGGTGTCCTGATGATCTTTCGGTCTGGTTCAGTCAGATACACAAACACAGGGAAAACTGATGACTTGACAATTGTCCAGAAGTCACTCACTGACAGCCTCCATGGGTAAATCACAACAAGTCATTGGTAAAAAGGCTGATTGTGTTCAATCATGTTAATGGAAAGATGAGTGGAAAGGAAAGGTGTAGGAAATGATACACAAGTAACAGGTTTAACAGCAGCATTGAGAAGATTTTGAAGGAAAGTCCATTGAAGAATTTATGGGAGATGGACAAGATAACTGAGGCTGAAGACAGTGCTTCAAGAGCCACCAGACACAGACGGATCCAGCATGTTGACTACAACTGTTTCATTTATTGTGCCAAGCTGCTACTGAACCAGAAACATCTGGAGAGTGTAACCTGGGCTGAGAACAAACGGGACTGGAGTGTTGCTCACTGGTCACAAGCCTACCTTTCAGATTAAAGTAAATTTTGCATTTCATTTGGAAATTAAAGAGGAGGAGAGAAGAACATAATCCAAGTCCCTTCAAGGTTCAGCGTGAAGATTTTGAGTCACTGATGATTGTGGAGACATGTCATCTGCTGATGTTGCTCCACTGAGTTTTTATCCATTTCAAAGTCAGTACATTTGTCAACCAGGAAATTTTAGAGCACCTTATGGAGTTTTAGAGAGATTCAGATTTCATTTTCCTGCATTGTTTGCCACCCAGGCCCGGAGTAGTCTATTGGGAGCACCAAGTGAATACCAGGGGACGGGAAGCTGGGTTTTTAGGTTGTGAGGGCTAGTGTTAAACTAATAACGCTATATTTTAACATTTGTCAATAATTATGACCATCCAGGAACAGTTAGAGAAGGGAAGTTTGAGATTGTCATAATTACATGTTCCCATACAATGGCAAAATTAATTCTCTGCATTTAACCATCACGTGTGACATAGACCAAGGTGGAGCTGTGGGCAGCTATGTAACAGCCCGAGGAGCATTAGGGATTAGCTGTCTTGCTCAGAAACACCACAACATGTGGGAATGGCTGGGAGTCGAGTCGCGATGTTCTGATCCCAAGTCGGCTGCCCTACCTCTACTCCATTCAGTTTTATATCAGTTAGTTAAGAATAGGACAGTTATTTAGTTCTGCTTTCAAGAGATGCCCGAGTAGAGGTGATGCTGAAAAGGCAGGAATTAAAAAACAAGAAACACTGAAAAATCACCAAAATTTCCAATTTGAGTAACTTTAAAAAAAAGCCCTTGCTTGGTTCAACAGCATTTTTATTGACAATAAAAATGTAAACTATTAGCTAAGGAGTATGAGATGCCAGCAAGGGAAATTAACTAAATATGGCACTGACTCCATCCATCCATCCGTCCATCCATCCATCCATCCATCCATCCATCATCCATCCATCCATCCATCCATCCATCCATCCATCCATCCATCCATCACTAATCATCATCCATCCATCCATCCATCCATCCATCCATCCATCCATCCATCCATCCATCCATCCATCCATCCATCCATCCATCCATCCATCCATCCATCCATCCATCCATCCATCCATCCATCATCTTTTACCTGCTTCTTCCTTTTTGGGTTGCCCATGTCCAGCCATCACTGTGCGAGAGGTGGGGTCCATCACAGGGACGAGAGGCAGGGGACACCTTGAACAGGTCTCCTCCAGTCCATCACAGAGACACAAAGAGACAAACAAGACAAACAACTATTCACTCGCTCACTCACACCTAGGGACAATTTAGTTACCAATCAGCCAAATGTGCATGTTTTTGATATGTGGAGGAAACCGGAGTACCCGGAGGAAACCATGAATGCACGAAAAGAACATGCAAACTCCATCCAGAGGGGCACCTGGACTGGGATTTGAACCAGACCTGCTCGCTGAGGGGCAGCAGCTCTACCAGTTGCGCCACCGTGATAACTGCACTGACTGCAATCTAATGTTATATTTTATGAATTGAGTCAATGTAATGTAATTAACATTTTTATTAACAAGTCCAATAAACAAAGGGAAAATGGCAATACACAAAAAACTTCAACAACACCATACTATTTTTTTTCAAGAACACCTCCTCCCCCTCCAGAGTTTGACTTTACAGATCAAACATCATAAAATGGAGCATAGCAACAAAACTCAGTCTAGTTATTCCTAAAGTGCATTCAAATATGTAAAAAAAGGTTAAATTGTTTCATCTGGACCAGTTTGATAGTGGTCGATAATTTCTTTACAATCCTCTGTCAGACCACATAGAACTGAGACTCATTTTTATCCACTGAAAAAAAAAATCAAAACATCTGCGGTCATTATGTGCAGAAATAAATCAAAACACAGAAAAGTGTGTAGCGTGAAACGTTCACACGTACGTCACACTGTCCTCACAGCTTCCTGCTATTTCCTGTTTATAATTTCTGCCTGTTGTGTATTAACTGTCTACACTGCCACAGTTATATAATATTTTATGGTTATTTCAAGGTCAAGGTGTCTTTATTATCATTCACATCACATGTGGTACATGAGGTGGAACAAATCTATGTAAGCAGTGTCCCTGTTACATCCAACAAAATACAAATTGTAAAGAAAAACAGTAGTAAGATCTAAGATATGAACTAAGAAATACGCTAAACTAAGAATACTAAGCACTAATAGTACAATGTGCCAAAACAACATGTTACAGACATAATGAAACACCCCAAGAGAAGTCATGAGAAAAAAATACTGTTGTCAGAGCTGTTTTTCTCTTTAAAATTTGATGATCTGTTGAAAAGCTTCAGATAAAGAGTGTGAAGAGGGCTGAAGAGACCAGCAGCAGGACAACACTGGGACCTGCTGGTGCACTGCTGTTGCACAAATCCCCTTCACAGCAAGATAAAGGACTTATGCATGTTGCACTGTTATGGCAGCCCTTGCCAACCATTTTAACACCTGTAAACCAGGACAGCGAAAAGCATGAGGAAAAAATGCAGTAACAAACTACTGTATTAGAGCTGTAAAAACGTTTTTTTTTTCCCCCCATAAACCTGTTGTTGCTTTTGTATTGAACTTTTCACATAGTCAGCGACTAACCTTTTAGTTGGAGCACATAACAACGATTGAAAATCACAGCACAGGCTTTGATGTCTGTGCAGGACTCTGGTTTGGTGGCCGTGCATGAGTAGCACCTCAGACCCCATGCTGCATAAAAGCACAGAAAAAAAAATCAACAGAAGGCGCAGACAGAGAGCTAATAACTTGACAAACTATACGTTTATTTCCATTTCAAATTGCCTCAGAAATTCAATACACAAAAATCATTTCAGGCTTCCAAGGAATTAACGAAGTAACTAGTAAATTCTATCTAAAAAAGTTAAGTCTGGTCCTCTGGACATTCAAAAAACAAAACAAAA
>NC_056505.1:12019950-12025006 GCF_014905685.2 Nematolebias whitei
TTTTGTTTTGTTTTTTGAATGTCCAGAGGACCAGACTTAACTTTTTTTAGATTTTTCTACCTGGATTATTGAGCATGCATCAGGATACCTAGTAAGTTCCAATTTTTTCATCTTACATTTTTCAGGAAATCCATTTGTCCTTTTAAAACCAGAAAGAATATGTTGGATAGAATGTCAAATTTACAGTTTTACTAGGAGTCAGACAAAACCAGTACTAAAAAACAAAAGTTTCTAATACAAAATCTCCGACACAACTTACTCCTTAAAGATAGCTTTTTAACAACAATATTTTT
The DNA here is from genome assembly GCF_014905685.2 of Nematolebias whitei. Lineage (NCBI taxonomy): Eukaryota > Metazoa > Chordata > Actinopteri > Cyprinodontiformes > Rivulidae > Nematolebias > Nematolebias whitei. The sequence continues at coordinate 12,020,244 of NC_056505.1, forward strand.
CTTTCTTTTTTATCACACAGGACTTTAAAACCCTTCAGCCCTGACAGCAAAGACATGCTTACCTGCAGAAAGAGTCATCAACAGGGTCAGAGCTCCCAAAAACTGCATTGTGAACTTGGAATGATAGTGAGCTTGTTGTGAGGCAGAAACTGGTGCACAGACTTTCTCTTTCCTTCTTTCTATTCTGAGTACTTGAAAATTTGCATTTCTAGAGAAAGCCTCCTCACCATTGGGATGCAAGACAGCAGTCCAACCTCTTTTTTTTTTTTAGAAAAGCCCAGAATCAACACAAGAATCTAAAACAAGTGACAAAATACTGTTGTCACATTCTACCATGTCAACGCTGTTTCCAGTTCTTTAAAATCATTTTACACTGGCATTGTAAGCTGTCCACTGATGTCCTGTCTGCTCCTTGTAGTTTATATATTGAATAATACACAAGAAAAAGCCAAACATCTACAAAAATTATGACTAACTTGCTAATACAAAGCTCTGGGCTGCACAAAGGTGCAGCAGGTGCTAAATAATAAGAGTGAAGGCGTGCGTGAGAGTGAACAGATAAATTCCTGCTGTTGGAGTTGGTCTGCGGACTGAGAGACTCGACACACGCTGATGCTACATGGAGGACTAAACTGGAGCTGCATCTTGGATCTCCGCACCATTTACCAGCTCAGGTTCCATCAGGCCCAGGCTCCACCAGGAGCTGCTTTAACCAGGCTCAGGAGCTGCTACCATTAGGCCCATGAGCCACTGCCACTGTGACTGGCTTCAGCTACCAGCTCCAACTAACAGGCCTAAACACTAACTAAGGCATCCTAGACTCACATAGCCACTAAGGTAGGCCTTACAGTAATATCCAACAACCAACTACTTTCTTGAAAATGATTTCTCGTGGCTCAAAGAGACTACGTACCTGTATAAATAAAGGGTAAATAAAATTAAAAAACTAGGAAGGCTTCAAGGTAACACCATCAGTCATTGTGCCAGATTCTCTGAGGCAAATTGGCTATTAAATTACTGCAACAATGCCACCAAAAAAGTCTAACCTAGCTACAGAAGAGGTAGATGACATAAAAAAAATATCTTGACATGTTGACAGAGGAGATGTCTGTTGGTAATCAACACAAAATAATACTGACCTTGGTGGAGGAGGTTAAAATATTGAGGTTACAGAACGTAGAAAAAGACGAGAAGATCGTGTCACTGGAGAACCGTGTTGCTGAGTTGGAGCAACATACCAGACTGAATGACATCATAGTAACTGGATTAAAAATCAGACCATATTCTTATGCACGAGCAGTGACAACAATGGATAATGAGGAACCAAATGAGCAAGATTCTGACTCTGTTGAGCAACAAGTAACAGCCTTTCTAAACTCTAAAGGAATTACACTGGACCGACACCAAATTGAAGCCTGCCACTCACTTCCACCAAGAAATAAAATGAACAAACCAGACATAATAATGAGGTTCGTGAATAGAAAATACAAGATTGAACTGTTGAAACAAGGTAAAAAGCTGAAAGGTACAGATGTTTACTTGAATGAACATTGGACAAAAAGAAATACAGATATTGCCAGAGAAGCTCGACTCCTAAGAAAACAGAAAAAAATACAAGCTACTTGGACAACAGATTGCAAAACCTTTATCAAATTAAATGGAACACCGGAAAAAGCCAAGATACTAGTCATTAAGAGTATGGAGGAGCTGAATAAGTACATTTGAACAATGTGGTTGGGAATAGAGGTAACACTGTAAACACATACATAACAAATATGACAAATATAACTGCTTTTGGTCACGACAACACAGGTTAAACTCATATGATCAGTTGAAATTGTGATCATTGGACTATACTGACTATATACACAAAGATTTTGGAAATGATTTTGACCCTGATATACATTTTTTTTCCCACCATAGACACCAACTGCTGTTATTATACTAATGAACAGTTTAATCAGGAATTTATATCCAACGATAATCTGTCAATAATCCACTTCAACTGCAGAAGCTTGTATGCAAATTTTGATCATATTAAAGAATTTTTACGTACATTTTCAAAAACATTCAATAACATCACAGTATCTGAAACCTGGCTAAATACAGATTAAGGAACTGATTTTCATCTCGATAGTTATGAATTGAATTTTATGAACAGAAAAAACAAAAATGTGGGAGGAGTGGGGATATATGTTGACAAGTCCTTAGAATTCAGATGGTTGGAAAAAAATGACAATTGCCATAGATAATGTTGTGGAATGTATAACAATAGAAATTTGTGCAAAAAAAGTAAGAATATCATTGTAAGTTGTATCTACAGATCACCGGGTTCAGATATTGATGAATTTAACGACTGGATGGAGAAAATGTTTGCTGTCGTATCAAGCAAGGTTTTATTCATGACTACAATATAGACTTACTCAACAGCAGTGACCACAGACCAACAACTGATTTCATAAACCTAATTCACAATTTAACTCTTTACCCCCAAATCACTAGACCGAGCAGAATAACATCCCACTCTGCCACCTTAATTGATAACATCTTCACAAATGAGATTGTTAAATCTGTAGGAGGACTATTGATTAATGACATAAGTTTTCTACATTTGCCTTATAATCTAGCTGATTTGTTGCTGTTTTTGCCATCTTATTTTAATTTGTAAAAAAAATAAGAAATCTGCATGCCTTTTTATAACTGTCTTGTTGTCGTTGTTGTCCACTGTTGTCATCTTTCTTTGTTGAAATCAGGTCTCTCTTGTAAATGAGTCCTCGAGGCTCAATGGGATTAACCTGTCTAAATAAAGGTTGAATGAATGAAAAAAAGTGATCACTTACCAGAATTTGTTATATATGACAAAAATTGTAGAACCACCAGGGATCAAGAGCAAAAGTTATACGGGAGAATAAGAAATGAAGAGGCAGTAATTCAACTTAAAAACGATTTGTTGATACAAAACTGGGAGGATGTTTATAAAAAAAAAGGAAGCTTATGAAAAATTTCTATGTGTTCATTGAGCTTTATAATAAAAACAGTCCAATAAGGGTATACAACAACAATCATAAATACTGTAATTCTCCCTGGATCTCAAAAGGATTACAAAATGCCTGCAAGAAGAAAAAAACACTTTATAGAAACTTCTTAAGATTAAAAACCAGAGAAGCAGAATATAAATATAAAAAATATAAAAATAAATTAATCAGTATTTTAAGAATACGTAAAAAGGAATAATACAAAAAATATTAAATAACAATGAACACAACATTAAAGAAATTTGGAATATCTTGAATGGCATTATAAAAAATAACACTGATAATAACATTGCAAAAATGAGCAATAAGAGTAATCAATAAGGTTGGTTATTTGAATCATATGCACTATTCATAAAATCTAAGCTGCTAAAATTTGTTGACAGTGGAATTACAAACAGCTGTTATCTTGTTTAAAGCAAAAAATAATTTCTTACAAGGAAATATTCAAAAGCTTTTCTCAAAACAGGAAGGATTTTATAATTTAAGGGAAAAAGGTCAATTTAAAACTTTAAAATTCAGAACCACACACAAAAAAAAGCTTTTATATCAGTACGTGGGGTGAAGCTGTGGAATGGTTTAAGCATGGAAATCAAACAATGTCCAAACATAAAACAGTTTAAAATGTCTTTTAAGAAGATGGTCATCACTTCATATCAATATGGGAAATAATGACTGTTATTACTGCTATCAATGTTGTAAACAATTAATGAATTTATCAATTATTACTGCATTCTGGTATATTGCTCGAGAAAGAATTTGAACATGTTAAAAAAAATGATGCTTGATCATAATGGCATGCAATATGAATGCATTGTATAGATATGGATATATAAAATACTAACTAAAACAGAATGTTATAACCAAGTTACCATGAATATTAAATTATTGGATGGCGCTATAGATGTAAGAGGGGTGGGTGTAAAAATAAGTTTATACTTCTACCCACTCCTTTGAACGTGTAAATATACTTTACTACTGTTGTTTTTTTTTCCTCTGCTTGCTTTTGTTTTAAATTTATTTTCTTTTTATGTAACTTTGTTTATTATACTACGTTCAATAAAATTAATCTCAAACAGTTCTAATCCACATAAATGTATAGTTAAACCAATGATGTAAGCCATTGTCCTAAATTAAACAATATGTCTATGTTTTGACTTGCAATTGTTTTTAATTGTTTAGTAATAAATATAATTTTAACACAATTTACAAAACAGGTACAAAACTAAAAGCAGGGCAACTTCAGTAAAAGAAAAATCAATGGTAACTCCAATATTAACATTGAACACATGTTTGAAAGGTTTAAAATAATTTTTAAAGGAACTGAAAAAGTGAATATTTCCAATAAGATTTAAGTTTCACACTATTAATTCAAATGTTAAGTGTAGTTAATGGTGCATTGAAATTGTGTTTAATTAAAATGTACCAAGAGTGAACAAGATATAAGCCATAATAAATAAACAAATGAACAGTACCATTATGATTTCTAATCTTTATACAATTCAACAAGTTAATTGTATTGGATTTAGTAACTTTTCCATTGAAAATACTCATCAGATCAGCCTAAAGGAATGTTATATCATATTTCTAACACAAAGAACATTTATAGTTTTACATTATTTGGTTGAATACGAATGTTTTCACAAGATAACAATATATATAACTTTAAAAGTTATGTTATTTGTTTATTTAGAAGGTGTTCTAATAACCTTTTCCTATATATATATATAT
>NC_056505.1:12025106-12032450 GCF_014905685.2 Nematolebias whitei
TATATATATATATATAGTTTAAGTTTTAATTATCTCAATTTTATTCAACAAAAACATCAAAGCAACAAAAATTCATATGCAATAATAAATATCTAGACTGAAGAATATTTAAAAATTTGATGTTCTGCAGAATGAGTTTTAATTCAAATGAACAGTTTAAAATTGCAGGCTTTTATCTGTAAAAGAGTTCAGAATATTATTTGAACTTAATTTAAAAATACTTGTGGAGACGTCACAAAAGTAAATGAGAATTTTTTTAAATTTTTTTTTACACATTTAAACAAATCTGTTACATTTTATCTGTCTTTAGAAGGTTTTTATCTCATGTTTAGTTTATAAAAGTGTCTTTTTGTGCTCACGTTTGGAAAATGTAATGTTTTTTTCCCACCACAGTGAGTTCCTGGAAAAATGTGTGAGCAGCTTCAGCAGCTCTCTCCTTTATTTTAGCTTCTGCTTGTCAGTTCTGCTTTTATTGTTATTTTTTTCAGATTAGTGGAAACAATCAATCCAACAGTTCATGACTTGTAAGAAAAGCAACGAAACAAAAGTCCAACAGCAGAGAAGTTTTCTCAATTTATCTTTTTGTGTTTTATTATTATTATTGTTGCTTATAATTTATGGTGTTATGCAAATATAAGTGGTTGCTCTATCAGCATTTTAAGACATATAACTTGTGAGAGTTGTGATAAAATCAAAGTCAAATTTATTACTGCATTCATCGTCATCAGATACAGGGTCGGGGGCAGGAAGAGGAGCAGGACGAGGAGCAGAAAGAGGAGCAGGACGAGGAGCAGGACGAGGCCTCATCTTCCTTCCAGGCTTCTCAGTTCTGTCCACTTCAGGTGCTGCAGGAGGAAAGGATGCAGTTTGATTACAATCAACTGAGGCTAAAGAGATGAAGAAATGATCGGCTGGATGAGCTCAGCTCACGTTTTCTACTGTTGTCAGTGAAGACTTCCACCTGTTGAGGTTTCTGTGTGGGACATGTGAGATTAATAATCCAAACAGAGGATTAATCTTTAATTGTTCAGCAGCTGTTGTTACCGGGGATTTGTTTGGCTGGGGTGGAGTGGGAATAGCCTGCCTCTTTGGAACTGCAGAATCTGATGTCCTCTCTGCACAAACACCAACAACACATGATATTAACCAACATTCATTTTGGGAGTAAACAATTCATCTCAGCTCATTCAGGAGTTCGGAGCTTTATGTAACTTTTACTTTTCAAAATATTTAACTTTGTTTACAAATATTTTCAGGATAAAAACAAATCTTTTCAGTGTTTTCAAAAACTTATTTCTTGTTGGAATCTGTCAAAATGCTCTAAACACTTGCTCAGTTTTTGTATTCTTGAGTTACGTTTAGTCTTTAGATACTGCTCTTTAGCCAGACTTCCCACCCGCTTCGAATGGGCGGTCAGACTGTCCCTCCTGTACCTCCTAGTGGGTTTAAAGGTACGTTGTTAGTGTTGTTAGCGATGATAATAGGCTCTGTTTTTACCTTTGTTACCGCTCATAATAGCTTCACGTGGTTAGGTTTACAGTAAAGGGTCTGGCGGTTAGATTTATGGTCTTGGTTAGGTTTAGGCACAAGGGTAAGGGAGTTAAGTTTAGGGTTGGTCCTCTGGGTCACGTGTAAGCTTACGTTTAGGAAAAGGGTTACATGAGCTGAAAAAAAAAAAAAAAGACACCTGGATTATTGAGCATGCATCAGGAAAAAAGACACTTCAGAATCAGAATCAGAATAAACTTAATTGGCATTGCACCGAGATACAACGCGAATATGTACGTACAGTCATCCGAAGATGGGCGGAGTGCACGAAGATGGGCGGAGTGCACAAAGCTGCGGCTATAAATAATTAGCGCGGCCTTCTTATTCTTATTCAGAAAAATATTTTGCTTAGATGAGAAAAGGAAAGAAAACATGAGGAGAGACGATATAAAAAAAAGATCTCTCACAATGTGTCCTAGACAGGGCACAATTTGAGGCATCAAAAAAACCTACCACAGCAAAGCAACATAAACAGATGTTATACATTTACATATAGGCGGTGAAAACATTGAATTTTTAAGGGAAAGTCGTAGCATAGTCCAGAGCCCACCCCCCCCCCCCCCCCCTCAGCCATTGTCCAGATAAGAGGTTACGTTCATCTTGAGCTCAGTTGAGGTTCTGTTACATGTCCACGGCCTTGGGGAAGGGAGGGGTGAGGAAACAGTCAAAGCATCTTTGTTGTTTTCCAAACATTCCAGGAGGAGTTGAGATAAGTCCGGCATCAAGGCCACAGTTTGGGTCAGGCAGAACTCGTGAATTGTTCTTTCTGCCTTTTAAAGTCTCGCTGTACATATTCTCTGATGGAACTCCAAAACTGCCGAATTGATCCTTTACTCCAAAAGTCGAGCTCACAGCTTCTCCAAGATTATTCCCATCATTCATGAGTGCTGCCAGGGAGATCACAGTCCTGATAACAGCTGCTCCAACTCCCTGTCGCAGCTCCACATTCAGTCTGAGCACTGTCGAGCTTCAACACATCCACACGAATTTGTAGACAATCCAGATTTCACCAACCCAAACAGCAAAAACCAGTTGTCAGCATGAATCCAATTGTTTCCGTCCAGGTAAGAGGGTCCTCCTTACCCTGACTCCTGTCGGGAGAAGTTGATCAATTTTGTTGAGAGACCAGCTGATCCTTCGAATTAAGAGGTATGCAGAAAAAAAAGAGAGGCTTTTTAAGGGTTCACTGGACAAAAGAGCACAGCAGGGAAGTGGGTGGGGGGGTGAGAGAGGGAAACACGTCTGGTTCCACCGGAGAATAGAAGGAAAAAAAAAACGTGTGACGCTGCCTATCAGCAATAATAACGATAATAACGTACCTTTAAACCTACTAGGAGGTAGGTGGGGTAGTTTCACCACTACATATGGGGATGATAACAACTAATGGCCATTTAATGGGCTGATAACATCTGAAGCCACTCGACTTTCACTATTTTAAGCTAACCTTTTGTTTTATTTAGCCAGTCTTTTGCTACATTTAGCTAGCCATTTTTGTATAAATCTTTAGCTATCCTTATGTCACCTTTAGCTTCTACTTTGTAGATAATATTTTGCTACTTACATTTAAACAAATCTTTTTCTGCTTTTGATTAGCATTTTACAATTTTTATCTGGTGGTTTTTACCTTTAGCTAGCCATTTGGTAGAATTTAGTTTTTAGTCAACAGTTGTCTTCTTTTAGCTTCCATCTACCAATTTGCTACATTTAGCTTTTAGTTCATCTTTTGCTATTTTAGCTTTAACTCCATCTTTTGCTACTTTTACATTTAAACAGATCTTTTACTGCTTTTGATTAGCATTTTGCAACTTTTCCCTAGTGGTTGTTACCTTTAGCTAGCCCTTTTGGTCAAATTTAGTTTTTAATCAACAGTTGTCTTCTTTTAGCTTCCAACTACCAATTCACTACATTTAGCTTTTAGCTAATCTTTTACTATTTCAGCTTTAAGCCCATCTTTTGCTACTTTTAGCTAGGTTTTTTTTTTTTTTTTTTTACTTTTACTTTTATTTAGTCTTTTATTTAATTTTTATTATTATTATTATTTCAAATTTAAGTTTTAATTAGCTGGGGGGGTTTTTCTTTGCGCTTATAGCTACCATTTTGCTACTTTTATATTTTGTCTAGTGTTTTGCTACATTTAGTTTTTTGTTAGTCTTTTACTATTTTAGATGTAAGGCCATCTTTTGCTACTTTTAGCTAGGTTTTTTTTTTTTCTCATAGCTAGTCTATTTTTTTGTCAAATTTAGCTTTTAGCTAGCCGTTTTCTTCTTTAAGCTTATAGCTACCATTTTGTTACTTTTACATTTGGGCTAGTGTTTTGCTACATTTTGCTTTAAGATAAAGTTTTACTACTTTTAGTTTTTAGCTAGTGTTTTACTAGCTTTCAGGTAGCATTTTGATACTTTTGGCTGTCAGCTGGACACTCATTTTAGCTTTAGCGGCTCAGTTTCGGCCTCTTGAGCAGATTTTGACAGCCCTTCACCATCAGGAGACATCTTCACAGAAAGAAGGAGACAGATTTCTTTTACCCAAATAAATGTTTGTTTGAGTCTCATGTCTCGGTGGGACTTTGCCCGGTGGACGGTCACAGGGAGGAACTTCATACATGTCTCCTTCCTCATCATCCTGCTCAACAAAAATCAAGGCAATAGTTGGAATAATTACAAAACAAAGAGAATGAAGTGCTTGTGTTTTTTGTCCTACTCACAAATTCATCATGTGGCCACTCGAACCTGGCGTTGTTGTCTGAAACTCGTGCAGACAGACACACGTGAACGAAAGAACGGGGCGAACCACATCTGATTTTTAATTACGTCGAGTGTGATCTCACCTGTCCTGGGGGGAGCTGGAGGCCCACTGCTCCTGAAACAACACAAGCTGCAATAAATATTACACTTTGACACAAGAAGTTGTGGAGCTCTATGTTTATACTCACAGGTTCTTTAGTTTTCCAAAGAAGCTCTGAAAACAGCAGACAAATAAAAGACGACAAAAGGAAAAGTCAGAAAATCCCAGATTTTTGAGTCTGGTGCTGTCAAACAAAACATCTGGTTAATAATTATTATTTACTTTGAGTTATTCATCAGCTCCACTTCTCAGCCTGAGCCACTGACAGCTGTTTGAGCAAAGTCACTCAAAGATATGAGCAAACAACACAATACGATAAAAAATTATATGATACAATATTTATGTGACTCATTGGTCAATACAATGCAGGACAGCTGTTTTGATGGCTCCTTAATTTGTCATAAACTTGATTCTGTCTTTACAGCTGCTTTTACAAACAACAACAAATAAACCATTAAAGCAAATATGCATTTCTCAAAAATCACATTGCACAAATATCTTTTTAAACTAAAGTAATATAGGTGTGCTGCATAAGTTATTTTGCCTTGGAGGTGTGGAGCGAAACATTTGAAACGATTCAGTCTGAGTTTTAATGTGTGGATCTAAAAAAATTTCAAAAACACGAAGGAGCTCTGCAGTTTCTGTTGAGCCACATTTATGTTTCTGCCACACGTTCTGTTTCCTTAGATTTTATTTGCAAAGTGTGATTGAAAAATGACGGTTTTACCATATTTTTTGCTGTATAAGTCGCAGCTTTTTGCATAAATTAGCATGCCCTGTGACTTATATAGCAAAGAGACTTATTTACGTACTTTACCATATTTATAACCCAATTTTTGGCTGGGATCTAACGATTTCATTCATTCCGACATGGAAAATATTGAACACTATGATTTTCAGCCACTAGAGGGCAGTTGAGTTATATGGGAAGCCAAGTGTCTCATTAATAAGTGAAAGTGGCTGTTAATGAGATGCCATACAAGTCCCCTCCATCTCGCTCCAGAACTCCTGGAGCAAACGTCAAATCAACTGCATTTCACCTGGCACGTGGCAAAATGAAGCCGATTTGACCATTAAAGTGAATTTTTTAAGTAAAAGTTAAACTGAGACACACCTTTACTATAATGTCAAGCAAACAAATAATTGCATTTAGGTGGTTATCTTGGTAAATTTCGAAGAAATGCACAGCGAGTCCTCCCTCTGCACACTCCCGCAGCCACGAATCAGCTTTTGAAATACAGCAATTGGACAGTCAAAGTGCATTGTGCAACTGAGACACACCACTGATACAATTTCAAAGCAAACAAATTATTGTTTTTAAGGGTTAATCTTGTTAAATTCTTGTTAAAGTCCTCCAATGCACACTCCTGCGGCCGCCATTTGGCAGCCAATCGATTTTTGGCACAACAGCGGCCCACGTTTCTGGGTGGTCAGTGGTGACGCCTAATAGATGTGACTTATACAGCGAAGCGACATGTACGCTGGCAAGTAGTTGGACTGTCCATGTTGTCATGGTATATGGAATTTGTAGTATTTAGGGCCCAATGTTCATACATTTAACATTTATTCAGCAGAAATACCCTCTTTTTGACTAATTTCCCTGATTTGTTTCTGTTTTTCAGCGTTTTCTGCCCACTAGGTTAGTTAGTTATTACGTTTGGCATTATGTCAGTCTTTACCCTCCTTGAGTATTAATACTCTCTGTTTTATTTTATCCACTGTCAAATCAGACTTTTATATGTTGCGAGTCTATATTTGGGTCTTTCATCCACCACCATCTTGTGATACATTTTTTTTAATCATTTCAATCTGTAAACAGACTTTCATGATCCACTCCTTTGGCTGAGTCACTTTGCTTGAACTGCTTTTAGAAGCCTATGCAGTGCACAACGATAAAATGCTTTTCTGCAGGGTGCAAACCAGAAGACCGACAGTTCTAGTGAACACAAATAAATGTTTCAGACCATCAACTTTAACATGAAAGCACCAATATCGGTTTTGATGAGGGGAAAAAAAAAATTATGGTCCCCTGCACTGATAAATCTGTCTGAAATACAAAGGACTTTTGTGGAGTGTTAGACTTGCACAGTTTCAGTTTAAATAGTTCTCTTTGACGTCTGTAGTTGTTTTTCCACTTGCTAATTTAAATCTAAGCACGACCAGATAACCTTTGAATGACAGAAACGTGATGCATGAGTAGGAAAAAAAGAAAAAAAAAAAGTTAAACTGCATTTATTATTTTGGGCACATTGCGCATCAGTATGTATTGTTTAAAAAGTGTCATTATTGAATTTCTTTCTATTTAATGTGTTGTTAAAACCATAATGGCCTGGTGATAAAAGTGTTAATAAAAAAATGAAGAAAAAAACGGTTTTGTTTGCAACGTTTTTCAGAATTTCCTTGTCATGATTTTAAACGTTGTGTTTTTTTAACAAATATTTTGTGTTGTGTTTCTAATTATTTAGTCACATTTTTTGTTGTTTTTATTTAGATAGTTTCAGTTCGTCATGTTTTAGTTTATTTACTGCCATAAAGCATCTTCCACCAGAAGCTGCGCATGATTTGCAGCCCAAGTGACAAAGTGGCCAACCGGGTGGGCAGGGTTTGTACTACATTTTAAGCTGTGTTTCAGCATTATGCAAATCTATCAGCTGAAACAGCTAAACCCTGCAGCTGTTGTAAACATAAAGTTCTTTTGATGCCAAATTCTGAATATGAGAAAGACGCAGATAAGGATAATAGATGGATGAATGAAAGTTTATAAAAAGTAAACTTCAAGTACACTTCCTCATTTTTAGTGTAAAATAAGTATACTTGTAGTAAACTTAAATAAACTACTTTTTGCTAAGGGTAAGTGGTCGATTACATCATAAACTTCAATGTACATACCGGTACAAACATTCATATTTACTTATACATATACACATATATGTATATATATATATATATATA
>NC_056505.1:12032550-12037076 GCF_014905685.2 Nematolebias whitei
TATCTATCTATCTATCTATCTATCTATCTATCTATCTATCTATCTATCTATCTATCTATCTATCTATCTATCTATCTATCAATCTATCTATCTATCTATTTAATTACATCATGCTCAGATTATCTCAGATTATCAAATGACAGGTTGTCCTCCTGCTAGAAAACGCTTTGCTTTCCATTTCTAAGGAAGCTCTACCCTCCACCCATCATCACTTTGAACCAGTTCATCGTCCGGCTGACAGAAAAGGAATCCGCCCTCAGCCTTCCCTGTTGCTCAGCTCCATGCACCTGTTACACATCTGTCAATCAGCCCAGCTGTCCTCACTCAGTGGCTTTGTCCTTTTGTCTGTTGGACTTGTCTTGTTTTAATTTATTTTGCTGTCTTCTCAGCAACATTCTCGTCTTTTCTTTTATTGTTAAAGTTCAATTTGTTTGCAGCAGTTCTCCACATCTGCATCTATGGGTTCAGGTATTTCCATTTTGTTTAAGTTAAAACACAAAACACTTCACTGATTTATAAGAAAAACAATATGAAAAAACAACAATTTTTGATATGCAAAAGGTTGGAATGACAAACTAATTGTTCAGAGTCAAACCTCTACATGAAACATTAATAAATTTGTATATTTATTTCCCTGGATATAACATGGACAATTTTCCAGATAATGAGCTGAAATTTGGAACGTAGCTGAGCTTTGTCGCCACCAAACTTTAAATGCAACACAATGAACAGCATCTTTGTTTAAGACCTTGGCGTCAACTGTTGCAGTCAACACTGTTTGTCTGTTAGCAAAATATTTCCAAAACCAGTGGGCAGATTTCAATGAAACATTCAAAGCAATTTTGTTACAATATCGCATGAGACACAGCATAATGTTATTTCAACGGCTTTAACTTTGTTATTTCACAACATAAGATCTTAGTCTAAGACTTTGACATGAAAGATGGCGACGATGTACATATTCCTTTAAAAAACACAAGGCCTTTAGATTTTATATTTATATTCTGAGAATAAATGTAAAATGAGTAGCTACACGTCAAAGCAAAAGTTGTGCAAAACTTTATAATGTTCACCAAAAAATATGAGTTTATTCCAATAAAGGTTTGCCTGTGCGTCATAACCTGAGGTCTCAGGGAGGAGGGGGTTGACACACACCGTCGTGTGAAATCAGGAAATTACATTTTTCCCACAGTGCCAGGCGGTTGTAGAGGAAGTGCTGGTGCAAAGTAAATGATTATGGGCGAGTGAAAAGGTAAAGAAGCCACTGTTTTCTGTGCGACACAAAATCTCACATGTCAGAAAACAGTGGCTTCACTGTCAGATGAGTGGCGATAAAAGAGAACTACATCACTCTTCTGCTATTCATGACCTTTTCCTCAACCATACACTGGTTTTAATTACAGTAGCAGCATTGTGCCTTGTATCTTTTTGTTTTATTGCCCTGCTATCTGCTGTAGCTTCTTTCTGATAAGAGCTTAACTCCAAATGATCATTGTAGGTGTCATGCAGAGCAAGCAGCAGGAAAAAGGAAAACGGGTTCCAGCTGATGCAAATGTTTTGCTGTTCACACGTTAGACTTCTGTTATATTTGACTCGAGCACTGACAGACTAACACGTTGCCATCAGAGTCATTAGTGGCAGTATTTCAAAAGCATTTTTATTTAGGTAAATATTCAGTGGATAAACACTTATATGTTAAAATCATTTTTTCATTAAACCTTTATTAATAACATTGAGCCTCGGAGACTCATTTACAAGTGAGACCTGTTTTAGACAGACAAACAGACAAAAGTATGGAAAAGAGAAAACACGAGGGGAGGGGCGGAAAAAAAATTGTATTTCACACTATGTGCTGGCCGGGGAACATTGTGAGAGCTGAATAAAAAAGTCCTTGCCCATAAACAGCACATAATGATGTCGTGAGACATTTATGAGAAGGAGGCTGACAAAAACGTTGAGTTGTCCGTAAACACTGCCAGAAAGTTCCATAGTCCTGATAAGATGGTACAGTGTCTATCAGCCGGCTCTGATACAGGTCCACAGAAGTCCTCGAGAAGGGAGCAGGAAGTGGAGTGTGGAGCAAAGCAGAGCTTCTAGTTCGCATAACCTCCAGGAGAAATTTGAGGTAAGTTAGCCTATTCAAGGCCAAGCGGGGAAGCCAAATTCAGATAACATTAATTGTTTTGGGACGCCAACTCTGATTTATTTAATCTGCCTTCAAAGTTCTGCTGGTACCTCTCAGTGACAATCCCAAACAGCCAGATTTTGTGCTCATTCCGCCGTGCAGTGCTTATAGCCTTCTCCAAGGTGGATTCCTTCATGCCATTGAGTTCCAGGAGCCGGAAGTGGCCTGCGATTCTCAGAAATTGCGTCCAGCTTATGGTTTACGGCTCCCACAGACTCGGGCGGACTGTGAGTCACGAGTTGAGACTTCATACTCGATCGTACACCCTGAGCGGCTGCAGCCCAGCTCCGCAGGCAAGGGGCATTTACCTTGGGGACAAATTGATTTTGCCGATTGGTCATGTGCTGACACGCCTACTGGATTGATTGACAGGTCGCAAAAAGACAAAACAAAACGAGAGCTGGCAGCAAGCCACAGCGATGTTCTGTGTTTATATGTTGTTAATAAAAAGTCTTAAAAAAAATAAAAAAAACAGGGAGCGCTGGCCCTGCAGCCCACACATCAGACCAACCCACTGAGAAATCTACAGACCCTCCTGCAGCCACGCTGGACCTGATTTTAATTAGTTCATGACAAATTCCTTAATTTCTCACAATTTCAGTCATGGCATCAGCGGACGAGGAGGAAGAGATCGCTTGCCTCTTGGAAAAAATACGAAAGAAAAGGCCATTAAACCAGATGAGGGTTCTCCTGCTCCCTGTCTTCTTGTCAAGAAAATTTTTATCAATTGTGTTGAGAGACCAGCTGACCGTGACTGATCATGTGTTCACAAACTGATATATTCTTATTTTTAGTTGATTTCAGCAGAAGACTATCAGCAGAACAAACTGAACTTATTATATCACAGAAGGGGTCACTATACGTTTTGTGCAACAATAGCTCCTTCATAAAGTACATCACACATCAATATGCACGTATAGAGGTTTTCTGGTGAAAATATTACAATTTAGAGCTGCATGACGTGAATAAAACTGTGTACAAAATGTACGTTTATTGCTAAAATAAAAAAAATAAAAAAAATTATTTCTGAGTTTCAAACTCAAGCAGTTTTTGTCTTGAAATCTGTTTTATTTTTCTTTCATAAGCCATTGAATGAACGGTACCAAACCCTCGCATGGTCACATTACCAGAAAAGAAATTGAAACGCATCATGAGGAAGTGATGCTTGTGGAAATAAAAGTAACACAATGATGAACGATATTTGTTCTACCTGAGACGAGAAATGGTTTTCATTTTGTTTGTGAAGTGTCTCCTTCAAAAATGTCTAAATGGAGCTCAGAGCTCAGATCTATGGGACAATCCAGAGCAAAAATCTGCTTGACCTCGAACAGAACCAACTCCTGAATAAAACCCTGAGCTCTTTCCCTCACAAACTACAAAAGGGCTGCTGTGATCTGTTCCCTTCATAAAATTCAAAAGCAAACAACGACTGAACTGACTGTAAAAACAAATTCATGCAGGCTTGTGACATCTGCTCACTTCCTTCTTATTCTCCCTAACAATGAGAGCAATAACCAAAGTATTATAGAAATAAAAACATCCATACTTTACCATGGTCATGATGTGGAGTCAAGTCCCACAGCTCAACTCATGAGGAAATGTTTCAGTCTCCGTCCTCCGTCCTTGGATGCAAATTAAACTGTGTGATAGTGAGGATGTGAAGCAGCTCTGTCTGCCTTCATTTGCATTTCCTACCTGTGGCAAACCTCACCTGCTGTCTGACTGCCTTCCTCCACACATGAAACATGACTCCAAATTTAACGGCCATAGGAGAAACTGGCTTCCATGCAAACGGCTGCTGGGAAAACAATCAGTAAAATAACTGCAGTGAATATGTCAAACTTCACTCGCAGCTTAACAGAAACAGAACCTTTTTATTAAACCAAGCTTAGTTCACGACAACATGCAGCCAGATTTACAGCTTCAACTTATCAGTATGTTTTGTTGTAGAGGCACCGTTTTTATTTTTTGGCGCACTGCTTTTCAGAGGCGGATGATGACAATGTATTTTGTCTGCGTGTTTGTCTGTTACAAATATATCTCATGATCCACTGAATAAATGTGAACGTCAGTAATCGCTGGACGTACACCTACACCTGATTTGGAGTCACATTAGTTCAAGATGGTTGCACTAAGGACTCAAGTATTTTTTATTGTCATACCAGCTCATATTTTCATGTTTATAGTACAAAATTCGGACTCAGGTCCCGGACCAAGAAGCCTAACAATTAACAAATAAATAAATACAAAATAGTATGTGTGTGTGTATATATATATATATATATATATATATATATGTATGTGTATGTATATATATGTGTATGTATATATATATGTGTAT
>NC_056505.1:12037176-12047812 GCF_014905685.2 Nematolebias whitei
TATATATATATAAAGTTAAAAAATGTAAAATGATGTTGAATTAAGTTCAGCTATAGTTCAGCAAATGCATTAACAAACCCAACAAGGCTACAACTCAGTTCATTTTACAGATATTTACCTAAAATTTGGCGTGGACTGATCCCTGACACACAGACTATTGGAGTCAACTCTGTCTGTTAGTAAAATATCTGATGGACCACTGGATGGATAGTAATTAAACTTTCAAGAAGTAATCGTTAGATGTACCTCCAATTACCTCCATGATTGATCAATTTATGGAGCACACCCAATTCAACGTGGCTGTCACATTAATCGTTATTAACCAGCACAAGAAAGGCTCCAATTCAGAAAATTTTACAGATGCTGAGCTAAATAAACTTTGATACAATAGTAGCTGGGACTGGGATTTGTTTAGAACGTGCACTCCAAGAATGACATCCGCTTGCATGAGATTGTGCACAATGATTTTTTTTCAAAATTTGACCAATATGGCTGCAACTAATTTCTCAGTGTATGAGTTGGTCTGAAGCATGGGCTTGAAAAGTTGACGGGCGATATGCATTCCTTCAAGGAAGTCAGGCCAGGAAAAATGCAAGTCTTGCAATAAAGACAAGCTAAAATCCTGCATGAGTAGACTGTAAAGTTCCAGCAGCTGGAGGAACTTTTTAACCAGGGAAAATAGGATTAAAAATGTAAATATTTTACTTGTGCATAAGATTTTGCATAAGTTGACACCACTTCTGCTGAATTCTTTCACTGATCAAAATGAAACGTTGAAGCTCTTAGTTGTCAGATTAGAACAATCTGCCTCACAGTTTATTTCTTCAACATTTACAATGCTGGTTGTTAACTTGCAAAAACCTGTCATTTAACTTAGGTATTTTTGTTGCAAGATAAATTGTTGGTTTAATTATCTTTTTTTATTATTTTTATTTTACATTTGCATCAACAATTTCTCACAGACTGCAGATGAAACTGAAGTGCTCATGGTGAATATTTTTTATTTTCCCTTTTAAACAAGAAAAAACGCGAAAGACGGTAAAAAATAAAAAAGTGCAATGCTGAGCAGAAACTCAGTAAATACAACAGGAAAGTCACTGGGAAGAACCACAAAACACTTTTGAAAAGTATGTAAACAGATATTAAAATATATTTTAAAAAATATTTATTGAAAAAGAGTATGTTGCCCAATGTAGTTGTGGTAACAAAGACAATAAATTATTAAGCTATTGTACACAAATGATGTAAATAAATGTGGTAAAGATTCTAGAAAACAGTAAAAATGTGCATAAATATTAGTTTTACTAAAAACTTCTGAAACTCAAGTTCCACTTGAGTTTGTCAAAGAACAGAACAAGTTCAAACAGTCCAGGTTTGCAGTCAGTATGCAGTTTATATATATATATAACTATTTAAAAATCATAATCATCACAAATATAAATGTTAAACACTGGCCGGAATCAAGCCATGTGTCTGGTGTAAAACTTTGGTACAAGATAACTGATAACCAGAAAGTTCTTTTCACCTTCCTTTGAATTGTTTAAAGACACACTTAGTAAAATAATTTTGTTTCCTGCATCCATACGATTATCTACCCTTATCCTGGAGGTAGAGATCATAAAGGTACTCATTGCAAATTCAACAAGACCGATCAAAAGCCACCCCCATAAAATCAGAAATGGTTAACTTATGCCCAAACTACTAAATTTATCATCAAAATAGTAAAGGGCTTCCAGCTACTGCATGCTTTTGTTTACCTACAAAAACAGCCGAAGTAACTGAACATAAATCAGCAACGGTGACTTCCACAGAAGAGCTATTTGGAAGTCCAACAGTTTTGCCAAGTTGGTGCATATTTACACTCAGAACAGTCGAGCAAAGTACGCAGATAAAAGTAATTTGTTTACATTGAGTGCATACCCGCATTTCAGAATCGCCTACATCTGGAAAACTACTGGAGCAAACTCTTTCAAGCATGGTAATATTTTTTTGTGTTTGATTTCATGATTTGCAATATGAATATTTTGCTGGTGGCGCAGAGGTTAGAAAAGGTGGGCCTGTGATCGGAAGATCGCTGGCTCAACTCCCGGTACAGACAACATCAAAATGTGGGTGGGATTTGTGAGGCACCCACGCCTGTCTCCGCCCTCACTTACCCCACTCTGGGCCCTTAAGCAAGACCCTTAACCCCCTCGTCTGCTCCCCCAGACACCCTGGATAGCAGCTCTCTGCTCCACACAGAGGGCTGTGGTAGCTCGGTGGTCTGTGGTTGCATCAGGAAGGACATCCGGCTTAAAAATAATTGCCAAGTCTTCATACGACTCAGTTCACTGTGGTGACCCCTGAAGAAGGGAGCAGCCGAAAGAAGAAGAATTTTATTTTTTTTATATATCTTGCAATGGTTACCTTTAGTATAAAATTACATAAAGACAAGCAGCATCCGAACCAGATGATTGTTTATGTGGTCTGGATGCAGGTTTGGAACTCCTCACAATCAAAACTGTGGCATTTTATAGCCTTAATCTCAAACCAAACTTTAAAAAAAGTTTTGGGGTAGCAAAACAAAAATTTGCTTGGGATTCTGTGCGAAGTCATCGTCTTTGACGATGGAAGGCTCTTTTGGAGGTAAAGTGCTGCTGATCTGTCTACAACTGTGATTTTTGTATAAATCAGACAGCTTGAGAAAAAAAAAAGAACTTGCTGCATATGTAGGTTGATGGAGACAATAGTGATAAAACACCCCTTGAAATATTTCATATACATCATCACCAATAATATAAGGGTCATCATCAGATGAGGAGAAACACTTCTCCTTTTTTTAGTTCATTCAACCAAATGAGCAGAACGCTTATGGGCGTGGAGCTGCACTAAACCTCCAACTTCATGACTGAGATTCTTCTTTTGTGCCGACTTCAAACCTTCGTTTGGCTTTAGATCCAAGGGGAAATCAGCTTTCAGGGCAGTCAGAGTGATGTGGGTGTCTTTGTCTGTCGCCATGACAAACAGCACTGTTCATCCACAGAGTTCAAGGATTCAACATCTTCGCTGCAGCTCCTCTGACTTTAGACCGGGCTGGCTTGAATTTTGCTGTTGATCCAGTCGATGTAGTTTGTGACCCGTGTGTAGACCCCTGGTTTATCTTTTTGCCCGCATCCATCTCCCCAGCTGATCACACCCATCAGAGTCATCTTGTCGTCGTTTCGGCAAACCAAGGGGCCACCGGAGTCTCCCTGCAGGGGGAATTCACAAAACAAAATAAAAAAGTTTCATTGGCCCGCTTTGAGCTAATGAGGAGCTTACGCAGACGTGTGCAACATATGGTCTAATAATCTCCATCCGGCACCTAATATCCTTTAAAATAACTTTTAAATAATTTGATGAAAACTTTCATTCCATCAATGAAACTTAAGGAAGTCTAAATTAGCAAAAACCTAGAAGACCCTTGGGTTGAGATAGGCTGAAATGTTTCTCTTTATGTTCTCTATATGTTTGCAGAATTGGACTGAACCTTAAAGTTTGGGCCCTTAAAGTTATTTGTTTGTTTGTTTTGTCTTTTTTGAATAATTAAGCTGACAAACATATTGTCTTAAAAGCCAGTTTATTGAGAATACTGTGTATTCATTGTGGATATATATATTTTAATAAAGCATGCTACAACAAGAAAAAGTCTGAAAAATCTTCTAGATTGTCTGTTATAATTATAATTATTTTTCCAATTCTCTATGCAGCCCTCAGATTGCTTTAAAGCTCTTGATTTGGCACTCTGCCCAGTGGTGTTTTTAGCCTCTTTTTGGGGGTGCTCAAGCACCCCTAAATTTTAACTCAGCACCCCTGAAAAATAAAGAAGTCATCATGATTTTGTAAGGAAGCTTAGTTCTCAAACCTTAGAGTCACCGAAATATTTAATAAATATGGAATAAATGATGACACGTGCCAGTAAAATCTATATTTTTGCACAAATCAGATCTTCGATGCCTCCTGTCAATCAATCCAGTAGGTTTGTCAGCAACTGACCCAAGTGAAACGCCCCTTACCTGCAGGAGCTGCATCCCCTTTTCCTCTGACAATACTGTCAGGGTTTTACATTACAAATGCTTTGCAGTCAGAGGAATTTAGTGAAAAAATCATCATAAAAAAAATTGTTAAATGTTGTCAGTGGCGAACATGTCATTCAGACAGCGTTACACTCAGCATTTAGAGGGTGGAATACAGTTTATTCAATTTGCAAAATCTAAAGTGAGTCTGGAAAAATGTAAAAAGCTGGATAAAGGTCGGTGGTTGACCTCGTGAGCAGCTGATTACAACAAGTTATAAACAGGATGTACCTCATGTTCATCTAAACAAAGGTAACTGCAAGTAAATCCTCAATTTCCTGTCATAACTACATTGTATACTTAATGGTTAAATTAAAGGTTAATGCTTACAGCTAGTTGTGCTTTGCTTTCTGTGTTTTGTTTGTTGCAACTTCTGGTTGCATAAATTTAGTCATTGATCCTTTAAAAGTCCTATTTGTGATGGAGCTCTTCATTTATGGCCATACCACTCTGAACACACCCAACCTCATCTGATCTTGGCTCGGGCCGCCTGGGAATACCACGTGCTGTAAGCTTTTGCACTTCTCACAAACATGGGGTGCGTTGTTCAAGCCAGGAGACATTGTCAGTGCTGGGGGCTAAGCACCCCAAAAAGTCAGATCCTAGAATCGCCCCTGCCTCTGCCATTCTCACCTTGCAGGCGTCATCGAGGCCTCGGGTGTCACCTGCACACAGCATGTTGGCTGTAACTGTGCGTCCGGACAGCACCTCTGGAACACAGCGTTCTTTGGGCCAAAGGCGGACGTATCCTCTTTTTACACGCTCAGAGAACTCTGCAGAAACTGTGGAGAAAGTTTTTTTTAATGAATCTATGACACGGCTGTGCAGAAGACTCCTGTTAGTGTGAGCTCACACCGTCCTCTGCTGGTAGGTCAGATTAAACCTCATGAGCTGTGTTCACTTACATTCTGTGTCTTTTCCATATCCTGAGATCTCACACTCAGTCCAGTCTGGCAGCACCAGGCCCCGGTCAGGCAGACACACTGGACGAACCTCTGCAGAGTTTATTGCACATATGCCAAAGTCCGTCTTCAGCTTCAAAATAGCTGCGAGTGGAAAGCGACCAAAGGAAAATCAGAGTAACACTTAAAGCTGCCGAGGAAAATATATTTTTACAAGCCTTCACAGCCCACATGAACTTTCCATATCATCATCAACTTTGTAAAAATACCCGTCTCTTATTGGAGTTTTTATTGTCAACTCTAAACTATGACAAAATATCACTAAATTAAAAAGTGTTTCTAACAAATTAAGAACTGCTGTATATAAAAATATGAAGAAAAGAGAAACGCTTCCTCACCGATGTCATTGTCAAACGTCTCATTGTCAAACTTCTCGTGGATCCAGTATTTCTCAACGCTGAAAATCTGCTCGCTGCTCGAGTTCTGTTTTCGAAACGTTCTCCCCAAAACCACCCCCAATTTTTCTGCGTTGTCGCTAAACAAAAAAGGAAACTTTGTTGGTTTGTTGCATGAAAAACACATGAAAATACTTTTTTTTTTTTAACATCACGGGGCTTTGCAGATACATTTGATGGTATTCTTACAGCTCACTGAAACAATGCTTAATTTCTTGTAAAGTGCGATTCCTTAAGGTATGCCTTAGAATAAATGTGATACAAAACGTGAAAAGAAAATGTTTTGTTGTTTGTTTTACAAAGATATGGTAAAATAGTCTGGACAGATTTGTTGATACTCTGAAAGAGACTTCTCATCTTTTCATTAGTCACGTTTCAGACTGTTTGATCTTAATTACTGTCACAGGAGCCTTCAAGCTTTTCATCAGACATTTAGCCTGTTTAAAGGGAACAAGCAGCCACGGGTGGTTTATGGTTGGGTTCACCACACTGAACATGGAGCAGAGAATCTGAGGCTGGAGCCGTCAAAGATCATAGCTCTATAAGTTCAAGGTTAATGGCTGCAAGAACATGTCTAAGCAGCTTCATGTTTCTCTGACCACCGATGCAAATATTATTAAAAAGTAAAAGGCTCCAAGTGCTGTAGCCAATATTCCAGGATGTGGACGCAAGGGGAAATGCGACCCCAGGTTGATAAGGCAAGATAGTGTGGATGGTAGACAAAGAGCCGAGGAAACCTTTCAAAAGCATTCAAGCTTTAACTCCAAAGTCAAAGTACGTCGCATTCTGATTGCATCATCAGTCACGTGTGATCTCTTTGGAAGAAGAACCGGGAAGGCTCCACTATTGGCAGAAAAACACAAAAACGTCAGACAGGAATTCACCAAATCGCATATTGACGAGCCCCAACGTTGATGGGAGACGTTTCAGGCACTGATGAATCAAAACTGGAACTTTTTGACTCCAGTCCCATCAGTGGTTTCTTTTCTTTTTAGTTTATTTTAAATGAAAGCATAAGACTACCAACAAATGTATCTGCGTCAGCCCATGTGAGGGATGAAGTGAATCTCTACTTGATTTCGAAGCAGTGCGCTGCAGACAGGACCCAGCAGGAGTTGATGAGGACTCCTCCACAGCGGTGGAAGTGCGTTCTGTAACGGGGCTGGTAAACGTTGATGGCGGCCTGCCACGGCTGCTCAGTGATGTCGCTCTGCTTGCCTCCGAACATGCGGAACGTCGGTTGATTCAAGGTGTTGTCGAAACGCTGGCCGCATGTTGCTGCAGAGGAGCGGGTTGTAGAGCGGTTCAGTAATAATGAAACAAGTGTAAAGGTTCATGATGAGTGTTTGAAGACGGCCTGCGATACCTCTGTTGTTGTTATTAGTGGAGGGAGCGCGTGGACCAAGAGTAGTGATGACAGATGGTTGTTTTGCTAAAAAACAAGAAAACCTTGATTATTCCTATTTGGCTTTATAGCATGAATATATTTTATGACTAATCTCATGTGCACCAGCATGAGTTGGTGAAATCAAATAACTCACAGCATTTTGGGATGTCACAAAGCTCCCAGGTCAGAGCCATGTTTTTATAGGTGTGACACCACGGAGCTGCATCACCATCTGGATTTCTGTTGAGTCAAACTGAGCTGTGATGATTGTTACACATATATTTTCTTTTGCATGTGCAAAATCTGATGACGTCGCTACCTGCAGAAATTATGGTTGCCCAGCCCCAGCTCTGCAGCATTGGAATTCCAGGCATTCATTCTCCGTTTGACGGCAGGAGAGTCCCACGGCAGACACTGAGAGCCACTTTTAGTGACGGACTTTGTGCCTCTGTACGACTGACCTGAGCCCAGCACACACTCTTTGGTCTTATCTGCTCAAAATACACACACATAAACAGACGTTTTAGTTTTAATACTCACACTACAGCTTACATGTTCTTTACATCTTGTTATTACTTTTACCTTCTGGACATTTGGGTAAGGGACAGTAGTCCCACACAATCTCAGTGCCTTTGTAGATGTAACACCAAGGAGAGCTGTCCTGGTCGGGATTCCTGAGGACGAGCAAAATAAAAGGGTTTGTGGCTCAAACAAAACTTTATCTTATAAATAAACACAAATATGAGTGTTATTCTTCACAAATGTCCTGGTTTGCGTACCTGCAGAAGTTGTGATTGCCCAGCCCGAGACTGCTGGCGTCTGTTTTCCGAGCCGTGAACCTCTTTCCTCGCAGAGACGTTGAGTTCCAGTTGATGCACTCTGCTCCCGACTGGCTGACTCTCCGTGTGCCACGATAACCTTGGCCCTGCCCCACGACGCACTTCTCGTTCATGTCTGTTGAGGGAAATAAGGCGTAGTCGCTGAGTTACATATATTTTTAATAACATCTAATGTGTTCTGACACAATAAAACCTGGTTGTGGAATCTGGAAAACCCTCTCAAACCCTTCAGACAAATTATGGAAGGAGTTTTATTGAAGATACAAAATCACAGATTTTGTTTTAATTGTATTTATATCATAGTTTTTCTATTAGTGGTTTAAAACGGGGAGCAAACACAAAATGTGGCCATATTAACTGGTGCAGCTACAATCACGTAGCTGTGACAGTTGGATTTTGGATAATTATCCCAGGGCGGGGTGTCCCTGAAAACCGCAGAAATAGAAACATTCATATCCCAGAATGTCTTTCCATGGTTTATGATTCTTTTTTCTTCCTCTCAGAAACCACAAGCGATGACAGCAGCTGTGGAGTCACACAGCTAGACCTTATCAAGAGTTACCAGCACGTTTTAAATAATGTTTCCAGTGGCCACAATTTTGCGAACAAGGACATTCGTAAAGCAACAAAAATAGATGAACTCTTCTTTTGTTGCATCTTCTGTACTGTAACACTTCGTTTCTCTGGAAGGTTACTGGGCATTTGACAATTTGGACTCCAAAAAAAAAAAAAACAGTTTTAGAGATTCATTAGGGTCTTCAACCACGAGAACTTACTGATCTCACAATGAGCTCCACTGAAGCCGGGGGGACACTGACAGATGTACTGTGACGAGTAGAAGGCCTCCTTGCAGGTTCCTCCGTTGTAGCACTGGGACACGTAGCAGTCTGGAAAAGGCAGACAGTGATGTTTAGTCAGGCCCACGTCATTCAGTTCAGCACCGGCTCGAGCAGCAAGAATATTGTTCATGACCGGTTAGAGAGAATTAAAACTGTGGGTTTGAATAGCATCCATGCGTGCACGTGGTTCCTTCTGGCTCCATTCTCACTTGAAGAAGTGTCACCACACTGTGGCTTTTTCTTTAAAATATCATGCCGAGGCTTTCCCAGGTTGTATATACTCATCACTCCTGTTTTTATTTGCCATTTTGACATTTATTTACACATCAAGCCTTGCACACAGAATAATATCCCTCCCCTTCCTCATTTCCAGGGCTTCAAAGCCATTTGTAAGGATGAAAATGTGGTTGTAATTTGTCTGAGGGAGGGTTAATCATGCTTCACAGACTCCGTCAATGAGGGTGAAAGTGCGCACAAAGGCTGGTTTGGCAGGAGTATTTCAAATAATCTCAGACTAAACTGCACGCTCTGAGGAACCCAAAGGCTCTTCATTTGGATGCACTGAAATAACAGGGATCCAAACACACGACCCAGGCAACCCCACTGAGAAAATAATCACTTGAGGTGAAAAGATCAGCGAGGGCGGACACAGAAAATGATGAGGCAAGGATGCTGAGCTCAGTCAGACATTTTGTTTGCGTTTGGGCATATGTCCGCTCGTTTCACACTCACTGATGACGGGCACAAAGTGACAAAGCTCCCTTCCTCTTAAAGCACAACGGCAATACTCCACACGCTGTCCCTTCCATCGCAGCCAAGTGTCGCCAAAACTACGCACTGCTGACGTCTCACTATCCACACACAGCACTGAGAGAACACAAACACAAGAACAGGTCAATCGAACAAGACAACACACATTAAACATGATCACAGTTAGATTGTGAGAACAAGCAGAACTAACAGGATCACAAGCACATGACAGAACAACAATGATGATGATGGTGGTGTTATTAGGGGACATAGAGAAACAGGGTGAGGCTCACAGGATGTGTCAAAGGAAGGTGAAGACTTCTTGAAATGAATAACCAAAAGCGTCCGTCTGGCTGGCTGCCTGTCGGGCTCACCTCTGTAAAAACGAGTCCCTCGCTTGGTGCGGAGCAGCTCCACCTGAAACAAACAGCAACAGTCAAAAATACACACACAGAAAAAAAAAAAGATGTGTTCAATGAACAAAGTGTTTTAAAAGATTACAACTTCATGGCTTTCCATTGTTATTATATTGTATTCACTGTCTTTGTTAACAAAGTCTTTATGGGATGATTCAGTGAATCAGATTCAGTTTTATTCTGGGCGGGTCAGATTTTATTTCTCTGGTCAAAGTTATGTACATTTTTTGTCACGTTTATTTGAATTCACATGAATTAGACGTGTAAGTGAAAGAAAATCTTGTCATAGTAATAAGTGTGTTACCTGCATCAGCATTGCTGAATAAATAAATAAATAAATAAACACAAATTTCAGACCAAAACATATTGGTTCATTCAACAAGTCAGTTAAAAAAAAAATTACATACCAACTCAACACTAATATGTTACTTTGTAACATGAACTAAATGTTTATATTCATTCAAAATGTCTTTATTTAAAAAGTTATTTATATTTAATCAATAAGAATAAATAATTTAACAAAGCTAAACTCCATATATTTATGCAATGCAAGTATTTCCTATTCTAAATCTAATGTTAAATCAATCAAACATACGGTTGTTTTTGTTTGTTTGTTTTAAGTGCAATGGCATGTGTCCTTGAAAGATAATTTTGTATGAAAAAAATTTATGTATATATTTTTCCTTAAAAGCAAGAAATCAGTCTACGTGTAACCAATAACAATTTAAAGCATCTAATGCAGGAACAGAAAGCATGTGCCATATTGTTTAGAAATCAATCAATTCAAAAAAGCAATGAATAACTGTTTTTATAGCTTATTTCAGCCTCTGTCTGCTTTAAAACTCATAGTTTAGATGAAGCTTGGATGGATTATGGACTACAGGAATTCACACACACATATATATATATATATATAGCTATATGTATGGAAATAGACTAATATACAGTATGTAT
>NC_056505.1:12047912-12055600 GCF_014905685.2 Nematolebias whitei
GTCAATAAACTCTGCTCAAACATGCAGATGCAGTCCACAAGCTGTAAATTATGAAGAGGGAAGTGTTAAAACATCCACCCATACATCTGCAAATATGTGGAAACATGTTTAGTTTCTGCACAAACATTAATGGTAATCAAATCAAGAAAGGTACATTTGTACACACCTGATTCTTTATGTTGATGAAAAGCAAAACTCAAAAACTGCCACGAGTCAAATCTTTCAAAGTGCTTCCCAAAACAAGAGGAGCTATGAAAACCCCAGACAAATTGAGCTGACGCCCCAATAACACTACTTCCTAAAAGGCTGTGCTTTATGTGGTTTTCACAGTTAGCACAAACAATGAGCACAAATTATTCCAGTTAAACAAAACCACTGTGATTCTAAGAAAACGTGGAGCTGGCACTGACTGAGGAAGGGATGGTGATGAAGACAAAGGAGTCCTGTGGTTGCAACTAATGAGTTCTGGTGCCTGAAAGATCCCCACACTCAGATTGTTTATCTGTATTAGACCTAAGAGCACTATAGCTGACTTGTTCCACCATTTTGTATTCCTGATCAGCCTCCTGCACTGGGCTAAATGTGGTTGAAATAAGTGAATTATTTTCACTTCGGACAGTTCATTAAACAAGTTGCACTCAACTTGCGACCTGTCCAGGGTGTCCCCCGCCTCTCGCACAGTAATGGCTGGATATGGGCACCAGTGACCCCTGTGACCCGAAAAGGAAGAAGCGGGTAAAGATGATGGATGGATGGAAGTTGCACACATAAAACAGTCATATCTCTATTAAAAAGAACATCTAACAATATTTGATTAAATTCAACTGTTTTTGGCTTGGTTAGGAGTTAGCCTGAGCACAACCCTACTGGATGACTGACTTTCACCTGGAACATGGTTGGGCTGTCCATACCAGTGACGTGCAGTGAGGTTTGTGACAACTGACTTGTCGGATGCTCACATGAACCCAAAATAGAAGCTTATATTTCAATTTAGCCATTTTTTAATTTTAAAGAGGCATCTAATTATGCTTTAATCAACTTCATACTCATCTTTTTAAAAATAAAAAAAAAAACGTGTTATCTTAAGATAAATGAGTTTGGAAAAATTATGATGAGTTCAAAAAATCCTTTAGTTTTGACATAAAATCATCCATTTTGTCTGAACAAATTTAAATGAGTGTACGTTTACTACACTCCCGTCCCTCTGCATCACATAAAAATGCGCAATGACATTTCATTGTCCTTTTGGGGCAGCACTGCCCCCTATCGGTGCGGCACGGTACCCTCTGCCTCACCCCGCGTATCTTCACGGTGCATTTATGACCGATTAGAAAACAGAAATATGTCACACACATTCATTCAATATATTAGACAGAATGTAGAACATCAACATGTGTAGCACATGTGTAATCTAACATGTGTGTTGGCGATAACCGCCTACTTCATCAATTGTATATGACGCAGCGCCCCCAGAGGTGAACCAGAGCACTACACGGCCTCACCCTGCATTGTTTGGACAGGCATCAATTCTGGATTTTGACCATTGAAGTGTTAAAATAATTCAGAAAACAGTTTTATTAAACAGTGTTATAGAACAGTCAAGTTTATTTTCTCTTATCATTGTTATGTCATGATGACAGGTGAGGCAGTGCTTCACCTGCCTCCACTGAGAGGACATCACTGGTTCATACGAGAACACGTATTGAGAATACACCTTTTTATTATGTTTCAGCCTTGCGTCTGCATTGAAACAGTGACATAAGAGCCTCAAAATGTATTTATGTATTTTTTTAAATGGGTTCCAGAATGAAAAGATCTTGAAGCGCCACCTTTGGGTTTTCTTAATGATAAAAAATAAAGCTACAGCCTCGCTGCTAATTCATTGTGTTACCTTTTGTTTAAGTTGTTTGTTTCTTTGTTTTCTTAGATTAAAAACCAAGCAGTAACATTTGGACTCATGTTTGCAGTCCTACAAGATTTGATCAATGTTAGAAATTAATTTCTCATTTTAGTTCGGAAGAAATTTTGGCTCTAAGAGTTTCCAGGCGGACGTCCACCTGCTTTACTGGATACAGTTTGTCAATAATAATGGCTGCAATGCAGACAGAGATGTAATTAGAAATTATATTCCCGTAATGCACTTGTCAGTTAGACTCCTCAGAATAAATCTGATAGCTGATGCAGGCTTCAGGAAGCCCCGCCCAGGATGCTGCATCATCATCATCATCAGGCGGGCAAGCCTCTCCTCTGCCTGCTGAGGTCACATCTCTTCATCCCTCCCATCGGGCTCTGGGTTCTGGGGGGATGGACTGAAGAGATGTGATAAAAACTGGGCCGGTTCAGAGCGAGCGGCACAGCTGACAGAACCTCTGCTCCTGCAGAGACACAGAGAGGTTCCAGAAGATTTGACATCAGTTGGTAAGAACAGCTTCGTTCATTCTACTCAGATGGATCTGCTCACCAGACCGTGCTTTCCTGTTTGTAGAAACTTGTTCACTGTTTTGTTTTCTGACTAATCTCATTATATGAATAATATTATATAAATAATGTAATTAAAAGAAGTCAGTTTGAGCTGTGGGGTGTTGGTGTCATTTAAAGCATTGGTGGAATATATTGGTTTTAAATAAGACATCGGTGTTAAATTCTGCTTTAAATAATAAGATGATAAATAACACCAGAGGGGTTCATTATAATATAATTAGAAACATAATAATCAATAAATAAGAAAAGGGAAATATAAGTTTTACTTCAACATGCTCCTTTTTAATCAGAAGATTCTGCCATAAAAAAAAAACCAACCTTTATTTGTTTAATCTTTGTGTCATTCATGCATTATAATACAATCTTCAAAGTTTCATAAACTCATTTCTGTGTAGCTTTTATGTCTTTAATATTACAGTTTTAATAACAAAGACTAATGAAGCAGGTAGAGCTTATACTTGGTGTAAAAAGAAATCCAAGAAAAACTGTCAAACAAAAAAATCAAAAACACATTTCTTTGCATTGTCACGGCCCAGCGAGGAGAAGCTGTGAGATTTTCATCCACCTTGACTTGTCTCATTTGTTTGTCACCCTCATTCTGACTCAACAGACTTCTTTGCAACCTGCTAAATCTGGTGGGAGCGTTAATTCCTCCGCAGATGCTGATGTTACAGTCCTGTGCACTTTTAATTAGCAGTTAGTGAGAATGAAGCTCTTAGCATCTCGTGGCGCCATCATTAGGTGCATTCTACTATTAAAAGGATGAGCGTGCCTGTGTGTCACTTTGTGCACGGATGCTCGCACAGGACTCCTCGTGCTCGTGTGCACACTTTAAGATCTGCATCCACTTTTGCAGCTATAGTCGAGCTGCACGTTGAGAAAAAGTAGAGTTTGTGCTTTCCAGGAGGTGAGGTCATCTTGAGTTCTTAGAAGGGAAGAAGCTCGAGTTGAAGAGATGTTCAGTTGTACGAGACGTTCAGTGCTCAGCAGCTGATTTCTGGGTAAAAGTAAGAACAGCATCCATGGCCTGGACGTTGGGAGTAAATCCCATAAATGCCTCCATCTGTTTCAGACCTGAGAAATGGGATGACTCAGAACTACTCACCCTCTTTCTGCTGAACCACTGGGATTTGATTTGCTCTACTTCCATCCTCTCATTCCCACAACTGTCTCACATCTTTTATTCTCATTTTTCTCTGATTTCTACTCCTCGATATCTGTTGCTCTCACGAGTTTGTGTTTCTCTGAGAATGAGCTCAGAGTCGTTGGGAGGGGAGGCAACAATGCAGCTCTCTGTTCTCTGCAGGACTTTGAAGAAACAAGATCACAGCCGGCTTATTGAAGCCTGGCCAGCACGCCCTGAGCTGAGCATGAATGAAGCCTTCTAGTTTGGTTATTAACACGACGTAAGCTACAAATTAACAGATTATCAGCAATAAACAACTTAAATTACAACATAAAGTGTTGAACGACTGCCATCACAAGATACTAATAAGTTGGGCTATTTAAAAACAAGACGTAAGAGTTCAAATCTAAACTGATCTCCACAGAAAATGAGACCGTAAAATAGTGATTTTCTTCCTTTATTTGAGTTTTATTCATGTGTTTATGCTTTAAAATGTTTGCAAAGTTATAAAGAGGGATTTAATTTTACAGAAAGAAAAGGCTAATAGTCTGAAACCATCTTTGTAGTTTAATCATTTTCTGTTGGTTTCTTTGTCAGCTGCAGGTTTAATATATTCTGTATTAATTAGGCAGCTGACTTTCAGTTTGCCATTTTTATCTTGTGAATAACTCAAATCATTGAGTCACAGTGAGAGCCATAGTTTTGTTCTGTTGTTGACTACAAGTGAAAACTGCTAATTTGTGGAGGGTTTGTATTGACCTTTCTGTGAGGGTGCTCGTGGGTGCATGCACAGTCATTAGCCTTGGTTTGAGAAGAAAAGCACAGATGTTAAGACCTGTTTGTTCTGCAAGCAATCAGTAAACCAGGAAAAACTGTCAAAGCTTTTCATTTTTACTCCAGTTCTCCGGGTGTGCCTGTATATTTGAGGAAAGTTCATGGACATGTGCAGCTTTGCAAACATGTCATTTAAAGCTTTGATTTTTTAGAAGATTTTTCTCGTAGCCATTACAGCCGCCTGATCTTTTGTTGCCACAAAGTCACAACACAATGAGATTGTGATGCATAAATGACAGGAAAACTGACACAAGTATGTCTTTAAATTAATTAATTAGGTGCACGAGAATTAAGAATTGTTTGTAAGTGATAACTTCAAGCTAATTATATTTTTAACAGTTTGAGCGTGTCGATCAGAGCAGTCGTGATTGTTTAGGAGATGGAAGCTAAATCAGAGAGTTTAGACAGCAAGTGGCGTATATATATATATATATATATATATATATATATATATATATATATATATATATATATATAAGAATGCAAATTAACAAATAAAAGCTCAATCTTTAAATCTGAACCTTGAAGCCCAATGCAACTGCATTCCTGCTCCAATAAATCCTTCACATGTTGGTATTTTGGTCCAATCATGTAAGATCATCAAACAGCATCGCGTGAACAGTTTGACAAACCAAGATGTCAAAGATGGTGCCCAACACTCAACATCCGTCAGAAATGTCACACAACTTGTGGCATTTACTTCCAGTTTTGGACACATCTGCTGTGTGAGTGTGTCTGTCATGCGCTCTGTTGTATTTGTTTACCAAGCTTAAGTGCTCCATTTTCAAACCTGCTATTATGAGTCAGAGTCTGGCCTCTGCTTCTCCCAAGATGTTTTCATATTTGACCTACTAACAAAGAGAGCCACGCTGTCTTCATGCTGCATGAAGATGGGAGTGTTTCTCTTGAGCAAAATGAACTTTTGCACATCTTGTAACAACCGAAGCATCGTTTGCACACTGAAGCAGGGCGTCATCCTTGATTTCAGGGAAGATAGGCATTTTAGCAACACCTCAAATATTTTCATGGTTTTATTTAACAGTGCTAATTTTTCCCTTCAAAAATCTCCCGTCGTTGATAATTTGGTTACTGTAGCACAAGACCAAAGATTTTGAGTTGATCACTTCCAGGAATTGAGACTTTAATGACTTTTTTATACGCTGAACTTTGTAAACAGACGACAACTGGGGTTGCTGAGGAGTTGCATTAATGCACCCTAAACGGGCCCCTTCATGTCAGACTGAGGGTGTGAAACATATGTTCACTTCTGATGTGCACAGAGTGAGGCATGTTTTTTCACGTGCATGCCTTGATATGTACGCACGTTTTCAAAAATGAGCAGGGCAGTGTTTTAGCAGGAAACATATGTTTGTAGCCGACAGGGCTGCAGAGAGAGGGGGGCTGAATGGGCCTGCACAGCTGAACAAAGGAAACAAAGGAGGAAACTGGTGTGTTTTTGTCACCCAGCCAGCGAGGCTCTGTTGGGGGGGGTTAAATGCACTGGACAGTGGGGTTTTATTTATTTTTTTGTTCTGAAGTACAAGCAGATCTGAAGGTACTTTTATGGTGAGTTTGTGTTTTATAGGTCAAATTCAGAGTAAGGGGTGTTTAATAGCCTGAACACTGAGCAGTAAATTTTTGTGGAGGGGTGCTTATTAGTTCCACGTTCCTGAGCGTTTTGTGTTTCTGTGTATGTGTGCAACTTCCACCGTGGTTTAACCCCACTTTATATTAAAACCCAGTTTAATGAGCTCAGTCAACCACAGAAGGTGAGTCACCGGAGAAGCAGACGACATAAACTTCAGCTGTGGTGTTTTCAGATGTTTGTCTCAGTCAACTTCCCATTTGTTATTTTTGAAACAACTCAGAAGAAATCAGTCTTACTTCCCCGTTTTAAACTGTGCTCGAGTTTCTCATCGTTTTCCCCCCTTCCTCATCTCATCCCATCCAGCTGTGAATCATGTTTGCTCACACTTTGTTGAGAAGCAGCAGATTCTCTTCATCTTCCTCCTTTCTGCACATGAAAAAGATTGAAATCAAGCTTATTTATTAAAAAAAAGAAAAAAAGCACACAATAGAAGCACAAGTTTAGGACTTTATTTTTTGTCCTAATAGAGGACCAGTGTTTCTAAACTTTTCTCTAGATGCACACTTTTAGTGCTTTTATTCTCCAGAATGTGCTGCCTGTTTTATGGTCATCACTGTCTGATGTTTGAAACTGAAAAAGATAACAGTTTCCTGTTTATTTCCACAGGGAAATAAGTTTATGGACTGTGGTATCTCTTGCAAATGCAAAGTAGGTATCCTGTAGGAGGAATGTAAACAAATGAAGGAAATTAATTCAGGGTGGGATTGTCCAAGACTCACACAGTTGTTAAAACTTCCTGTATGGCTCAAAAAGTGAGCTCAACCTAAACACAGTGGACATGTTCTCCAGTGTTTCCTCTCCCGTGGCGTCGCTCTGTGACTGACACATTGATGGAGGAAGGAAGCTGGAAGAAGCTGACCAATATCCATCAATTTCCTACAATTGTGTTCATAATTTAGATTTACAAACTTAAAATAATGCTGACGTGAGACTTAGTCACATAAACTTTGAGTCAGAAATGGCTCGTGCTGGCAAATCCACTGAGTTTTACTGAAATATTACAGCAGGTGTGAGTGTCGTTACGGTAGAGAATCTAGGGGAAACATGAAGGTTGTTCATAAAAATCTTTAGTCAATTGTGCCTGATGTATTTATTTTCCTCTTGCAGCAAACTGAGGAGCCCCTAAACTGAAGATTCACTCAGAACAGCCATGACACATTCACATGAACTCTTATTATTCCTCTTTTCTGCTCTCTGCTGCTGTCTAGCGGACAATGTAAGTATTTCATCAACATCAACTATCTTTATTCTGTTGTACTGTACTATTGTACTGTACTATTTATATACAGTATATATATATATATATATATACAGTATATATATATATATATATATACAGTATATATATATATATATATATAAAATAATAATAATAATGATGTCATCACAATGTCAGCACTGTATGTTTCCATACAATGGCGAAATTAGTCTCTGCATTTAACCCATCCACCACCAGGTGGTGCAGTGGGCAGCTATTGAAAGCGCCCGGGGGGCATTTTGGGGATGAGGTGTGCTGCCCAGAGACGCCACGTGATGTGCAGTGACTGGGGATCGAACCTGGGACTTTTGGGTCCCAAGCCGGCTGCCCTGCCTCTACAT
>NC_056505.1:12055700-12057934 GCF_014905685.2 Nematolebias whitei
GAAAACTGTTTTCATTGGCTTTTGAGCAATCAAGATGGCATTTAGTTGTATTGGTGCTTTTATAGACAAAATAAGATTAAAACTTAAAAAGTAAAGCAAGAACTTAATGACTGGTTCATTTGCACTTATCTTGTACATATTTATATTTATTTATTTATATATTTATTCATTTATTGATATTTGGGAGGCAGGATAGTACAGTTGGTCAAGCTGCTGCCTCACAGTGAGAAGGTTGCTGGATCAAATCCTGGCTGGGGACCTTTCTGGGTGGAGTTTGCATGTTCTCTCCGTACATGCGTGGGGTTTCTCCGGGTACTCCGGTTTCCTCCCACAGACCAAAAACATGCACATTAGGCTGACTGGTACCGGTAGCTCTAAATGAGTGGTACCCAACCCTGGTCCTTGAGGAACACCATCCTGCATGTTTTAGCTGTTTCCCTGCTTTCACATGCCCAATTTGAAGGATTTATTGATTAACAGGCTTTGGCAGAACTTGAGGAAGTAATTAAATCACTGAATTGCATGTGTTGAAGCAGGGAAACAGCTAAAATATGCAGGGTGGTGTTCCTCAGGGACTAGAGTTGGGAACCACTGCATTTGTCCCTAGGTGTGAGTGAGATGGTTGTCTCTTTTGTCTCTATGTGTCCCTGTGATGGACTGGAGACCAATCCAGTGTGTCCCCCACCTCTCGCACAGTCATGGGCACCAGTGGCCCCTGCAACCCAAAAAGGAAGAAGTGGGTAAAGATAATGGATGGATGACTAGATGAATGATATTTTAACACTAGAAACACAAGTTTCTGTCAGTAATGTTCGAGGGGGGAAAGTTTCTGTCAGATTTTGGATGTTACAAATAGCCATGACAACCTTTATTAAAATGTTATGAGAGATTTTGAGAGACACTTAGTCTGTCTCTGTTCACAGAAACTCAGCATTCATCTCAACTTCAAGCAGTAAAAGTACATTAAAATGCCATTACTGCCACAGTTTCCCCAAAAACTAGAAAATTTTGTTACTTATGCAATTAAACAAAACAGCCTTGTGACAAACACTGTAGCTGTCAGCTGACAACACTTTACGGGAAATAACTTAGAAACAAAAGTATTAGCAGTTGATACTCCAGCAGGGCTGTTTATGGGAGGGATAACAAGATGACAGTCATTATGGTGGCTTCAGCATCAGTTAAACTGAGACACTGAGTCAGAAAAGTTGCTCATAGCAACAAAATGAACCAAATCCCATGTTTGAATTCATGAGCTTCTGCAAAATTGTGTTTAGTTTTTCCAAATGTCATGGAAGACAAACACTTGTACAATAATACGTTATGTATGACATTTGAGCCATTTCCACGTGTCCGCACAATAAAGCTACGTAAGACAACAAAAGTCTGTCATTACAAGTTGGGTTTCTGTGAGAAAGTCTTTGAGAGCTCTGTCATAAGTAAAGGATTTGGAGGCAGAACCTTATTTTGTTTGCGTAAATGGGAATTTATTAAAAACTTCTAGTTGTCTATTAAAAAAAAAATCCTGTCTGAAAGCTTTGATCCGAAAAACCCCCATATTACGTTGGAGAAATGTCCATTATGTTTCAGGTAAAGATGAATGGTTCAGGTTGAGTCTTGTTTAAGCATTCCTTTCCAAGAATAGCAGGTGATAAAACGGAAAACATCACTTCTCCGGAAAGTCTGAAGAGCTTCTCCAAACAAAACACTGACTGTTTGAAACAACAATGACGTAACTAAATAACAAACAAAAAAAAAATACTGTTTCACGTTAGTTTAAATCCCAATAATTTACTATACTTTAACTGATTCACAATAAACTACTGCATTACAAAACTGTATATTCATGAAAAGCATCCAGAATCAGAATCAGAATCAGAATGCCTTTATTGTCATTATCAGAGTCAGAGTCAGAGTCAGAGTTTCTTTATTGTCATTCGCACCTCATGTGGTACATGTGGTGGAGCGAAATTATGTACACAAGGTCCCAGTTACATCCAACAATAAAATGTATAAGAAAAACAGTAATAACATCTAAGATATGAACTAAGAAAAACATCAACTAAATATACACTAAGCACTCATAACATAAAACATTGAACATCAGCACAAACATGAACATGAGTCTGTGAGCAGATGTGCACGCATGAACACATCAACATTGAAACAGATCAGCAGCAACATGAAACAGATCAGCAGCAACATGATATGGTTTTTCACAGTGATTATTCTAG
>NC_056505.1:12058034-12063870 GCF_014905685.2 Nematolebias whitei
CACTGCATTGATTTGCCAATCTTAGAAACCCATATTTTATTCACAGTAAAAAGAAATGGATCGCTGTGAAGCATCCTCACTTTTAACAACAGTCTGTAAATGTCAATGAACCCAGGAGAGCAGTTTCTGGAGTTTTTGGAGGGAAATGTCCCATTCTTGACTGATGGAGGATTCTAGCTGTTCCACAGTCCTGGGTCTTCTTTGCTGGATGGAGGCACATGTTGTTTAAAGCCTGTACCTTTCTGCAGTGATGGTGCCTTTCAGGATGCGTAAGATGTCCATGCCATAGGTTTTAATGCATCCCTATACCATCAGAGAGGCAAGCGTTTGACCTGTGCACTGATAAAAGGCCAGAAGGTTCCTCTCCTCTTTAGTACAGAGGACGTGACATCCGTAGTTTCCAAAAGTACTGGCAGATTTTGATCAGTCAGACCACAGAACGGTTTTCCTCTTTGCCAGAGGGGACAGCATGTCTGGATGGTGTCCACATATGGCTTCAACTGTGCACGATAGAGCTTTAAACAGATTTTGTGGATGCCACAGCTAACTGTTTTAGTATTTACACCTGTTTTCGCCCCTTTCCCAACTTTTTGGAAATGCATTGCTGTCACCAAATTTAAAATGACAATTTTGAGACCATCATTTTAATACAATACAACTTTATTTATAAAGCGTTTTAAAAACAACACAGTTGGCCAAATTGCTGTACACTGATAACGCATTAAAGCAAGCATTAAAGCAAACAATTTGTTGGTTTCTACGTTTGGTTGGTTTACCGTTTTCTACTGTGAATACAATATTGGTTTGTGAGATTTGCACATCATTGTATTTTGTTTTTAGTTTAAAGACATTCCAACTTTTAAAAAAATTGGGTTCAAAGTAAAACAAATATCTAAAAAAAAAAAAAAGTTAATATTTTGCAGTGCCTTTTTGAATGAAACTGCTTTTTTTTTTATCCATTAGACGTTTTCACCCTAAAGAAAGTACCTTGTCCTTTTTTACGCACTTGTCCAAATTCCCTTCAATTTTTTTGCTTATTTCCCTTAAACGCGCACGTTTTTCCTCCTGCCTCCTCTTAATTACGTAAACCCAAGCTCACCCCACCAAATGTTTGCACATTCACTTGCTCATTGTCTGCCTCGTCCTCCCCTCCTTTCTCTTCTTCATGTTTCACATCATCTTTCCTCTCCTGTCCGTCCATCCATCCCTCTGCTCTCTCTGTCTCTTCGTCCCACAGACAGCAGCGACAGTGATTTGGAGCTGTCGACGGTGCGTCACCAGCCAGAGGGGCTGGACCAGCTGCAGGCTCAGACCAAGTTCACCAGGAAGGAGCTTCAGTCTCTCTATCGAGGCTTCAAGAACGTACGTCCAGCTGCTGCCTGGATGCTCAGAATTACTATTCTTTTTCAAAGGAACAGCAATGTTTTCTAATATACATTTACTTCTCCTGTCTTAAGCAGGAGTGTCCCAGTGGACTGGTTGATGAGGAGACGTTCAAGTCCATCTATTCTCAGTTCTTTCCCCAAGGAGGTTAGGCTAAAATAATCTCTCCTTCCTTGTCCTTTCTTGTACTTTAAGAGACTACAGGAGAAATACTCTGCACAGTGAGTGAAGGGGTGGATTTTGTCTTAAAACATGAATGAAATTTTTAAACAGAAAGCATTTGCTATTTATTTTATTGTATTTTTCCTGGTTTTGTTAGTTAAAGCTGCAGCTAATCTTCTCATCAGTCCCAGGCCTTATATTCTGTCAGTTTCCAGTCACTCACAAGTCAAACATCGTGTTGTTTACATGCCCTGTCTGGGTTTTTCAGTGCCTTCTTGTGTCGACTTCAGTTCTGTAAGAGTGACTTCCACGTCAGCCTGTTTGTTTTTCTTAATTACAAAGTTTAGTTTTATTTTTGAACACCTGGAGTGAATTTTTGGGTACAAACCTTGATTTAAAAAAGTTTTAAACCACCACTATACTTCACTTCCAAACAGCCAGACTATTAAAATAGTCTCTGAAGGTCTTTCAATGTTTTTCTTTAAACTTTATCCTTATTGTATTAATTGTCTGTCCAGTCTTTGCACAACACTCTATAATGCAAAGTGTAAAAAAAAGAAAAAGTACTATTCCTATTTGTCCTTGAATTTATGTGTTTAAAAGAAAAAGGGAAATATAATCAAAGACATGAAACAGGACCCAAGAGATGCATCAGTTTTTGATTGTATGTGAAGTTTCAGCGAACAGCTCTTTGGGAATCACCTTATAATCACTGAAATACAATTTATGTCAATTGTGTTATTTTTATTGTTGATCATAGATTCAGGCAAAGAATAGGGTGGAGGAGGGGGTAGCTTGGTGGTCAGTGCTGTGGTCTTGTAATCCTGAGGCTACAGGTTTGAGCCCCGGTTGTGTCTGTAAGGGCATCCGGTGTAAAACCGTTGCCAAATCTTTCATGCGAGTTCACGCACTGACAACACTTGCAGAAGTCGAAAGAAATATAATATTCAGCAAAGGAATGGAGAAATATTGTGTCTTTGTGACAGGAAAAGTGCATAAAGATCAAATTACGAATTGATTCTGAAAACAACTGGATGTAAATTCAGTTGTTTTTTTTTTTTTAAACTGACTCATCCTTCAAGAAAACTTCAAAAAGTCTAAAAGAACACCATATATGACGAGTTTACGAGAAAGTTTGGCTTCTGGGAAGCAGAAAATGAAGGACTGAGGGATGACTCAAGACTTTTGCACTGCTCTGAAAAACGTTTCTCGTTTTGTCCCAAGTTATTTTCTAAATGTAGTTGGTGTATAATTCTTATTTCAAAGTAAAGTTTTAACTTTTTGTGTGTCAGTATTGTAGTTGACTTTGCTGTTGTTTGAAAATTACCTTTTTTTGTTTGGTTCGGCATTTAAAACTTTTCAATGAAAATTAATGTTTTTTGAAAAGTAGTTTGTAAATCATTTTTATCTCCACAAATTATGAGGCCATTGACTCACAAACCGACCATCGTGTTTTAACCTCTGCTGTGAAGACATTCTTGTCTCAATGTTTATGAATCTCATTTTTATCTGTCTTCTGTGTCCAACATGTAGTTTAATGTAACCAGCAAACTGAATCTATAATTTTTTTGCCCCACAGATGCAACCACCTACGCTCACTTCCTGTTCAATGCATTCGACATGGACAGAAATGGTTCGATCCACTTCGAGGACTTTGT
This sequence comes from Nematolebias whitei, assembly GCF_014905685.2. NCBI lineage: Eukaryota > Metazoa > Chordata > Actinopteri > Cyprinodontiformes > Rivulidae > Nematolebias > Nematolebias whitei. Next base: position 12,061,238 of record NC_056505.1, read on the forward strand.
CATCGGTCTGTCAGTGTTGCTCAGAGGTTCGGTCACAGAGAAGCTCAACTGGGCCTTTAACCTCTACGACATTAACAAAGATGGCTACATCACCAAAGAGGTAAGTGTAAGAGGTTTGAGAGACGACATTTGGATGATAAAAGTCGCACAAAAACAAAACTGTTTAACTAAATTTTATCCTTTTTATTGTGGAAATGTGTGCATAAAGGTTTGAGTTGCTGTACAACTTTGTCTAGTTTTTATTGATGATTTTACTCTAGATCAACGTTTTGAATATTGTTCAACCAAACGACATAAATTAGCAACAATTTCATCTCAGACGAAGGTGCAACATTGATGGTTTTTGTATAATGAACAACTAGTGAGCACTGGGGGAAGAAAAACAGCACTGATTTGTTTAATTTTATTTAAAACATTGCCAAATTCATAAAAAAATACTATAAGTAATAATAATAAAGTTTTTACATTAATAAGTCTATTAAATATTCATTTTTTAACCACATTGGCAATTTCAGCTTTGCACTGCAATCTGATTGGTGGTGCACTTAAAATGATTTTTACTGTTTTATGGCATGGAGAAAAAAACAGACATGACACAAAAGCCTTACTATGTCTTAGTAATGTGAAAATAGAGACTAAGTGAATTCATTCATTCAACCTTTATTTAAACCTGGGGCTAATGAGGAGATGGGGCACAAGTGAGCTTAATGAAACAGGGTGCAGGTGAAAGTGGGTGTGGCAAGACTGATGGTGACACAGAGTAAACAATCAAAATACAGAAAATCAACATAAAAAAAAAAAAGGAAAACATTGACCGAAGAACAACAAAACCAGATCCTGCCACTATAAAATACACAGTAATGCTGCCCAGGCAGTAATCATTAGTACCATAATTATATACTGTATTTTAGTAATTATTTAAAATTAATATTATTGTAATTTTACAGTACTGATGTGCTACTGCGGTTTGTTTTATAGTAATTTTACTTTAAAATAGAAAACAGTTGCTACTGGATAATTGTTGCCAATTTTCAATAATGTAGTTACTCAAATATGAAACATTTTAAATGTGAAGGTCATGTTTATCTAATGTCATTAAAATGACTCCTGTAGTGAGATTATAAAACAGTTTGTCTCCTTTTTTCTGTTCCCTCTTCTTCAGGGGTCACCTCAGTGAGTCATCCTCCTCCATCTATGTCCTCACTCCAACTACCTCCATGTCCTCTAACTCCATCCATACATCTTCTCTTTGTCTTTTTCCTGGCAGCTGCATTTCTAACATCCTTCTACCAATATACCCACTGTCCCTCCTGTGGACATGTCCAAACCATCTCAGTCTCTAACTCGATGTCCCAGTTGTTCAACCTGTGCTGTACCTCTGATGATCTCATTCCTAACCTTATCTATTCTTGTCACTTCTAAGGAGAACCTCAAGATCTTCAGCTCGGCCACTTACTCTTCTGTCTCCTGTCTTTTTGTCAGTGCAGCTGTCTAAACCATACAACAACATAGGTCTTCTGTCTTGTGAACCTTTCATTTGACCTTTGCTGCCACCCTTTTGTTACAAATCACTCCAGAAACTTTTTTCGACCCACTCCACTTTTTTGACACAGTTTGGCTTATGGTGTTGTAAATAAATCTAAACATTGAAGGTAAAAAAATAACCAGCTGAAATTTCATTTAGATTCTGTCTTTTGCTCTCAGGAAATGCTGGCAATCATGAAGTCAATCTATGACATGATGGGGAGGTACACGTACCCGTGTGTGCGAGATGATGCTCCATCTGAGCATGTTGACAAGTTCTTCCAGGTCCTAAAAGCTCATAAGTTTAAAAAAAATAAATAATCCAACACAAATACAGTGAGCTACAGGACATCTTGACAAAAATGTTCTGAGAGATGTGTCTTTTAATTCTTCTTCCAACAGAAAATGGACAGAAACAGAGATGGTGTGGTGACAATTGAAGAGTTTATTGAGACGTGTCAGAAGGTAACACACTAATTCAAACACTCCCCTCCACACACACACACACATTTTCACTGGCACTTCAGTTACTCATCAACGATAAGAATGTAAAACACGTCAGCACACCTGATTGCGTTTCTGTAATAACATAAAATCAAATGTTAATCGTTTCAAACATCTGTCATCCTTCCTGCTGCATATAAAACTTTCCTAACACCACCTACTAAATCATAACCAGACACTCCTTCGTCTTGTTACAGCATGTTTCTTTTTAAATCCAATCATTTCTAATCTTGTTATCGTCTCCTCTTTTGCTCCTGTTCGTCTTTATTATCCTCGCTGTGTAATTATTGCCATCAGCACAATGAAACAGGATGAAATCTCATTTCTCTTTTTAGCACGACATCAATTCAACCGACCTCTTGGGCTCCTGTGATTTTCAGAGTAATATTGTTTTCTTGCATCCTTAATATGTTGTTACTTTCAGATGTCTAGCATAAATATGACTCACAATCCATTAGATAAAGGTTATTTTAGTAGTTAAAGGCATGATTTACCAGTAGGTGTAAATTTAATAAAACTGCTGTGCATCCCATGCTTGTTCAAGCCTACCAGAATAAAAACAGGTAAAATACTTGTCAGCATCTGTATATTTTTATATATATATA
>NC_056505.1:12063970-12067996 GCF_014905685.2 Nematolebias whitei
CCCCTCCTCCATTGCCGGCCCTCTTCCTTGTTGACAGTCTTGTCAAACTGGTTGAAAACAACAATTCAATTTCCTCCCTCAGTTTAAATCTTGACCAGTCTGTGTTTTTTGTCTGTTTATATTATTTCATGTTGGGGGTTTTGGTGTCTCGTATTGAGTTTTACTTGTGTTTTCATTTTCCCTGTCTTCATTTGTGCCTCCTCTCCGCAGTTCCTCTGTTATTCCAGTCAGCCTTCCACACCCACTACACTTGATCCTCATTTCCCAGTAGTCTTAGCTGTGGTCAATCTCCCACTTATCCTTGTCTTTATATTTTGTGTCTTGTTAACACGTCAGCGGAGCATTGTTGGTATCATACCAAAGTTTGCTTTGTGCCTACATGTTTCCTTCTGAGTTTTTGTACGAAGCAGCCATGTCATTTGATTTTGTTAAAATAAAGTTAAGTTAATCTGAGCTCCTGGACTCTGCCTGGGTCCAATCCATACTGCGTATGCCTAAATCACATGGACAAGGAAGTTACGAGTAACAGATTTTTCAATGCCATTCTGTAATATTGAAAGTGACTTGTGTCTTTAAACTGAATCAAACTGAATCAAATTTAACTTTTATTTTAGCCAGGATGGCATGATATATATATAAAGATTTCAAAAAGTGTTATTTCAGATTTAATCAGAATCTGGATCGCCTTTATTGGCCAAGTTTGGGGCACAAACAAGGAAGTTGACTTTGGTTTCGTACTCACAGCTTGCAGACATTAAGTACCAGTATATACAAACTTAGAGGAAATAGAATAAAGGATAAAAAAAAACAGTATGCACATGTCTAAATATGTACAGCCAATTTTCTCCTTCAAATTTTTTCTTCAATATATTTAAAAGAGAGCAAAAAAGGTTAAATTGTGTCATCTGGACCAGTTTCTTTAAGTGAAAAATGTTTCATACCCCATCCAGAGGACTTGGTCAGTCTGTGGCCTGCCAACCAGATCTGTCCCACAGGTAGCCTTTATTGCTGTTTCAAGCCAACCACCTGTTGGAATCTCAGAAGGACACTTTTAACACGTGCAAAACACACTCATCCAGAACAATCAATCATCATGTACATCTATCAAATGTTTTAGGCCAGATGGTCAACTGGCTACTCAGAGAAACAGCCTGAGGCCAAAGTGGTTCAGAACAAGGTTTGTAAGCTCAATCATCCAGGTAGATAACAACAAAAAAGGGTAAATCATGTCATCTGGACCAGTTTCTTTTTGTTGTATGTAATGATTGATTGTTTTGGATGGCCAACCAACAACTGTTGCCTGCTTATGTCAAAATCGTCACCTCGGCGCGGTTTGCTTGAAATCATCAGGAAATGCCCAGTGCTTTCTTTGTCTTTTGAAGCTGAAAGAGCCTATTTACATCGTCCTCAGTGGTCTTTGGTGCAGGCGTAGGGGAGAGGGGAAGGGGTTGTAAAGTTGTTGGTAGGCTTGTAGAGCGCTGGGGTGTAGGTATTGTGTGTTGGTGAATGGGTTAGAAATGTGTGAATGGTTGGTTTTCAAACCTGCAAAAGAAGCTGTTTAGGTTGTCAGCCAGTTGGGGGTCATCACAGCGTTGGGTGGATGGGCTCCTGTAGTGAGTGATGTCATGCAGGCTCCTCCAAACTGCAGCTGGACCGTTAGCTGAGAAGCTGCTTTTCAGCTTCTCACTGTAGCTAGCTGCCCTGATCTTTTCGGTCTTTTTTTTTTCTTGCCTGCTTATACAGGACCTGGTCCCCACTGCTGTAAACCACTTCTTTGGTCTGACGCAACTTCCATAGATGTGAAGTGAACCATGGTTCGTTGTTGTATGTGCAAAAGGTCTTGGTCTGAGATCTGTGGTCCAGAGAGTGAAGACGTTTTGCCATTAATAAGTACGATTCCACTCGGCTCTTGACTTACCAGTTCTTCTCAGTTGTAGGTGATTTGCCACTATGACTTGTTTTTCCACTCTGTAGGTGGGAACATCAATGCAAAGTAACAATTGTAACATTTCATTATTTAATTTTACCTTTATTTAACCAGGCATAAACACTAAGAACAAATTCTTATTTACAGTGCTGGCCTGGCAAGCACCAACAGGCATTTGTAAGGTCAAGGAAAGGGAAACAACAGGTCATAGTGTTCGAGCCACTCCACCTCTTGTGGTCCTTAAAAGCTCTATAATCTGACTTAAAAATTATTTAAAGGTGGTGGTGGTGGGGGGTGTGGGGGGGGAAGACATGTCACAGTGGCAAATCACCTACACCTGAGAAGAACCGATAAGACGAAAACTGAGTGGAGTCACACTTATCAATGGCAAAGCGTCTTTTTTCAAGATCTGAGTGAATACGGGGGCGAATTGATCAATGCAGGAATTCAGGCAGAAGGAGGAGAATACCATCAAGTTCTAGAGCAGGGCTATTCAACTGGCAGCTCTGTGGGCCACTTGACTTCAGTCTGGCCCACCAACGAAAAAAAACTAATATTTTTGGTTCTGGGTTTCGGTTTTTGGTTCTGTCTATTGCATTTATGATTCAATGCAATAAAACAAACAAATTTATAAGGTAACAGATCAATGTAATACTTGGTTTATTTACATAATGACATTAATTGCTGGATGTCCGGCCCCTGAGCTGCTGACTTTCAGTAATGTGGCCCCCTGAGCAGTTTTGTTGAATAGCCCTGTTCTAGAGTTTTCCTGGCATTTTGATGCTGCAAGAGCCTGTTTACATTTTCTTTATTGATCTTTAGTGCAGGCAGGGGGTCAGAGGGGAGAGGGGAGGGGTTTGTGTAGTTGTTGATGGGGGGGTGTAGGTAGTCCTTTTGTGTGAGAGTGGCGTAGGAGAATGGGTTAGACATGTGAATGGCTGGTTTTCAAACCGGCTGCAGAAGAAGCTGTTTAGGTCGTCAGCCAGTTGGGGGTCATCACAGCGTGGGGTGGAGGGGCTCCTGTAGTGAGTGATGTCATGCAGGCTCCTCCAAACTACTGAGTCGTTAGCTGAGAAGCTGCTTTTTAGCTTCTTGCTGTAGCTTCTCTTTGCTGCCCTGATCTCTGGTCAGTTTTTTTCTTGCCTGGTCTCTACTGCTGTAAGCCTCTTCTTTGGTATGAAGCAGACCAGAAAAGCTCATGGAGAAATATGCAGTATGCTTTCTTCAAGACTATTTAACAGCCCAGTGGGACACTTTACATCCTGTTTGTATTTTGCTAGTTCATTGGAGAGGTTTGCATTGTTAAAAGACCAAAGAACAATGATGAGAGGGTCTGGATGTTTTTCGCCTTGTGTGCTATCAGCTCAGCGAGCTGTTTTTCAGCCTCTGATGTGCACGCTTGTGGAGGAATGTAAACAGTGACCTAAATAAACAAGAACTCCCTCGGTGAATAGAAAGCCTTACAGTTTATAAAAAATGACTCCATGAGGGCTACATGTCTTATTGTGACATCAGTGCACCAAACTTTGTTTACAGAAAAACAGATTCCACCTCGTGTCTTTTTCCTCAAGAGCGACGCGCTGCAGTTTGCTCAAAAAACAGTTGGAAGCCCATTATTTGAAGTGTGCTGTCCAGAATGAGTTCACTGAGCCAGCTTTTGGTGAAGCTCTCTGTAAATTGTAGTTTAATTTAAAATAATTGGGTTATATTGTTCTTCTTATGTATGTGTGTGCAACTATTTTATGAACCAGTAAAAATCCCCAGGTTATGATTATGGTTCATGAATGGTAGATGCTGACTAGTAGTTGCAGGACCTGAATGCAGGCACACAGGGTTCAGACTCAGGAACAAACATGTCCTTAAAATTGTAACTAAAGCAAACCGCAAACACAAAACCACCAAAATACATGTGTAAAAGTCAGAGAAGCTGATAAAGAGCTGAGAAAAACCAGGGAGTGTGCAGTGTATTCTGGGAGATATAATTACTGAACGACAACAGGTGTGCTGATTACGAACCAAAAACAAGTGGTATGTAAAGAAACATCCAGTGACTGAACAGCAGGCAAAAATCTAAATATTCAATAGACAATATATATATA
>NC_056505.1:12068096-12070052 GCF_014905685.2 Nematolebias whitei
CAAAGCTAAGCATTAAAACAATTATAACACTGTTTCTTCTTGGTATACATGCATAATAAAAACTCTAATGTTTCTTCTAATGTTTTATTTTATTTTTGTCCCCAGGACGAGAACATCATGAATTCAATGCAGCTATTTGAAAACGTGATATAAAAAAAGTTGGATCTTCTCATCATCAACAGGATATCTACTCAGTTGTTTTCCTTCTTCGTTCCGACAGGTTGCGCACCATCTTCTTTGCCAATACCTTGAACTCTGCACAATCATTTAGGAAATTTACTGATGCATATTACTGTAAAAAGACTGGAAAATGTATTTTCTTCTTTTAGCCGCATCATGCGACGGGATTTTAAGGACTGCTAGGTGAAAAGCTTCACCGAAGAGGTTCTTGTGCTTTCTATTGTTAAGAAAAAAGGATCAGCAACCAAAAGGAAATCAAGATTACCGTACATTTAGGCACCGACCTGAGCTCACTAGCATTAATTAGCACACTAATTTACACAGATGTGTTCACTCAAGACTTTTAAAACTAGTGAATGAAGTAAAATGAAATATAAATTTTAAAACTATGAAGAAAAAAAAAAGAGAATTAAGCATGTTTGACCTGCAATATGTGATGTGGAATTAGCTTGCACTACAGTTTTATGATCATGTATTATATGCGCCTGAAATAAAGGCTCTGTAGATATCTACACCTGAGTCACCACTGATGGAAACCAGTGTGTGTGTACATATGTAAAAGTAATAGTTTATTATCTTGCACTGTGTTGGCCTCATCTGTGCTGCACTGGAATTGGAATAGGACCAAAAACTGAATATTTTTTGAGAATTACTGTGTTATTCATCATGATAAGTCATTAAAATTTGTTTTTCCAAAATTAATACACCCTTTTTTTATTTCGGATTGTTTTGTTTACTGGGCAGACTGGATAAGTACATTACTGTGGAGGAACTAAAGCACTGTTGGAATGGCGTCTGTGCTGAATCAAGTCTTGAACATGTTGGCTCGATGTATGTGAGCATGCTGACCCACAGTATCATGTACAGTGAAGTTGAACCTTTGTGAATTTAGTACATTAAAGATGCTTTTAACAGCCTGACCCCATTGTTTCAGTATGTTTTAATCTGGGGATAAAGAAGAGTGATTTTGGCACATTTACAGTAGTCTTGAGATTTAGACGTTTCTTAAAGCTAAATTGAATATTCTTTGTTACTGTTATTTTAATATGTCACCAATTACTACTGTTTCACACAATAATCATAAAACCACAAGATACTATTTAACAGAACGGCTGTTGATGATTGATTCACAGTAATCAAACCAAATCAAACTCATAATAAGTGTATTTCATTTCTAAAACTAAACCTGTTTGATATTTTTATACTTTTTAAGAGAAATAAGAATTAAATCAAACAAGTCAAAGTTGTAAAACTATTTTAAGGGTTTGACAGTTCATTTAGAAGTCTTCTTCAAAAGGTTTTCTTCTTTTTAGCAGTAAAGTGCTGCAACTGCTTGAAGTCTAAACATGTTATATTGCTCTCTTGTAATCATTTATTGAACTCATTTTATTTTCACTTGCTGTAATATTTACCTTTGGATGTTTTGTTTGGTCTCTGTACATCATGGTTTCCTGAATCTACAATACATCTTGATTTCCTGCACGGAAAATATTCAAGTTGCAGCTTGTAAAGGTTTGGAACATTACCAACAAGATGAAGGCATGCATGTTTCACTCATTTAAAGTTTTCTGAACCAATTTCATGCATCATGAGTAAAATCTGAACAATAGGAGCAGAAAACTGCAAAATAATGTACATGTACTATCTGAACATTAATAAGCCCTGTTTATGAAGAAAACCTTTTTCACGTCACATAATCACTGTGAAGGAAAAAACTATTTCAGAAAAAGAAAGAAATCTTTGAACTGGGTATATATATATATATATATATATATA
>NC_056505.1:12070152-12077987 GCF_014905685.2 Nematolebias whitei
TCTGCGGTCTACACTCATCTCCAGGCCAGCGGTCACTCTTTCAAGGATGAAGATGTTCACATCCTGGACAGAGAGGAACGATGGTTTGAGAGAGGAGTAAAGGAGGCCATCTTTGTGAAAAGAAATTGTCCATCGTTAAACAGGGGTGGAGGCCTCCGGGTTCAACTGTCCCCCTCTTACAATGCTGTGATTGCTAGTATCACTCAGCCCTCTGTGAACAGTAAACAGCCATCAGTGTGCTAATGATCCATTGTTAGGCTGATGGTCCTTCTTGAGCATGTGATCAGCTGGTTTTGGTTGTCAGCAGCAAAACTGGTTGATCCACCCTGAGAAGGTGCTATTTAAGAGACTGAGCTGAATACAGCTCCTCAGACTGAGGAAGTCTCTCGGATGAAAGATGAAACGTTTCTACATATTTTTGTTGATTTGCTTTGTTTTTTTTTTGAATGTCCAGAGGACCAGATTTAACTTTTTTAGATTTTTCTACCTGGATTATTGAGCATGCATCAGGATACTCAACAGAATGTTTCTGAAGTGTATTTTTTATTTTAGTAAGGCAAACATCCCATACAATTACATGGGTAGGTGGGACTTAACAGTTGTACTGTATATGAGGCGCTCATTGTTTGTGGCTTCAACTTTCATCTTCCAGTCCAATTTCTAAAATATGATGATCTCGACATGACAACCAGTATTTTTCACCTTTACTCAATGGAACAAAAAGTTTATTTTTTTTCACAGCCATGTTTCTTGCACCTGTTGCATCTTCAGTTTCTGAAGGTCTAAAGTCTAATCGTTTTGAATAATGATCAGTTTTAAAATCAATATTTTTTTTATGTCTGAGAAGAATAAACCAAAATAGTCACGTTTGTCATTTTTAATATTAAATAAAAACAGTGACACTGGGGACATTCATAGTTGCAAAATTATATTTGCAGTAACATCAGATCTTGTGTTTGTTCACCAAATGTTACCAATGGAAACTAATTGCCACATAAAAAAAGTTTTATAAAGGCTGTTTTCAATGTAAAAGTAGCAAGAATACATCAATAAGAATGATCATTCCACTTATTGTATTGTTTTTGACAAGGCTCAACTTTTAAAACATTTTCAATTTTATTATTAAAAAACCCTCAACAATGTCATACTCCTGATTTTTAACACTCTTAGGCATACATCACATTATCCACATTTTTAAATTTCTTATTATGAAACAGCAATCCTACAACAATTTCTACTTATCCAAGACAACAGTCCTGTAATATTTAACAAAATATTCAGGTTTTTATTGGCCAGATTATTTTCACATTTGTTCAAACATTTAATCAAAACCCATCCCAATGAACAGTTGAAACCTCAAACCACTTGAGTTGCAACACGGTAAGCTAGCAAACAACCACCTGCATGTTATGCAAACTTTCAGTGCTTCAACAGGATTAAGTACTGTGAGTGGATTAGACCAAGAAATGATTGGCATAGTCCAAAATGGCTCAGGTTACTCCTTAAAAATCACAAGGCCATCTTTAGAGTTTGAAGGTTATAGGACAAATCTTCTGGGTTTTTCTGCTCTGATTGTTCAGTAACACCTACTGCTTCTGTGCTGATCTGTTCTTGAGTCAGCACTTTGCCAGTCTTTTATGGTTTTGTGCCATAAAAAACTTCTAGAACATAATGGGGGTATGCTATACAATTACAATGTTCATATATAAATATGCCCATATAAGCTTACTCATGAATGTCTTGACTGAATGTCATTTTTTACCAGACTTTCCTGCTTCACCAAGAACTGATACCTTGTTAATTTGGGCGATGTACAGGCTGACACAGCATCTTCGTTGTCTTTCGCTCAATTTGCACCAAGGTCAGCACAAAATTGACACAACTCAAAGAATCAGCATAGAACCCAGTTTTACTCTCAGTTAATACTTCACTTTATGGCTACCGTAGAGTGAAAGCATTTTTAAACAACTAATCCAATAAAAGTAGATCAGAGCTCCATTTCATTACTGAAGTTTCTGCTTTAGGTGATGAGTAAATAATGCCTACCAATAAATGCAGATGTTAATGAGTTTTCAACCAAATTCATTCCTAAACAAAACTGTCAAAATACTAAAATTCACTTCAGATGGCAGTTCACAAACACCTCCAAACCACAGTGTGTAAGGGTTATTTAAATGTTGTTTGGGCTTTTGTTTTGTTTAAGTTTCCCTTGTTGCTCCAGCATCAACATGTGGCTTGGGGGCTGCACAGCTGGAGAGAGAAAGCTCTGCAAAGAGTGGTGAAGGCTGCACAAGACTGTTGGAGTCAGCCTCCCCACCATCACAGACATCTACACCTCCAGATGCAGGAAGAGGGCCACCTGTAGACCTGTCACGATAAAAAATTTTGCTGGGCGATTAATTGTTTCAGAAATTATTGAGATAAATGATAATATTGTTTTAAATTTGACAATAATTAGTAATTATTGTCAAATTTAAGAAGAAATGTTGGTTAATTATTGTGTGTAGTACCTTTTTTTGACCATTTGAACTGAAGGATGGATAGTGAGGGAGCGAGCAGCATGTCTCTTTAAGAAAAATTGGAGGGTGGCCCCTTGACGTGACATAGATTGTCTCTCGTTCCTGTTTTTGGTTCTCAAAATGGCGGACGCTCGGTGTGGTTTGAGCTCTTTAGCATAGCATTTTTCACACAAATCTTTTAGTAAAAAAATCAGTAAACAAGTTCTCAGCTTCTTTTTACAGAGAAAAACAACTTTTTACATGAAGGCACGGGTTTCAACCGTGAATTTTGGAGCTCAAAAAGACAGAGTTTTTTTTCCCCAAGGTCGGCCTGTTGGCTTAGCTTCTCAGCTTAGCTGGTTTTAATGATCTAAAAATGCGATTTTGGATAGTTAAAACAGATTCTAAATAGAAAAAAGAAAGGGAGGGGTCAGTGAAGAGCACCGGAGATGAGCTTTTTGTCATCCAGTGTCTTCAGTAGAAAGAGAGACATGAAGAAATGATGAAGCTGATAAATGAAAATGAATTTGATAAATTTTCATTTATCGTGCGATTAATTGATTTATTGTTTATTGCGACAGTCCTAGTCACCTGCATCATGAAGGACCCCACTCACCCAGCACACACATTTTGCCCCGTTCCTCTCAGGCAGGAGATTATGGAGCATTAAGTACAGAACCACTAGACTGAGGAACAGCTTCTACCCTGAGGCTGTTAGACTCATAAATCCCTAACCACAAAAATCACCGTAAAGCCACTTTAATTGGAGATTTGTCTGTGCTGCTGATTATCCATGCTGCTGATCTCTTACCTTAAGCTGCTGTATTCATACCCATCTGCTCACAACAGACTCATGTTCAGGCTGCAATTTAATACATCGTACTATATTACTTTATTATTGTTTAGCGTATATCTTCAAGTGTTGTATACCGTTTCTTTTTATACTTTATATTTTTGCTATTTTTGGATGCAACTGGGACCTTGGGTACACAATTTCGTTCCACCTCATGTACCACATGTGATGCGAATGACAATAAAGAACCTTTAACCTTGTTGGATTGCTTTACTGTAGCCTTAAATGGGCAGCAATAAGCAGCATCAATGAACATTGCTGAGAAGACCCACATTGAGCTCTTTTTGCCTTTGCCCAGGTCTCTATCAGTGACAGAAATAAGCAGAAGAAGCAGTTTGCTTTGATCTAAAAGATTATCTGCTCCAGTACTACTAACAGTGCATTTCTTAAGCCATAAAGGAAACTATTTAACTTGCTTTATTTACCCTCTCAGTTCATAATACTGGCACTCTTCACTCATGCAAAAGATCAACATTTTCCTCCAAAGAAAAGTTTCTTCCCTGCTTTTTCTACATTTACACCAACAGAAAAAATTAGTCTAGTGCAGCTTATTTCTTTCTGTCTTTCCTCTCAGTAACTCTTTGACAAATAGCTTCTCTCTCCCCATTTGTTTATTCAATTATTTTGCTCATTCTTTTGTATCGTCTAACTTTTTTTTTTTTTTGTCTTTTATCTCTTTTTGCCACTCACTATACCCAACTCTCCTTCTGCCTCATGTTGGTTATTTCTCCTCCAGGAACCAATCTAGCTGTGATTGATCCACTCATCTCTTCTGCATTAGAGTGCCAGAGGAACAAACCATAGTATTAACACCAGCAATAAAACTGATGACGGTAATAAAGAACAATACTGGCATTATCTGAGCTCTTGATATAAGTAATGGTTGGAAAGTTATCTTGAATGGATCTCGTTCCGTCTTTCTTGTGCACAGACTCAAATTTTGCACAGGCAGCCAATGCCAGGAAAGTAAAAATCTATTTAAATGTCAATTTATGACTTAATTGGGTTATAACTTTCTAGTTCATGAAGTATATTTCTGAATGAAATATTCTTGAATTACAAGGGCTCCAACGTCAGCAAGACTCCCAGGACCCCCCTGCTGTGCTGAAAGAGCTGACAAGCACAAAAGTAGTTGGACAGAAGTGTTGTTATAAAGATGTGCACAGATCTTCTAGTCTAAGCACATTATACTTATCCTGCCTTAATCAATAAATTCAGGTGATTGTGGATATGTCCAACTGACAAATATATTCCTAATGGCAATAAAAATAAAACAATGCTTGTTTTGTGCATAATTCTTAGAGAATGTTTGGCGGGAGGGCCAAAGTAAATCTTCCATGAAAAAGAAGGCACGTGTTAAATACATTACCACTCACATAAACTAAAAATTTAACACAATAGACAATGATTTTAATGTGACTTTTTGTAATATATCAAATAAGCATAAATGATACTGCAATTTAAAGTTTTAAGTACAAAAATAAATCTGAAAAAGACAACAAAATAATTATAAATTGTGTTTTACAAGAGAAATACTTTAAAACCTAATGTCCTGCCCTGCAGGTGTAGAGCTGCAGCATCAATGGCACTCAGATTGATTTGATCAATAATTCCAGAAACAGCTTGTTTAGCTGTGACCGCAGAGTCTTTGCTTCCAATCTCTTGTCTTCTCCCTCACCCTCAGCCTTTGCTCCCTGATGTCTTCTACCGTGCTTTGTTCGCAACTATTGAAAGCTGTCAAAAGTTTTTAAAAGGATTAATAAATCCCAAAACAACTCTGGCAAACTGATGACGATATTTTTGAAGAAAAAAAAAACAAGTGGGCGTACTTCAACCTCACATAAGAGTCTGTAGTGCAAGATGACAATCAAACGAGGAGAACTTGGGAGTTGTTGTCATTCGCCTATTTTATGCAAACACATGCAATATAAATGCAGACGTTACTGCATTTTTAATGGATGTCATCAGAAGGCTAAATGTGGGGCAGAGTGTGTTTTTAATTGAAAGGGAATAATTCAAGCATCAATCAACCTGCAAGTTCTCAAACTCCGATTAGATTTATGCCGTTTGACTTCACCTGTTATACTTGAACAAACTTCATAAGCAGCTTGTACCCCAAACTCCGTCACCAGTTAAATCTCACAAAAGACTTTAAAACTGTGCTGATCTCTTTGCCAGTGCTGTTCTCTAAGCTCCCCATAGTTTAGTCCACCGCGTCTCCAAAACTAATCAGGTGAAACACACACACACAAGCTTTGTAATGTCAAGTACACAGCCAACTACACTACAAGCTCAACAACTTGACTAGTTGCAATAATAATTACAGCACATTTCATTAACTTTTTATCTACAATAGAGCAAACCACATATTTTATGAATCAGATGCTCATTTCAGCTATAGCGCTTTTGCTAGAAGAACCAGAAGATGGTCTTCTCAAGAGTGAAGACAGAAGCATAGAGACGGAGGATAAAACATCAAACACCAGCTCACGGTCCACAGAGGAGGCGTGTACTGCTGTATGCCCAAGATTGATTCATTATGAATTTCTTGCTTTGAGCATCAGAGCACCAGTTTTCCCTTAAGGCTGTGGTGTAGTGGCCTTGATATGAACACATATATTCACCAACACAGTCACATCTGGAAAAAAATAATAAATGCATACTTGAGATGGCATTAACAAATTAATCCATTTTATGGTAATCTCAAAAGTACTCTTTAGTGTGACACTAAACTGTAGTTTTAAGAGTACTTTTCTGACCTACAGAGTGTTAAGCTGTCTAAGTGAACTATTTTCACCTCACATCACGTCAGGACAACACCTGTTATAAGCGACTGTCAAGTTAGTAAGTGTCACTGACTTAATAAAGGGGTATGCTGAAGGAATGGCTAAGAAGAAAAGAACTAAAAGCAAAAAGTGTCACCCCAGCCTCTCAAGCATGTGCTGACAAGAGTATTTTTTGTTCTGCAGTACAACTATTTGTATTTCAAGTTTCACTCCCCTCCTCCACTTAAAATATCAAAAATCGTCACTGTCTAGATGGTAAATTTCAAAAAGGAATATTTATATTCACTAGAATTTAATTTTGTTTGGCTTTTACTGCTCGCTGTAACAAAACAAAACAGTAAGTACAAACTTAGAAGATTTAAACAATCAGCTTATAGTTGTTTGCAAACCATGTCTTTTTATGAGGCTGTTTATCCTATAGAAGAACAGCATGCAAAATGGAGAAGCAGCTGCATTGTACAATTCACATTTACAGCAGTCTCTGGTTTTCTGTTCCCTCAAAGGTCAACACTGTCTAAATGGCTTTGCTATTTGTCAGTGATGCAAATTTGCTTGTCAAAGTTTACAAAGTTAGACTCAACACAAACAAAACCCCGAGGAGTTGAATTTTACAAAGGATGGGAAGACACAGTGGAAAAACTGCACTCAACAATAACTATAAAAACTCGCATTCAATTTGAGGTGAGAAATTCTCACTTGACTAGCTTTTCATCTGAATGTTTACTGCTGTCAGAAGACAGTTTATAACTTAATATTTACCAAAAAAAAAAACCCAGATGGCTTTGTTTTGTTGATATGCTTTGGCATGGCAGGGCTAGGTTCTGCAATTTACTTGTGAAGAGTGTAATGTGGCAACAATTAGTAGGTTATTTTCTGGTTATCTGGGCAAGAAAAATGGCCATTTGATGTCAAAGTTCATGCTCAACAATCCAGGTAAAAAATTTTGATGTACCCGGCATATAAGTCGCATCTTTTTGCATAAATTAGCAAGTCCTGCAACTTATACACAGAAGCGACTAATATACGTTATTTTTTAATATTCATAACACAATTTTTGACTGACGCTTGAAATGTTCATAATGAACCAGTAAACATTACCAGTTACAGCCATTATATGTTGTTCCTCTACCCCAGTACCACCCCCCACCCCAACACACAAACGTTTGCTTACAGAGCCAACTGAGACAAACTTAACATAAGTAAAATGCCACCAAACAAAAAAATCCTATTTTGCAGATTACAAATTGCAGGTAACAAATATACTGCCCAAAATGGTAATCGAGCAGCAGAAAGAAAGTTTGTAAACGGGTGGGGTCTGTGAAGTCTGTCCGGGGGATTCAACCCGGCAGAAGGTACAGCAGCATGGTGGTGGAGGATACCCCCTCGCAAGGAAAACTCCCCCCATGTCTGGCTGGCTTCCACCGAGCGCATTTCCTCCACGGCGGTGCGCCACCCATCCGCCCGTCCGTCACAGCTCCGGCTGCAAGCTCTACAGCCTTCCTCCGTTGCCTGATCTGGGAGGAAGCGGGCAGCAAAGTGCGTGATCCGCAGCCCTGGGAAGCAGCAAGGTGTGGGTGGAGGAAGTCTCCAGAGTTCGCGGCCGGAGCCATCGTCGAGGAATACCACCGCCCAGGTGAAATGAAGCTATTTTGACCATCCATCCATCCATCCATCCATCCATCCATCCATCCATCCATC
>NC_056505.1:12078087-12079725 GCF_014905685.2 Nematolebias whitei
ATAAACTACCGGTACTACTTACTACTTGTATTGCTATATCTAATTCACGGTTTTTCACTTATCGCAGGGTTTCAGGGTACAGATTCCCTGTGATAAACGAGAGACTACTGTATGGTCATTCCAGCAGAAATATTATTGGATTCCTGAAGAAATGTGCTGGCTTCCCTCAGAAGTGTTACTGCTAGCTGCTGATCTAAAAATAACCGTGTGATGTTAGGAGTTGTTGTAGGATGGCAGAAATTCACTTTGGTTGTGGCCCGTCTCATCAGCTGGCTCAGAATTAAACTTATCTTTCAGAAGTTGTTCAAAAAGTTATCTACAACAGGTAAGACGTTAATTGTTCATAACACCTCCGTAGAACCTTCAGAAGAACCCGTCTGAAACAACTTTTATGCAGCAGTTCTTACAAACAACATACTGGAGATTTTACTGTGCTTTATTTTTAAACCACACTGATGTTTCAGATTCACAAAACACCTCTTGTTTTGAAAAAAAAATGCTCCACAAAATGTGGACTTTTTTATTAGTGCATGAAATAATTTGATGCAAAAGTAATGCAATGTAAAATGTCAATTTATTATTAATGCCCAATTGTATAAAATCTAAAACAAAGGTAAAAACAACAGTAAAAAACAGTTTGAAAAAAATTAAAGAATTAAACCGTGAAAAATGTATCACTAAAAGACTAAGTCAGCTTACACCGGGTTGAATATCAGTGTGAACAAATGTGTTTCTATAAAAAAAAAGAGGAAGTAAAGAAGCCTGCGTAATATTAGAAGACAGATTGTTCTAAAGTTTTGGAGCCCGGACTGAAAAACGCTCGATCTGTGAGCTTCAGCCTAGTTTTCAGAACGACCACAAGCAGCTGTTCAGATGATTTCCAGGCTGCAACGTACCAGAAGCTTGAAATAATTCAGAGAGATACAAGATATAAAGACTTTATCATTGACAAAAACTCACAATACTGCGTTTATTCAAGCCACTGCAACATTTTTAGCTTCAAGTTGTTTAAGATGGTGAAAATGTTGCTTTTCAGAGCTAGCAGTTAGCTTGAATCATCTGTTGAAGGTCTGCCTAATACAGGTTAGACACTAACTACTGTACTTTTGTGTCTCCATCAAGGATTTTAGTTCCGCAGAGGCAGACCTTAAATGGGGGGTTCCGCAGGGGTCCATACTGGGTCCCCTCCTATTCTCTTTATACCTGCTGCCGCTTGGTGCTATTTTCCGGAAACACAACATGCCCTTCCACTTCTATGCCGATGACTGTCAAATTTACTTCCCCCTAAGACACAATGGTACACGCTCTATTCAACCGCTGCTCAACTGCCTGGCTGACATCAGGGACTGGATGGCTTTAAATTTCTTAAGTTTCAATGAAAAGAAGTCTGAAGTCATGTTGTTCCCTCCCAATGACACGATCACAAACCATTGCATCGACCTCTCCGCTCTAACCCTGTCAGAAAAACAAAGAGTCACTAATCTGGGCGTGATAATGGACCCTTCCCTGAAACTTAACAATCATGTAAACATGATCGTTAAATCATGCTTCTTCCAACTGAGGCGGCTGTCTAAACTGAAGCCCATATTGTCCAAAAATAACCTGGAGACAGTAATACATGCATTCATTACATCTAGG
>NC_056505.1:12079825-12084652 GCF_014905685.2 Nematolebias whitei
TCCCCCCCCCCCCATCTCTCTGATTTGCTACAACCGTATGTCCCACCACGTTCCCTGAGGTCAGCGGACCAGTTGCTCCTCACAGTTCCAGGACCAAGACTCTGGAATGAGTTACCTCTGTTTGTCAGACAGGCCCCCTCCCTCTCGGTTTTCAAGTCCCGTTTAAAAACTCACTACTATTCAATAGCTTTCAACACAAAATGATCTGTGTTTTGATCCTGTACGCTCCACACTGGTTTGTCGTCATTATCTGCATCGTTTTTTGTCTATATTCTGATTTACCTCATTTTGTATTTTGCTTTGTGTGTTACCTGTCGTTTTGTCTGTACAGCACTTTGGTTGGCCTTGTTGCTGTTTTAAGTGCTTTATAAATAAAGTGGTATGGTATGGTTCTTTTAATTACTTCACACAGTTCCAACTATAAAAAAACTGAAACATTATTTAAAGATTTGAACCTTTACATAATGAGGAATGAGCTCATGATTTCCGCTGCCTAATCTCTGACAGTTTAAAAGTGGATGTACAGTAAAGTAATTTCTTGTATGTTTTATTTACAATAAAACCATAATTCATGTCATATTGAAACGCGTCCCGGTATTGTTCTACTTATAAAACATTTTCTTTGGATCCTCAATAAAAAGACCAAAACGGTTAAAATTAGCAGCAGACACCAAATAGCTCTGCAATAAAAAAAATCCCCACAACAGACAGAAAATCTGTGCGCGGACGGAAAAACTTGTGCGCAGCATTCCTCCTGAAGCTGCTGAGAATAACTGTCGCTTCAGACTTTCCACTAAATGTCTCAGAAACACAAGAAGGGCCACAAGATACCAGTCTCTTATTGTGACGGGCCGCAAGTTTCGCTCCCGCTGCATCTGAAACGTCATCTTTCTCCTACAGTACGAGCTGCTGCTGTGCAGAAATCAACAAACCGTGGAGCCCCACTGAGATCATTCACACACAGACAGAAGCTACATTCAACAGAGCTGAAAAGCTCCTTGTTTTCATCACCGAACACACAGCGAGCATCCTCATACGCTGTCATAACATGTCAGGCATTTCTGACAGGGCCCCTTTTCATAAAAAAAAACATTTACCACAGAAAATGCACTGTAAAAAGAAGGGAGGTGAAAAACAAACTGCAGGAAAATCCCCTCTCAGCAATAAATCTGACTCCACGCAGGAATAAACACTTTCAGAGAAATGGATCGACAAAAGCAAAAAATGTGTTGGAGAGATTTTAGTCTTCAAATCAACGCTGAGCTCTCCATTGTTTTACAGAAACACTTTACCTCAAATCTGTTCTAAGCACCCGTCTTTACCTTCTGTCTGGCGGTTCTCACTCGTGGGCACAGAAGTCGTTCAACCAGTTTTTCTTGCAGCATGATGGCATCCATCCTAAACCACTCCGACCCCGACAGACTAAAATAACCCCTGGTCTCCAAAAGTTAAAAAAATCAAATCAGCCGAGCAGGGAAGTAGAAAAAAAAGAGCAAATGTGATGACTCCAGACCTTTCCTTTAAAAGAGTTTCCTTCTTTCTCCCCTTGAATGTGTTCGTCCTGCTCTCCCTGTTCTTTTTGTTTTTCCCAGCCCAGCTTGTTTGTTTAATTCTTTCTTTTCTGTGCCCTACAGCGCTCCCTGTTCAGGCAGGTATGAAGAAACTTCTCCTGCAAGAAGGGCAAAACAAACGGAGACAGGGAGTAAGAGAGAGGTGGCAATTTGAGGGAGGAAGCAAGGGAGGGATGGATGGAACTAAAGGAAACCCATTCATTCGGTTCATTCCCTCCCCCCAGCTCAGACGGATGAAAAATAAAACTCTGCACTCGGAGAAATAACCACCAGATCACAACCAACGGTGAGCGGAAATATGTGAAACCCCAAAGAGCTCGCTTCAACTTGAGCGTAATTAAAGCTGCAGTGTGAAAACGCAGCAAGTGCAGACAGAAGCAGAGAGATCTTTAGATAATAAAGAAATGTAACCTGTCGGTCATTACGCTCACTGATTGATCTGTGTGGATCTTATAAATGAGACGAGGGGTCTGCTTTATCTCACCACGTGCAAGCACCTAAAAATGATCAGAAGTGAAAATATGCATTTAAACTCCTTTAATGTCAAAGTACAGAAAACAGAAATGAAGGTTTGTTTAATCGTCTGCAGCCCGTGAGATACTGCCAAACATGAACAGATTTGTAGCACTGTAGCATTTCTTTCCCCCTCAATCTAGATGAAATGCTAAAAATGTTTATATTTTTGGATTGCATTGTTAAAAACTAAGGCAGAAATGTTAACTCATTAAGCTATATATGCCATTTTATTATGTATGGGGCCACAAATGTTCCTGTGTGGGTCTTAAACTGTGCTCTTCATTCTACATATTGTGCATGAACGTGAACATGAAGCCTTACAGGCTCTGATTGGTTACAGCGTCCGACTCTTCCAGGTGAACACTTCTAATGAGGAACTCCCTGCACGGGTGGTTGGACCACAACATGGAGCCGAGGAGCCAGGATCGCAAAGATTGTGAAATGTTAAAGAATCGTTCACACTTTGTGATCCATTTTTCTTCCATACGTTTTTCAGCATCTTTATCGTTCCACAGTTTTTGTGCTATTTCAACAAATCATAAATCAAAACATTCAGCTCTTTCAGGACAATCCTGCTATGACTGTTTGGTATTGGTGCAACTTTAGCTTTTTGAACTATTTAACCTTTTCTACCATTTGTTTCTCAAAGAAAATAAATTGAGCTCATTTTACATCCTTCAAACCTGTTCACAACCTTTTACTGCTCCTTTCACATTTTGTTCTGGTTCAGCTTCTTTCACCTTGTGCAAATTTAAAAAAAAAATCAGCTACTTTCAGCTAATTTTAGCTGTTATTTCAGTTGTTTTGTGCTCCGTCCTGATTCTATCAGCTAACTACAACATTTTTCTGCTTCTTCTAACTTATTTCTGCTAATTTCAGCTTGATATGCTCCTTTCAGCTTATTTCGGCAAGTTTCTGCTATTTCAGCTATTATTTAATTGCTTTAATGCTAATTTTAGCCTTTTCAGCTAATTCCACATTTTGAAAACTCATTTCAGCTCTCTCCACTTCCTTCTGGTAGTTCAAGCTTCTTTCTGCCTTTTCATCTACTTTTCAGCTATTTTTAGTTAATTTCAACTTTTCCTCATTTTTGGGCTAATTTTTGCTTATTTAAATCTAATTCAGCAAACATATGTTCTTTCTGCTTTCTTCTGCTACTTAGGCCTGTTCTTCCATTTCAGCTACATTTCAGCATGTTTGTGACCTAATTTCAGCTGTTTTTTTCAGCAAGTTCTTCTGCAATAAACATTCACACTGCATTTTCGCAAGAAATGCAAGTTCTCTTATATTCAGGAACATAAAATGCTGTTTATTATTATTATGTAGCTTGAGGTGGACAAAGTATAACTCTTAGTGTTTTTAAACATGTCAGTGCTGCATATTCCAACATGAAAACTACCTGGTTTCTTAAAGAAAATTTAAATAATTGTTTTCAAAAGTTTATTTCTGGGTTTGAGGGCGAACGTTTGTGCTCATGATGCAGTTGTAGAAGTCAGAGGAGGTAGACTGTCTATTGAAACACAGAAACAAGGATTTAATTTCATATAGATACAAATTTAGACAGAAATGTCTTTTATAGGCCTGAATGAAATGATGGAAATTTAGGAAGTAGAGAATAGACGTTGTTTACAAAACAACTCTTAAAACTCTGCAGTATATTTATTTTATAATGTTTAAAGTTAAAACTGACCAATATCTTCAAATTATTGAAAAAAAATAATAATCTCAGACAACATTTTGTAGATGAAATGTGAAGAACATAGAACTACTGCTTCCCTAAACTTCAGACTATAACTGGTGTTATTTAATATTTGTTCAACGTGCCACTTGAAAGTAAAAATAATTGTGGACCAAATCGACCCGATGATTTAATATCAGTATTAATTCATACAAAAATTATGCACATATTATTCTGATCTCTTATGAGCACATCACAATTTTGGAACCAAAGTCTTTTATTTTGTCGCAGTAGATCAATTAGGTCTTATTAAATTTGTAGACTGACAGTAAAATTGTATCTGTGTTGTATTTTTTAATAAAAGCCACAGCTGTGGGTTGTGTGAGCAGAATAATGGCTGTGAAGAAAAGAAGTCATGGTGCTGTCTCCTCTGGGTGCTTTGGGAGGGTTTCTACGGGTGCAGGGAGCTAAATTTCATGGCAGAGGTTGAACCCGATTGATTCCAGATGTGGCGCTGGCATGTATGTGTGTGTGTGTGTGTGTGTGTGTGTGATGGGTGTGTCTGACTCACACGTGATGTGGGCAGCAGAACTTAAACATTCTTTGAAATAAAAGAAGTTTTCTTTCTTCGGCTGACCCGCATCGATGCCACGTACAGAATGTTTCAGCCTCCCCCACAGGGGGGAGACAGAGGACTCAACTGGGGGAGGGAGGTTGGAGCACTGTGTTGCCTCTAATGTTTTAGTTTCAAGTTCTCAGCTGGGATGATGCAAACATCACAAGGTGAGAAAAAGCAGGCGAAAGCTCACCTGGACTCTGAGGATGATGGTGGATGGGGAGGAGGTGTGTGGAGTGACGTTGGACAATCAGTTTGAGCAGATGTTTAATAACCGCACCCCCCCCCCCCACCACCACCACCAGAAATAAAGATTATCTACCTAAGGAATGACAATTTAAACTCTTGACACAAACAAATGCAGCTTAAATTGGAGATAATGAGTGAAATTCAACTATCAGTATTTTATATTTTATCCAAGTTTGATTTATCTTGTATATATATAT
>NC_056505.1:12084752-12089085 GCF_014905685.2 Nematolebias whitei
AGTAACCTGATGTGTGTGTGTGTGGTGATTGACGGTTTTAACATTCTGGGCAGGATTTTCTGCGTGTGTCACCTAGAAATATATTACAATAAGATCATGTATCTGGATAAGAAAAAGAAATATGCAGCGTTTAAATGTCTGCATTTATGATATTAAGGCCCTCAATTATCACCAAAGTTCTTGCTCAAAAATCCAGGTATAAAATCCAACAATGTTCAGTCAGGTCATCTGAACGGTTTCTTTTTTGTCCGTCATCTTCAATCTGAGGAATCGCCAAACAAAACTCATTCTCCACCAACAGCATACTCCAGAGTGGGGGGGGGAACAGTTTGCTGGCACTAAGATGGCCTCCGGGGCACACCCTCTATTGTCCATTGGATGACGGACGAAACGTCTCGGCGCAAAAAAGAAAACGTCCAGATGACCTGACTGAACATTTTTGGGTCCTGATTTACTGTTGAACAATTTTGAAAAGTTGGTATCCCACGACCCAAAAATGAAGAAGCGAGTAAATTCAATTCAGTTTTTTTTTATATAGTGTCAAGTCACAACAGAAGTCATCTCAGGGCACTGAACAAACATTTGTATATAAAAATAATTTAATACCATTTTATCTGAGGAGCAGACTACTTTGACTTTAACTCCATCGCAGAACTCTCATCTTGTCATGAAGGTGACGGTGGAAAGGGAAAAACTCATGAAGAAGAAACCTTTGGCAGAACCAGACTCAGGACAATGGATGGATATCTATCTCAAAAAATTGGCATACTACATATTTTTCTAAATTACCATAAAAATTCCAGCAAATGTTTTTTGGTAAATACTACAAGCTTTTTCAGTGGTTAGCACATTTATCACTTACATTTTTGTTAAATATCTTGTTAAACTTTTTTTTTTTCCTCCCCAAAGATTGAGTTTACTTCTGAAAGCCGTACTATCATATTATCTGCCATTTCCACATTTTGTTGGTGAAAACAATTATGTGCTGATGTATCAACCGGGTTGATTTTTGGAAAATGGGTACAGTAGTTGAAAACGGCTCATAGTCTTATTGGCTTTTTGAAGATGTCTTTTAGCAACTTCAGGAAAATGAAGCAGCTTTTCTTAGACCAAAAGTTCAGTTAAATGCCCTGAATATCTCTGATAGGAAGTAAACAATTAGAAATTTGTTGTGTACTTGTCCTGTTTATGTTGTAGCCTAAAGGTCACTGTGTGGTGGTCATAATTTCTAAGTGTTTTTGACATTTTGCTTTGGTTCAATGAAAATAGGAGTGAGAAAGCATAATTCTTTTAAACATCATCTAGTAGAACACAACTCCAACCTAAATTATAATCACAGAACAAGGTACGGTATATCTGTTTGACAGTGTTTCAAAAAAATTGAACCTTTATAACATTTGTAACTAATTGAATTATGATACAGTTTTAAAAGTGAATTAAGGGTTTATCATTTCCCATGTCTTGTGAAGGAAATGTGCTCACATAGAATTCTTTTTTATGTTGAACTAGATCAGAGCAAAGAAAGAAGAAGAAAATTGATCCAAGGCGGGAGCAGTTGATCAGAGACCGGCTGAAGAAAAAGCTAAAGAAGCTGGAGAAGGTTCCAGCTGAGTTTATTCCTATTGAGGACTTTATTGTTCCCGCCAAACTTATGAATGAAACAAGGTAACTTATTTCAGTTGTTGGTGATTTGCAAGTGATCGTGTCCCCCTAGCATTAGATTTAATTCCTATGTAATGAAAAATTGCTTATTGTAATAAAAGTTATGGCTTTGTCATTTTATCCTTTAGTTTGTTCTGGATTAATTTCTTCTCATGATTATAAGTTTTATCAATTATTTTTAAATTATTTTGAAGAGAGCGCAGTGAATCAACGATATCCTTTGAAGAGAGTGAACGGCGAGCCGGCCTGCTGAAAGAATGGAATCTATACAAAAAGGTTACCATTTAGCAGCACTCCTTCAACCTTAAAGAATTAATCTAAAATGTTACTTCTGACTTCTATCCATCCTTTAATACACGTGCATTTATGTCTTTGCTCTTACAGAGGCAGCACATGGCTGAAATGGAGGCTATTAAACTTGCTTTGGAGGCACAGAGGCAGGCGCTGGAGGAGCTCAAATTAGAGTCCGAGGAGCTGTTCCACGCAGCACTGACGCCAGATCCACTTCTTTTTCCTTTCACATATGAAGGTCCTGTTTATACACCTCCCATCTCAAATTATTATGCTCCTGATGGAAAATACAATGACATCACTAAAGTGTACACTCAGTGAAACCCAGAGAACAGCTGGAGCGCAACCTCTGTATATTGTTTGAATGTTGGCTCTTGTTCAAATGTAATTCGGGGAACCAAGATGACCCCTGCAAGTATGAGAATGACAGTAAGTTTTTGTTTATTTCAGATTTGTTTTGAACTTTGTCACAACAATCTTTTCTTTTTATTCTGCTGTTTAAAAAGGAAAACTGAATAAAGTCATTTTTATTAACCCAGTTCAAGTTTTTTTGTACATATTTAGGAATTTCTGATCATTTTAGTGTTGAATCCACACAGCTGAATTCAGTCAATAAATGGTAAATGTACTGTACTTGTATAGCACTTTTCGATCTAATCAAGATACTCATA
The DNA here is from genome assembly GCF_014905685.2 of Nematolebias whitei. NCBI lineage: Eukaryota > Metazoa > Chordata > Actinopteri > Cyprinodontiformes > Rivulidae > Nematolebias > Nematolebias whitei. The sequence continues at coordinate 12,087,377 of NC_056505.1, forward strand.
AAGCGCTTTACAATACAATCTATGGCCTCATTTACCTCCACACACAATTCATACAGCACTTTTATTACATCTCTACAAAGCTCATCTGAATCTGTAAATGCATAATTAATACACTCAGAAGCATTAATACATCATCAAGAACTGTATTTTCCATCATTACACCATTAACATGGCAAACAGTTGAAAAATAGTGAAATGCTTCCCAGCTGATCTACAGCTTGAACCCAGCTTAAGCAAAATGTTGATTCAAGTGCAATGTCAAATTTTATCCACTAAAAAGCATGGACTTTGTTGTCTATCCACTAAAGCGCAACCCAAACCTCTCACTACTATATTTTCACATCAGTATAAACCTAATAAGTTAATTTAGTAGTGCATACACTCTGTTTTTAACAAATTGTGAAAGTTCATAAAGCAGTTCAGGGTTTCTGTGGGCTTTCGTGGTTCAAGGGCAAATACCAGTCTCTTGGAGGCTCCTGCCTCAGTTTCCACACTGGAGTAAAGTTTTTTTGCTCTGCCACTCGATTCCTCTCGCTTTTCTGCAGCGCGTCCTGCAAAATATATATATATATATATATATATTTAGAACATTGAGGCCATAAATGTACAGTAAGTCTTTTGAGAATGTCTTCTTTCAGCTGCACCTTAGCTTCTGCATGTTTGTGTTTCTCCCACTTGGTGCAGTTATAGGAGTCCTCTTTCCACTGCTGACAGGAAGGAGAGGTACCGTAGACATAATAGTGGTGAAAACGATTGCTGAAACTCACGCAGTGTCTGAACTCGCTCAAATAGTCTTCACATGGTCGTGGTGGCTGCAAGGACAATGAAAAAGTTAAGCTTTCAGGTCTCTCTTGTAAATGAGTCGAGGCTCAATGGGATTAACCTGTCTAAATAAAGGTTGAATGAATGCTCCTAGATAAACTCACGGTCTTGACTGACTTAAAATTTTTTGAGGGTAATAAATAAATGATTGAAATTGAAATAAATTATAAACACCAGTACTAAAATCTTCAAGAATAAATATTTTGATATTGTGAGCTCACTTTAAAAAAAGACAAATAATATATAGAAATACAAATATTAATCAGTATATTAGTTTGAATTCCTTTCGTTACTTTGTTTTTATTGAAATTTAATTTTATATTTTGGCATTATGAGATTAAAACTTTTAATTTGGTAAACAGAGCCTCCTTCCGGTCGTTAGCTTAGCTGAACATTCCCCGCATAATGTGAATTTTTACAAGATATTTGCAAATATGAAAAGCAAACTCGAATCTCAGAGAAAATATTACATAAGTGGTTGCCACATTTCTGGTCTTGTTTTGACGAGATTAAGCTAATATTAATTTACAATCGGTGAAGGCTGATGATTTTAGCAGCAAAAGCTAATCACCTTACCAACAGTTTCAATAACATTTTAACGTTCTCTAACTTTATATTAGCAAAGCGGAAAAAAACAAAACAACAGAAACGAGCATACATTGTTAGAAATATTAGAAATATAAATGTATGAATTACCCTCCACGTTCTTTTTGACCCCCAGTCCATCTCCAGCCGAATGAGTCCAGAGAAGCTTTTCCGGTTACATTTGATGTCAAAGTAAAAGCACCAACGTGATTCCAAAGCCCTTATTTTGAAAAAAAACCTCATGACCCAGCGCATTGGAACAATATATATATATATATATATATATATATATATATATATAT
>NC_056505.1:12089185-12096922 GCF_014905685.2 Nematolebias whitei
TCTGTGTAATTTTGGTTTGCCTGAACCGTCAGCACAGCAGAAGCTGTTTCTGATTGTTCAGCCTGTGATGACACGTCATCGTTCGTGTGTGTGTTTACCCCCCCTTCTTCCGATGAGGGGTTGTTTGAGGCAACCACAGCAACGTCTTGGTGTGTTCCACCGACATCTGTTATGTTGTCATTCGCGCCCTCAGATGTAATAGGAATTACATTACTGCAAAGTGCTCCTGGTTGGGTTCCCGTGTCAGTGTGTTTCAAGGTTTCTAACAACCTGCGTAGTTTCTCTGTCTCTTCCGAGCTCAGAGGTGTAGGGCCTTGTTTCTGGAACTTTTGTGATTTTTTCGCCTCGGTTCGTTTCGTCCGAGGTGGGGGACGGTCAGGTACGTCTTGCGGGGTGTCCTTTACGTACTGCCCCTGCTGATATGGTTTCTCATATCGTTGCGTCCTGCGTTCACCCATTTTTCGATAATCACTGGCTTCCTCTGAAAGAGGAGCCTTTTTGTCCCAGCGTGCACCTTCAGTACGCGGTTTGTTAGCTTGAACAGACTGTTTTCTCTCTTTCTTCTTAGGAGGAGGCGGCGAAGCACGTCGTCCTTCTAGTTCAAGAGGGAGGGGTTTAACCTTTACACTAGGAAACACTTCTATGGGCGTCTTAGCATGAAAACATGCTTCAAACACATTCACAGCACACTGTTTAATCTCACTGATGGATTTTTCTCTGAAATTTGCCATCATTTGTACTGATTTTTTAAAATCAGAGTGGAGATTTTTGCTGAAAACAAACTTAAAACCATCATCTTCTTCCATTCCGGTCTCATTTCTGTTACCAAAATAGGCTTGGAAGATTCTTTTGTAATAAACTTTTGGATGTTCAGTCTTGCCCTGCGTGACCTTGTCTGCAGCTGGAAAACCAGCAGGCCCCGTGCAGGGGTCGTACTCTCTGATCAAAGCTTCACACAGAAGGTTGTAATCCCTCCTCGTCGCATCAGGTAGACGCTCGATGAAGGTGAACACCTCTCTGTCTGAAGTGAGCCGTATCAGACTTATCTTATCGTCTACCGTAGCATTAGGATAAGACCTCAATCTGAACTCCAGATCTTTGAGATACGCTTTCGTTCCTGCGGACCCCATAGGCCCGGGAACAAAGCGTTGTACATATTTTGAGATTTTCAGCAAATCATCCATTGAAGGAGACTGTATCACCGGTCTAACTTGTGTGACTGGTGGTGCAGACTGATCAAGGCCCGCCCCTACTGCCCATGGTGGGGGTGGGGGTGGCTGATAAGGGTTGGTAGGAGGAGGTGCATATTGGTGCAGGTTTGTCCCCACCCTCCGAGATGGGGGTGGAGTTGACTGCCTGGCGTCAGGAGGAGGAGGTGCATATTGGTGCAGGTCTGTCCCCACCCTCCGAGATGGGGGTGGAGTTGACTGCCTGGCGTCAGGAGGAGGAGGTGCAAGTGGGTGCAGACCCGTCCTTATCCCCCGGGTTGGGGGTGTTGAAACGGGGCTAAGGGGAGGAGGTGCAACAGCATCTGTCTGGGGCGGTTGTAGCTGACCCTGTTCGACTCTCGGATCAGCTTGCTCCATTACAGAAATCCATTCTGTAGCTGTAGCTAAATTCTCCTCACAAGCTGCCAGACGCTCATTTGTTGACTGATATTCACCTTGTAAAGTCAGCCAACTCCGGGTTATTAACCCCTTTTCTGCCTTGCAATCGGCCAGCTCCCTTAAAGCGGTTTGCAACTGTGCTTGTAACTTATCGTTATCTGCACACGCGTCCTGGTACGCTCGTTCCTTTTCCGCAATCTTCTCCTCATATGATCGAGCCTGTTCTGACAGATCTTTCTTTGAGAGGTCCTTATCAGTTTGAATCTTTTGTTTCAGCAACTCAGATTCAATCAACAGCTCGGCACACTTCTCCTCATATGATTGAGCCTGTTCTGACAGCTCCTTCTTTGAGAGGTCTTCAGCAGCCTCAATGTGTTGCTTCAGCAACTCAGATTCAGTCATCAATTCATCACACCTCTCTTTTTCAGACTTATATCCGTTGAATAGCACGCCCTTTTCTACCACCAAACGGTCTAATTCCGCCTTCAGAAGCAGAGAGATTTTTGCTAACCGTACGCGGCCTGATTTTGCGTCCTCCTTCACTGTAGCTGCTTTTGATAAACTCTGCAGCTCCTCATGTCTTTGATCGTCATCAAGGTCATGCAATTCCTCCAATGTTTTGCCAAGAATTGGATTTGTTAAAGTGTGTAAGGCTGTCTGGACCACATCCTCGGATTGTAAGGGGTCAGTGTTTACCTCCCCGTACGGGCCACCAGTTGTAGATGAACAGATGCTGGGATATATTCATCATTTAACGCGAGTTCCTCATTTTTCTGGACTGAATAAAACGTGCACTGAATTTAAGGAAATGCAAAGTGAGACGTCATTTAAATTTGACCCATCAAAATGAATGCGGTCATTTATTTACAGAATCAAATTTAACATCAAACATTTACATTAATTTGGCAAATTATGAAAATAACAACATAAGCAATCAATCAGGAAAAATCATACGGCCATGATTTTTCCGTTGCTGCACCAACAGACATTTATAACTGTACAACTATGATCTTTTACCCACATGAATGTGGGTGAGCATTTTACACAGACATTTCTAAATATCTGGAAGAATTTCTACTTGATAGAAAAGTTTAAAGATGGGAAGAAGTTTAAAGGGAGTAAGATTGAATGTGAGGGAAATTAAGTGTTCTCCAGAATCGACACTCTCCGGCTTTCTTCAGCTTTTCCTCACAGTACACTTAGGTGAATGAAATCGGCTCCTTTACCTGGAGATGTCTCAGGTGAGATTCCGTTTAACGCACCCTTTCAGCGTCTCAGTAGGATGCTGTTACTCGTCCGGAGTAATGGCGAGGCTCTGTTCGACACATATTCACCTCAGTGGAAAATGTTATAATCCCATGGAACTCGGAAGAGCTTTGCTGTCATGTCAGGAACTCCAACAGCACTCCATCAGAACTTTAGCTCTCGTGTAGTTTACAGAACTCCCACAGAACTCTTGAAGTCTGACAACTCTCCAACTCTGTAACTCCGTGAGTCCGTGAGCATACCTGTGAGTCTCTCCGTGTCCCTGTGAGTCTGTGTAGACCAGGAAGTACTGACATTTTAAAGACTCTTTCCCGGTTCACTTTTTGGGATTTTTCATTGGTCAGAAACGACCAGAAGGGGTGTGTTTTTGTGACGTAAGAGGTTAGAGACAGCGAGAATTGTTATGAGACAGCTCAGAAATGTTCTCACAGACCGAGAGGGTTCTGTTTTGGCGTGCCTTAAGAAACAGGTGCAAAACATCTCTATTTACGTCTGAGAGGATTCTAAAACATGACAGTTTTAACATAACAACTTGTTTTCGTTTGACTGTAACCTTGTAAACGCACACACTTGCTCATTCAAAAGCAGAAATCAGAAAAATGCATAATTCTGCACAGCTTTTAACATGAGAATAAAATCATTACTCAGTTAATAAAATTGATTAGTTCACTGCAACATCTAAAATGGTTTGAACTAAGACACTTTGATTATCAACATTTGTAAGATAGTAATGATAATAAAAAGAGAGTGTTCTTTTCACTTGAATCTTCAAGAAAGAAAGTCTCAGGATGGGTGAACCTGTATTTATGGAGTCAAATACATGAAATGACAGCTTCTGTCCCACAAGGTTCTAAAGGTCAAGAGTTTTGACCTTAGACTGGGTTTCGACGTAGGCTTAGTCCACTACAATCAAAAAGGGAAGGCTTAAACTGGACAATGTGTCAGCCTTATAGACAGAAACTGGAAGTTGTTTCCATAAGAGAGGAGCCTGATAACTGAAAGATCTTCCTCCCATTCTGCTTTTGGAAACTCTAGGGACCACGAGTAAACCTGCAGTCTGAGTGAAGTGTTCCGTTAGGAAAATATGGGTCAATGAAGATCTGCAATATGAGATGGAGCTAGGTTGTTGAGAGCATTGTAGTTTAGAAGTAAGATTTTGAATTCAATTCTGGATTTGACAGAGCCAATGGAAAGAAGCTAAAACTGGAGAGATGATCTCTTCTACTAACTCCAGTTAAGACTCTGGCAGCAGCATTTTGGATCAACTGAAGACTTTTTAAAGATTATTTGGACCCCCAGATACAAAAAAAAAAAAAAAAAAAAAAAAAAAAAAAATCGCAATAGTCCAGTCTAGACGTGATAAATGCATGAACCAGTTTTTTGAACAGTAACAGCATGAGCCTGTCCTCAGCCACTTTTCGTTTTCACACACTCAGCTGTTCCACAGCCAACAACCCAAACTTCAGCGTGGAGCGGCTGAGTGAATGTGGTCTTGAGAGATGCACGCTTTTGGATTTTTGGCCGATATCCAATATGCCAATATGTTAAAATGTATTTGGCCAATAACCGATACCAATACCAATTGTTTACCCCCTAGATCTACTTAGAGACTACAGAGCTTTCTCTGCTGAGGAATTAATATATTACATTATTCTGCATGGTCTTGGTCAGTTTGGCCTGCTACCAAATGCAGATGCCAAAAATGGGGCTGAAAATGATGTAACACTTCAACTTGGATTATGTTTAATGTCAAATTTATTGATGACATTTTCTCTCTAACACAATGACAACACTCGAACAGTGCAAATTTATACATTTTCACAAATCTAAACTCAACCTGTTCACAAGCGACAAGTGAAAAGCGCATAAGTAGTAGTGCATTGATAGATACAGTTGACAGTTTCTTAAATTAAAAAAAATAAATAAAACAGAAGCCCAATACGTGGTTATACAATCTTAACGATCATCTCAAATCTATGAATTCTGCTATGTGCAAATAAAGTCAAAAGTGCAAAAAATATTGTCAGCTTCTTTCCTTTGTCAGAACATAGCCTTCTTTAGACTCATTTACTACAGCAATTGTGTAACAGAGCATGGGAAGTTCAAGCCTTTTATATCAGGTAGAGAAGTAGCTTTTATTTAATTAAAAATCTCCTTGAGGTCGTGTTAATCTGTTGGAACCTTATAGAGGTCAAGTATGCCTCCTCAATTTTGTCTGGAGTTAAGTAGGTGACACTGCATTAAAACAAACATGTTGATAAACATTCCTCAGACCAACCCACAATTTATTTTTCTCTCCAGTTGATGTGAGGATTGTGTTTGCCAAGCCATGTGACACCAAGAATGACAGGTAATTGTGTGGAGTTAATAAAGAACTTTATTGTTTCTTGGTTGTTGCCGCTGAGCTTTAAAGTGATAGGTACAGTTTCAAGATGGGTGTCGTGCAAAGAGTGTCCATCTAAAGCCAGGATCTTGGAGTTTGGTGGTTTGAACCAGTTCAATGCCCACAGATTTTGCAAACCGATCTATAAATTCAGTGTCAGCTCCAGAGTCGATAAATGCAGAGACAGGAAAAGACTTCTCACCTTGTACTTGGATCTTAGCTGGTAAAGTGAACGATGAGGAGGTCATGGAATGTCTGATATGACTCAATAGGTTCCTCTTTCCTGCAGAGTCTGGTCGTTTTAACACACACTTTGCCACTGCGTGACCCTCCATCCCACAATAAAAACAGATGAAAATTTCTCCTACGCTCCCTCTCCTGAGGGGTGAGATGACTTCTGCTCAGCTGCATGGGTTCCTCAGAAAGTTGCTGTGAAGACATGGGAATAGATGGAAGTTTAAAGGTAGGGGGATTCTTGTTCCTTGACTCACCCCAAGGTTGCACTGCTCTCTTGGCTCCGTCTCCTTTTTGACGATGTCTCTCCAAAAAACGTAGATCAACCTTAGTAGCCAGATCCTCCAACGACTTGAGGGATTCAGGGTATTCCGTGGTGGCCAACTCGTCTTTAATGTTCTCATTAAGGCCTTGAAAAAAAAGCATTGGTTAGTGCTTCCTCATTCCACAGGCTCTCTGCTGCAATGGTATGAAAGTCTATTAAATATTCAGTCACCTGTCTCTCTCCTTGTTTCATAGAAAATAATCTTCGGGCTGCCTCCCTTTCAGGCAGGACCGGATCAAAAACTAAAGTTCTTTAGCAAAGTCATTGAATGAGTGACAGTACCTGGAGTTTCTTTGCCATTCAGCCGTCCCCCATGATTTTGCTTTGCCAGACAGTAATGAAATGACATAAGCCACCTTGGATCGTTCAGAGGGGAAGGAAGATGGCTGAAGTTGAAATTGAATCTCACATTGCACTAAAAAGGGGCAGCACTTCACCCTTGAACAGTTCAGGAGGTGGCAACTGAGGCTCCTGGCTAGGAGAAACATGACATTGTGCAGTGGCATGGGAAATGGTTGTTTCCTGTGCAGGAACCTGTGAGGGGTTTAGTTGTGCCATGATGCGTAATAAAGTCATTTCTTGAAGCTTAGTTTCTAATTTAACTATGGCCCCTACCAAACCAGAGCACCTTTCCTGTGTCTGTGTCGAATCCATTTTGGCCAGATTATTCTGACAAGAACAAGCTTTAGGGATTTGAACCAGATCACAGACAACAGGAAGGTTTAAAAGATTTTTTGATAAACTGCTTCTGGTGGAGGTCTGAGTCCTTGGGCCAGCATGATCTGGAGAGACAGGAAGGTTAGTGGATTGGAGTTCAATGGCTTTGGTGTGACAATTCAGTTTATAAACACCAACCTTTATAAACAGATGAGGAATAATTTCCTTAGAAGAGTTGGTTTCTATGATGTCAGTTGGAGAAGGTGAGCTGGTATTGAGGTAGGACTGAACATGAAGCAGTTAGGAGGGAGATCCAGAAGACAGGTCCAGGGAGACAGGCGAGGGTCGAGCACAGGTGGTCAGAAATCCGAAACCAAACTTGAATCGTGATCCGGTAGACGTGGTCATTATAGAGAAGGCAGAGGTCATTACCATGAGCAGAGTAAATAATCCAACGCAAGCAGGGGACGAACAAGATGGGTAATCCGTAAAACAGGCATGAAGTCAGGACCAGGAAGACAAACGAAACTTTGCATGGACGCTGGACATTTACTCACTGAGGCTTTCAATAATCTGGCACTGAGTAGTGTGGCTGTGGGGTTTAAATACAGGTGACAACAGATGAGCTGCATGAGGGCTGATTGCAGTGACTCAGCAGAGTGGGTGTGGTTAAGTGAGTATAGCAGGAAGTGCAGCAGGATGGGTGATAGGCATTAGAGACTTTGTAACATAAACCGGGGCATGAATGAAAAGAGAAACATGGCAGGTTGGAGCAGAAACGTGACAGTTAGCATTAACATTTTTTTGCCAGTCTTTTGCAAGTTGTCACATTTGTTTGATAAATTTTAACTACTGCTTTGCTCATGTTTGCCTTGTAATTAGTTGTGCTAACTTTATCTACAGTTTTGCTAAACACAGCATCTTTTTTTTTTCTTTTGGCTGCTCCACAATGGTCGCCACAATGAATAAACTCATGTGGACTTGACAATTGGTTTTATGCCGGATGCCCTTCCTGATGCAACCACAGACCACAGAGCTACCACAGCCCTCTGTGTGGAGCAGAGAGCTGAAATCTAGGGCACCCGGGGAGCAGATGGTGAGGGTTAAAGACCTTACTCAAGGTCCCAGATTGGGGCAAACGAGGGTGGAGTCAGGTGTGGGTGCTTCACCTTTCCCACCAATATTTTTGACCATTCGATCACAGGCTCACCTTCTGTGACCTCTGCACCACCACTCCCTCTTGCTAAACACAACATCTGTTTTGC
>NC_056505.1:12097022-12109002 GCF_014905685.2 Nematolebias whitei
GCCAGTTTTAAAACCGAATGGTAAGTGGAGACTTACCATAGACTACAGAAAGCTAAATAAACAAGTACCCTTATCCAGGTGGCCAATGACTCAGCTCCATCAGGAACTGCCAAAGGTCACCGATGGTAAGTACTTCTCGACCCTCGACGTCGCCTCTGGTTTTTGGACCATCCCTGTGCGCGCCGAGGATCAACACAAACTAGCTTTCACTTTGGGCAGCCGACAATACACCTTTACCAGGTGTCCCTTTGGCTACGCTAACTCACCTGCAGAGTTCAACATCTTTTTGAACAAAGCATGTCCAGACGCCCACGAGCGTGGGACACTGATCTACGTGGACGACATCCTTTTGAGGCAGCCAACACTGGACTCTCATTTGGCTGAGATCGACCACGTCCTCAATCAGCTAACGACTGCTGGTGCTAAAATCTCACTGTCGAAATGCCAGTGGTGCAGAACCAAGGTGGATTACGTTGGCCTCCTAGTAGGCCCGGACGGAATACAACCACAGTTGACTCGCACCCAAGGCCTAGACAACCTCAAAGTCCCAACCAATCTCAAGGAACTGCAGAGTTTCTTGGGAGTGTGTAATTACTCTCGCCAGTTCATAGAGCATTATGCGGACCTCGCAAAACCACTGACTGAACTCTTAAAGAAAGACGTTCCTTTTGTCTGGACTGATACACAGCAGCAGGCAATGAACGCTCTTAAAGACAGGCTCAAGTTAGCCCCATGTCTAGTCTACCCAGACTACACCAAAGAGTTCTACTTGGAAGTGGGCTTCTCACCTCACTGCATGAGTGCAGGTCTGTACCAAATACACGACAAAGACAAGCGTGTTGTGGCCTACGCCAGCAAAACGATGGCAGGCCCTGAATTACGGTATTCAGACTGTGAGAAGGCTCTATTGACCACTGTGTGGGCAGTGAAACATTTCTCCTGCTATATTGGTGGACAGAGGATCATTGTTGAGACACAACACCAGCCAGTAACGTTTCTGAACAGCCAACGCATCAGAGATGGTGTGGTGACAAACTCACGTGTTGCAACCTGGCTTATGGCACTTCAAAGTTTTAACCTAGACATCCGCTACGGTCAAAACAAGAAGTCACACTTGGGCACTGATTTGGCAATCTGCCAGGAATGTACACAGGATGTACCAGCCACCCAACAGCCGGTTGTGAGCAAACCCTCAGCTGCTGAGGACCCAAATCACCACTTCTTTGATGGCAATATCTGTAAAGATATGGCGACATTGTACGTGGATGGATGCTCTTTCCACCACGAGAAGATCTGCAAAGCAGGTGTTGGAGGAGTTCTCCTCCAAGACCTGGAACAGGTCACATTTGGCTATAAATTGGGCTCTCAGTCTTCTCAGTACGCTGAGATAGCTGCAATCCTAATAGGCTTACAGATGGCAGTGGAACGCTCCATCCAGACGCTGGTCATCTGCACTGACTCTAACTATGCTCGACTGAGTTTCTTGTGTCATCTCGCTCTGTGGAAACAGAACGGTTTTCTCACAAGCAACAAAAAGGTGGTAAAACACAAAGAGCTTTTCATGACATGTGATCACTTGGTGACATCACATGATCTACAGATCTTCTGGAAGAAAGTTCCAGGACACTCCAGAGTCCCAGGCGATGACAAGTACTATAATGACCTTGCAGACTCCCTAGCCAAGGAAGGAGCCGTTGACGGACCCACGTGGTCCTTTAACCCCTCCTGGCTACTCAACACTCAGTCGTCACAAGCTACAACTGAGGTAATGGCAGTCACACGTGCACAAGCTGCAGCTAAACCTGCTGATAACACAGTTTCTGTGCGCCCAATGCTGACTGACCCAGACATCATCCAACTTCAGAAGTTGGATCCTGCAATTAACTCGATGATGCTGTATCTGACTGACCCAGACAAATACACTCCTGATCTGTGGCCAGTTTCAACCATCCAGACCACTTCACAGAGCACCACTGCATAGTAGAGGCATTGCATTTCCATGGTCGGAAATGTAAATGTTTGATGTTAAATTTGATTCTGTAAATAAATGACCGCATTCATTTTGATGGGTCAAATTTAAATGACGTCTCACTTTGCATTTCCTTAAATTCAGTGCACGTTTTATTCAGTCCAGAAAAATGAGGAACTCGCGTTAAATGATGAATATATCCCAGCATCTGTTCATCTACATGATAAATCCTGTAGTTAGGGTTGGCTTGTTATGCTGCTATACTGTAGGCTTAGACTACTAGAGGACAAATTGACCTAATTTCTTAAAATGAATTGTTGCACATTAATAGTTTTCATTTGATACTATTATCTTAACATGTAATTCTTGACCTGCCATTGTGTATCTGTTCCTTCCTGTTTCTCTCAAACACAGCGGGTCAAAGCAGATGGCCTCTTGCCCTGATCCTGGTTCTACTAAAGGTTTCTTCCTCATGAGAGTTTTTCCTTTCCACTGTCGCCTTCGTGCTTGATCAAGATGAGAGTCTGTGATGGAGTTAAACTCAAAGCAGTCTGCTCCTCAGATAAATGTTAACTTATTTTTTTTATGTATATTATTTCTGTTCAGTGCCCTGAGGTGACTTCTGTTGTGACTTGGTGCTATATAAATAAATTGAATTGATTTGTTATTTGTCTTATCTTAACCCTCCTTCTGACCCATGAGGCCTCGGGCTCATCCTGACCAGTTTAGAAGCAATGACATTCACTTTTTTTCATAAATTTCATTATGAAACCAGGTTTAAGATCATATTGATCAATGAACTGGAGAAAATATCTTGGACTCAGAACTCACTGGAGGGATTATATATATATCCTCTCTGATCTGGGATTGCCTTGGGGTCCCTCAGGAGGAGCCGGAGAGAGTCTGGTGAGAGTGAGGTCTGGGTTCCTCGCCTGGACCTGTTCCTACTGTGACCCGATCATGGACTGGTGGATGGATGGATCTTGGACATGCTTAACACAAAAAGCAGAATGAAATGACACATTTGTTCTCATACTGGTCTGTGAAGATAAAAATGTAGTTTACTAACTTCTAGTTATTGACGTATTTTAGTTTATGATAGTTTAAAATGTTCTCTTGTAGTTTACATTTTAAATCTTTGTTGATTAACAGTGTTGATCTGTATTTGCTTTCCTGGTTATTATGATGTAAACACGTGAATAAATCTGAGTTGATGTAATCATTCACGACTACAATATGGATTTTTTTTTTTTTTTTTTAGTAAACATATATGCTTTCTATTTAAAAATATATTTTTATTTTTATTTACATGCAGTATTTTATAAAAGAACCCAGCCATTAAGACTTTTCCTGTAATCTATTAAAGTGATCAGGATCTTACACACTCCTTGAAGGCCTTTCGTGTAATAAAGGCCCGTTATTCCAATAACTTAAGCAGGAAACTGTACATAAAGAACCCCACATGCTGCTACTTATTGACTAAAGACAGTATTTGATGCCAAAGAGCAGCAGAAAAAAATAATAAAATGATTCATTTTAAATTCACATTTAGAACAGGAGCCACAACAGCTCTAAAAACAGATTTTCAAATGTCAACGGAGAAAGTAGGAATAGCAAAAACAACAGTCTAATTTCAGATCGGAGTATATAAGATGATCACGAATGGATTACTGTTAAAACAACCATGTTTAGCAGAAATTAGTTTGAGATAGCAGCCTGGGCATTTCATTAGATGTACAACTAACATTGTTTAGAACACAGATGATGGGAGTAATCTTTTTATGCACACCAGCACACACAGGGGTCAAAGCAGCAAACACGAATCGGATTAACTTTTCAACATCCATAAGTAAATCAGAAGTAAGAGACATTGTTAGTCAGAAACTGAAGGAAAAGTGGCAAAAACCATGACAGCAAAGCAAGGTTTTACAGAATTTAAAGGTGAATAGAAGAAATGAGAACAAAAGAAGAAAAATTAATAACCAGTCAAACACTGGACCAAACCAGCATCCAAAAACACAATACAGGTCAATGTGATCACTGTGGGAAACAATCCATATGACTTTATTTATCCACTTGAGGCAGGGGAAACAAAAGGTTGTAAAACAAATAAAACAGCTGCAAATTTATAAACCAAACCGGTTTATTATACAGGTCAGTAAGAAGAGAAAATCTTCCAGAAGTAACAGTAGGCAAAAGTTAGCCAAAAACTGGGTCTATTTCAGAATATTATGCTTTAATGGGAAGACTACGACTACCCATTCAACTTATTAAGGTTTCAAAAATCTGAAGCTCAAAGGACAAAGCAGGAAGTCAGTATTGGACCCAGATAAAAACAGCTCTGATTCTGTTCTTCAATGGGAAGAAAAAGTCATGTGTGAACACCATTCATTCACTGAAGCTCATTTAAAATGGACCATCCACTCCATTTTCAACACACGGTTCATAAGCCTGCCTCCCTGATGGTATGGAGGTGCATTAGTGCCATTGTCACGAGTATCTAACACATCTGGAAAGACACTGTAGAACTGGAAAGACATATTTTGAGAACAATATACTCCCATCAGAGATAGCCTTGCTTATTTCAGCAATACACTAGTAAACCACCCCAGCAGCACTTCCTGTTGTTTTATTCAGGAGGATCCAGCAGCTCTGCCAGAAGCTGTTAACTTTACAACAAAGAGAGCAAACATCTTGAAAACCTGAAACACCTAAATGTTACTGATTCTGTTCATTAGAACAACACGACAGGACTGTCCAAGACCCTGCACCTTCAGGACTTCAACTTTATGACTGCACAATTAAAAGTTATATTTCCCTGCTTCATCTTTGTTAGCACATAAAATGAAATGCACGTGAACAATAAAAACATGCTTTGGGGAAACTTATCGCACTGAAATATGGCATGTCTCTGATGAAAAGGACAAGAAGTTTTCAAACAGGAAATCACAAAATCATCTTTGGGAGCCTAGAAAAAGACAAGAAAATCTGAAGTTATTGAAAATCATAACAATAAAACCTTTAAAGCCAAATAAGAATTGAGCTTTCAGATAAAAATAGCACGACAACACAACCTCAGAGCAGCTTTCATTCATGTGTTGCGCAGATTTCCATCACACAATTTAAATTTCAGCTTCAGGAAACCAAATGTTTTCATTCTGCTTGAGAGGTCTGGTTGTTTGAAAAGTGAATGGATAACTCGTTTCTGATGGCTCGGGTGATTTAGGTGCTGAACTGGGGCTCAGCAGGCCCGTCGGTCCCTCCTCCACACCGTCCTCCACACCGCGCGCCGCAGCGCCGGGCTGCCCCAGATGTACACAGCTGGAGTGACCAGCGCGTTCAGGCGCGCCATGATGGCGAACAGGTTCGTGGCTTCGTTCCTAAACCTCAGACCCTTGCCGGGTCCGGCCAACTGCCTGACAATGATGTTAACAAAGGAAGGACCCCACAGAACCAAGTAGCAGATGACCACGAACACGATGATGCGCAGCGACTCCTTCTTTCCGTCCCTGTCCGCGCCGGGGGCCTCTCGCCCCAGTTGGCCCCTGGCTATGACGTACAATTTCACCGTCATGACGATTTTAATGAGAACTATGATCTGCAGGATGAGGACGGAAAACGCCTGGAACTGAGCCGCCTTGGAGATGGGCACGCAGTTCTGCACAATGACGATGAAGTAGGTGTAGAGCCACGAGTACGCGCAAACGCCAATAACCGCGAGCCGCGTGACGTGGCGGCTGTAGAAGAACGGGTGGCAGACTGCCAGGTAGCGGTCAAACTGAGCAAAGAGGAAGGTGAGCACGTTGACCCCCAGGAAGGACGGCAGGATGTAGAAGGTCCCGTTCCTGGACGGGTAGCCCTCCTGCACGTCGAACAGGCCCAGGTAGAAGACGGACAGGCCCGTGAGGGTGTCGCTGATGCTCGTGTTGAGCATGAAGATGAAGCGGTTCTGCACGCGCAGGGACCGGGTGCAGGAGATCCCCACGAGCACGGAGCCGGCCACGAGCACGGCGCTGGTGGCGAACAGGAGGTGGAAGGTGAAGATGAGGAAGTGCTCCGGGGAGCTGAAGTCCACCGACAGAGAGATGAAGGTGGCGTTCAGGAGCATCCTGACGCTCCGAGACACAAACAACCACTCGTTGTTTTTAAAGGTTCTGATGGAAACCTGCAGGGAAACATGATGGTCACAGTCACACAAACTCCAGCTCTAAACTTGAATCTTTGTTTTATTCTAACACTGATTTACATTTTGCTTTACTACAAATTGATACATGTTCAAAATGCACGAATATTTAAATAAAGATGCTTTTAGTAGATTTATGTGTTGTGTCTTGTATAAACCCTTCAGTGTTTTTATTTTCAGCCATTGTTTTGCCTTCAGCTCTTATAATTTTAACACACTCGAGAGATTGTAAAAGAACTACACAATTCTGAACAAACACGTCAGACTATTTCATTTTTTAATGAATACAAAGTATGAATTTAACTAAACAACAATCATCCTGAACAAATGGTGCAGTTTGAATTCTGTAGTTTTTCAGATATAAAATGATGAAATGCAGGTATATAGTCATTGTAAACAACACATTTTAACTGCATACTTTACTCATAAATTATGTATGTAAATACATTAAAATAATCTAAACAGCCCTTTTATAGATCTTGCTTCATTTTACAAATAAGCTGTACTCAAATCATAACTTTCCAGAATTAACTCAAATGTTTTGAGCAGGCTTAATTCATGTATTAATTTAATGTTATTGTTGTTTATTTATTTATTACTTTTGTGATCTGACTAGATGCGAACTTTAAATTGTTTTGATTTAATTTGAACAACATTATTGGTTTTATAGTTTAATAATAATACTTTAATACCTAATCACAATTCAAAACTTACAACACTTGATTTTTTTTTTCTCCTGTCTCTTAAGAACAATAATGTCCTGTTTGTTCATCATGGGCTTAACAATATATATATATATTAATTGTCCTTTTCTCTGATTTTAAAGGTTGCCTCACAATAAAATTTGTACCTTCTAAACATAGATTTCTGACTTAATTCAACATCTGGATTGATGTTAAAGTGTCACTTTGGAGCATTACCAAACATGTAATTGGTCACATTACAGCTGTTAATAATCAATAAATTGTTTAAAAGAAAATCCTTTGTAGGTCTGTATTTGCAGAGGTTCCTCTTAATGTGCAGTGATGTTAAACATGTATCCTGTCTCATGTTTCTCCACCTGTGGGGTTGACAAAGATGCAGTAGCTCAGGTGCAGTTTCAGTATGAACCACACGGGGGCAGCAGAGAGCTTTGGCACGCTGTTATGACGTTCATGTTCCTGGAAGGTGAACAATCTGCCCCCAAGAAAAACTGGAGGGTTGTGCTTTTTACTTTTTCTGGTTCATCTTCAGCTTCTCCTGGAGAAAGCATAATCTACAAGAAGCACTTGTTTTAAGACTAGAGTGCTAATGAACATTTTAGTTAATTGCATGGGGGGATTGAAATCCACCAGTTAGGCCTTCTCCAGGTTTCTTCAGGATGAGGAAGGGGGTGGGATTTCTGTGCAAAGAGGAGGAGCCTGCAATGGTCCCACTTCCACACATCTGGTGCCCAGTCTCTGAACCCCAGCATTTTCCTCTGTGACAAAAAACAAACAAACAAAATAACAGGCAAGGTTCAAGCCTTTCTTGGTCAGAGTGCACACATTCAACAATAACAACAACAACAACAACAACAACAACAACAAAGACAAATTCCCTGACAAGACCCACATTATCTGTATGAATCAAACAAGAAAATACACAGAAAGTTCGTGGATTTGAACAATAAGTCTCTTAATTAAGGTTTCAGATTTTAACAATTAAACCCGTTTCACAGAGACTGCTGCATGATGTGAAAACACTATTTACCACGAGGACTGAGCTTTCAGGAACACACTGCAGACTGCAAAAGGTGCAGACAATTAACTAAATAAAAAGATTCAAGTGACTTATATTCATTCAACCTTTACATATAAATTAAAACATTTGAAACACTTTAGAGACGCCTTGTGGTAATATATAGAAATAATTCAAGATTTAAAATAAAAGAATCTGGGACATAAAACAGGCAGCACGGTGGCGCAAGTGGTAGAGCTGCTGCCTCTCAGCGAGCAGGTCCTTGGCTCAAACCCCGGTCCAGGGGCCTTTCTGGGTGGAGTTTGCTTGTTCTCTCCGTGCATGCGTGGGTTTTCTCCAGGTACTCCGGTTTCCTCCCACAGACCAAAAACATGCATGTTAGGCTGATTGGTAACTCTAAATTGTCCCTAGGTGTGAGTGGGAGAGTGAATGGTTGTTTGTCTCGTTTGTCTCTTTGTGTCCCTGTGATGGACTGGAGACCTGTCCAGGGTGTACCCCGCCCCTCGCACAGTGATTGCTGGACATGGGCACCAGCGACCCCCGTGACCCAAAATGGAATAAGCGGGTAAAGATAATGGATGGATGGGACATAAAACACAAATCCTAAAATTATTTTAAAAATCTTTTTTAAAAAGTGCATGAATGGGGTGTACAAAATGTGGCCTGTGAATTATTTGTGGCCCTCGAAGTCATTCTGTGCAGACGGCGACTGCAATTTAAAAAGTGTATGATCCTGATTCCTGACGTGTGGAAATCTTCTTAAAATAAGCAATATTGAATACATAATATGTTTTTCATCGTTAATTAACGACAAAAAAACAAAACAAAAAAACCCCACAAACCTTTAGTGACACTGACTAAAAGGTAGACTTTTGGGTAACAGTTCATAAAATTTAGCTAAAAGTGTTTTCAAAAACATTGCTGTTGATTTAATCACAGATGTTTCATTCATTCAACCTTTATTTATACAGGTTGGTCTCATATGATGTGACTGTATATGTGAATTCATTAAAGGAGAAAATGGAGCGGGCAGAATTTACATACAAATCAACAGTGGTGGGCACAGATAACTAAAAAAACAAAAACAAAAAAAAAACCTGCAGTATGACTTTTTATAATTGTTTATTGATGTTGCTGTTGTCCATTGTTGTCATCTTTTTTTGTTGAAATCAGGTCTCTCTTGTAAATGAGTCCTCGAGGCTCAATGGGATTTACCTGTATAAATAAAGGTTGATTGATGTTAGCTTCGCTGACACTAAACCACTAAATAGATTTTAAAAAATAGCGGAAGCTAACGCTAAACCACTAAGACTAGTGTCACTCAATCACACGTCTTCGTCTCCTTCCAGTTGAAGCTGCGTCGACCAATCACGTCTTGTCACGTGGACACGCAGTAAGCCGATGGCGTGCTTATCGGACTCGTCGAGACACGCCCACAACAGACAGGAACAAGCTTGTGAGTTTTGTTAGCTGACACTTTTTTCCTTCTTTCGGCTGCTCCCTTCTTCAGGGGTCACAGCGAACGAGGACTTGACAATTGTTTTTACGCCGGATGCCCTTCCTGATGCAACCACAGCCCTCTGTGTGGAGCAGAGAGCTGCTATCTAGGGCGCCAGGGGGTGCAGATGGTGGGGGTTAAGGGCCTTGCTCAAGGGCCAACAGTGGGGCAAAAGAGGGTGGAGGCAGGTGTGGGTGTTCCACCTTTCCCACCTACATTTTGATGTTGACGGTCCGGGGAGTTGAGCCGACGACCTTCCGATCACAGGCTCACCTTCTCTAACCTCTGCGCCACCCCTCCCTCGTTAGTGGACTTAAAGTTGGCAAAACCTAATTTAGCGGAAGCTAATTTTGCTAACGGCTTCCAAAGTTAGTGAAAAGGCTAATCCGCCAAACAGAAAACGAGTTCAGCTCTTCGTGGATTAGCGGAACTGTGGCCACCACCGCAAATCCATCACCTTCACCAGTGACCCTTCAAATATACTTCTTTCACCAACTTTTTAGGACGGGTCGTGTGAGTCAGGAAGATTTTTGAAAAAAGTTCTCTCAGGTGTGCCAAACACTTGACTCCCGTAGGTTTCCAGATATTTTGACACATGTGAAATGTGGGTACGCACTCATTGTAAACAAAACACTTCTTTCCGCAAACTTTGCTCCTCAAATCCGAGTAAATGCGTTCTAATCCAGCAAAATGGTCTGGCCTTGCATGGACGTCGCCTTTAGTCGGCCTGTTTTGAGTCACTCGGGCTGTTTTTATAGGTAAACAAATGCAAAGTTCACAGCTTTGGCCACGAAGTTTCAGCAACAAAGACACGTCCATATGAGAATTGTGCTTGTTTTGCTTCTAAGTTCAGGATATTTTTTAATTAGGCCCGAGCAGCAAAGCGCTGCGAAGGCCTATTGTAATTGTGTCGTTTCTTATTAGGCCCGAGCAGCTAAGCGCTGCGAAGGCCTATTGTTATTGTGTCGTTTCAAATTTTTTTCCGTCAAAGAGCGCTAATTTGGAGGCCTTAACATATTCGAAAACTCACCATATTTGACCCAAAATTGTCCCCCGCGAGAAATTTGAGGTATTTAATGGAACCAAAAGTGGGCGTGGCCAAACTGCTCCACAGCGCCCCCCTAACGTGAGATATGACAACTGGTAAGACCTAGAGAGCTGAAATTTGGTACACATGTACAACCCACTGAATCATGAAAAAAAGTCTCTTGGAGGTATGCCTTAAACCCAACAGGAAGTCGGCCATTTTGGGTCAAAGGGTCAATTTTGGCCGTTTTTCGCTTTTCGTACACGGCGAATTTGAACGAACTCCTCCTAGGAATTTCGCTCAATCGGTTTCAAACTTGCGCCATTTTGCTCAGTAGGCATGGGGGACCAAAAGTTATCAAAACGGTGCAAACCGACGTATGTTGAGGGGGCGGGGCCGGACCTCAAAATTATGCTTCACGCCAAAAATTTCCAAACGCTACAACTTTCACGTTGAAAAACAGAATTGCACCAAATTTGGCACGAGTCATCCCTGTCCAATGCCCGACGATACCCTGAGTCAAATTTTGACGTCATCAAAGCCCCGCACCATCAGAACAGGAAGTGACTTTTTTTGCTTGGAATGCTCCTTCCCTGACACTCTGGACCCAATCACGATGATCCTGTGTTAGAAGGCAGACAACAAGTTGGCCTGACTTGCTTTGAAGCGCAAAGCGTTTCCACTGGAGGATGTGGGCGTGGCGGCATGGCGAAGTCAGAAGTGACGCCGTTACAATACGTTTGGCTCTAAATTCCACAGATTTGATCCGAGGTTCATCAAAATCACTACGATCGATCATTGCCCGCCCCTTGAACAGGAAGCCATGATAATTGCGCAATAGCCTCTATAGCGCCCCCTAGAATATTTTAAAACCTCGGCCCCAAGACATTTTTCGACCGATAATTCTGAAACTCGTTGAACATGTGTATCTTCTCAGGATCTATGAAAAAGTCTCTTGGAGCTCAGGTCCAAAACCAACAGGAAGTCGGCCATTTTGGGTCAAAGGTTAATTTTGGGGCGTTTTTAATGGCGAATTTTAACGAACTCTTCCTAGGGATTTTGAAGGATTGCCTTCAAACTTGGTTAATAGACCTTTAAGACATTGGAGAGTAAAAGTTATCAAAAGCTTTCGGTTTCGTTTTGTTAAAGGGGCGTGGCCAGGCCTCAAAGTTGAGCTTCACGCCATAAATTTCCAAACGTTATAACTTTCAACTTGAAAAACAGATTTGCACCAAATTTGGCACGAGTCATCCCTGTCCCATGCCCGACGATACCCTGAGGTCATATTGTGACGTCATCAAAGCCCCGCCCCCTCAGAACAGGAAGTGACTTTGTTTAATTGGAATGCTCCTTCTTTGACACCCTTAATCTAATCAGGATGATCCTGTGTTGGAAGACAGATAACAAGATGGTCTGACTTGATTTAAACTACAAACAGTTATAGCTGGAGGATGTGGGTGTGGCACCATGGCGAATTAAAAAGTGACGCCGTTGCAATACGTTTGGCTCTAAATTGCACAGATTTGAACCCAGATGAACCAAAATCACTATGATTGATCATTATCCACCTCTGAACAGGTTTCC
>NC_056505.1:12109102-12113897 GCF_014905685.2 Nematolebias whitei
GACTTATGGACACAGTGGTGTTGTTGTTTATTATTTGACTCAAGTGCGCCCCCTACATTATTACAGTTGTTATATATGCTGTTGCAGCTGATGTTAAAGGTTCTGTGAATGCGCACTCCGGAAAATGGGCGCGTGACAGTAGCGTGAGCGTTCTCAATGGCGACCGGGAAGAGTAGCTCGAGTTCCCACGGTCGCCATGAGGCTGCAGCGGCGCTTAGCTGCGAGGGCCTTCAACGCTGCTTGCAGCTTTAATTTATTTTGTTTCTTCTTCCTTCTTGAGTACCTTTCTAACATAGTAGGATCATATTCCAGGTGAAACTGGACTCCAGTCCTTCCTGATTTAAAAAAAAAAAAAATTTATTCATTGTTTTGTTGCATCCAGCTCGTGGCTTTTAGAGGAAATGGCCAGGAATCTGGATTTTAAAGCAACAACCCCTCCCTGCGCTCCTGCCATGTTGCAGGTAAACCTGCCAGGGGTTCTGGTTTGAGCAAGTGGCCAAACCCTCCCACAGTGGGCTGTTTTCTTTCTCTTTTTGCTGCTGCGCTCTGGGCTGGCTCCTATTCAAATGTGGGTCAGGGGTGAGGAAGCCTAACGTCATAAGCTTTGCAACATGGCGTCCCGAAGGCTGTGAGATGAGCAGGATGGTAGAGAACGCCTGAGAACGACCCTACCGATGTGATAAGGTATTTAAAACGCGTTATTTCTCTTTGAGGTGGATTAAAAACAGGCAGCGGAGCCGCTTTCGTGCCCGTTTGATCGGATCTCTCCTTTAGCTGCAGAAGGAATCGCGTTTTTTTTTTTTTTCCGTCTCCACGGCGTGCCATCAAAAAAAAAAAAAAAAAGGCTCTCCGTTGCTGCTGGTGCCTTTTCTGGCTTTACCAGGGCTGCTGGGCGAGCTGGGAAACATGTCTGGAGTGGTGGTGGTGCGTTGAAGCTGAGGTAAAAATAAAAGCGCAAAGCAGAGCGTTTGCGAAAAGCGCCGCGTTTATTTTGGCTTGAAGAGATGCGACGCACGAGCCCCAAACAACTGAAACCCCCTTTTAAAAGCCAACATTTGGAGCAACAACCAAAAAAAAAAACGAGAAGAAGAATTCATTTGCTGCCGTGAAACGCACACGGAGCACATTTTGGTAAAAGAAGCGGATTTTACGCATCGCGTTTTGCGCAACCACCCCCCACACAAAAAAATAAAAGATCCCACGGCTGCTCAATGACTTGGTGTAACCCGCATTGTTTATATGTAGGTTAAGCCTCCGTGGTCTTAGGTAGGGCCAATTAAAGTGATTTAACAGGATTGGCCGGGTGTGCACACCCCGCACGATGCGGGTCCAGGTCTTCAGACGTCATTTCTGGATGGGTTGAATCGATGCTGGGGGGGCTTCTGTGTTGCTTTCACATGAACTGCTGTGGGTGTGACGTTCCAGTGACCTGAAACTGCAGGGCTCTTCATGAGAACTGTTGGTTGCACATTTGAATATAGAGCTCCTGTAAGCTCATTGTGCTCAGGTGTGAAGCGGCTTCAATCCCCAGGTGATCAGTTGGTTAAGAATCAAGAGGCATGGAGATAATGGGGCACAGGAATGCCTGTAATGTTGGGTTGTCTGGACTGGCTGCTGGTTTCCAGTCACCAGTTATTCCTTTGCTCTTCTTTAACCACCATTTAAATAAAGTAACACACTACTTAGGTCATCCGTGATCTTAAAATAGTTGTTTTGCTATAAAACAGTCCGCCAGTGGAATTATTTGTTTCGGCGAAGAAAACAAGAAGTCATTGTTTGCCAAATAACATGTAGGTTAGTCAAGAAAGTAGTTTTGAAATAACAGTTTGGTTCCTGTTAGGCAGGATAAATGAGCTTGGATAGCCTCGACCTGTTTTTTAAGCTCTTGTTTGTGATTGAGGTAATGTATAAATAAAATCCGTCTTGTTTTTTTTCCACAGCTTGTCTGAGTCACAGGGTGCCAAAGCCTTTAATATGAAGATTACTAGATGTTATTTTGGCGAGTCACACCCAGAGAGAAGTGTTCAGTCGCTCTGCCTGCTGTTTTTAAACTCTCCTGATGGGGGAAAAACACTTTTTTAAAAAAAGACCTGTAGAAGTTTTCTTGGATCAACTCGATCCTTTCATTTTACTCTGCACTTAAACCTACGCAGAAATTGTTAGTGATCTATGTGAGGTCGCCTTAGTTCTCTGCTTTATTTTACTGCCAAGCTTTTATCGTTTTATTGTTGTCGTACAAGTATGTGACCTAAATAGTGACGGGTCAAACAAATTAATACAGGTCATTAAGATGACTAAGTCATCTGATCAGTGTGACATGTTTCATTGATTACTGTATGGACAACAGATTGTGGCCTGCGGGGTAATTCGAGGCCAGTGCTCCTCATATGATCCTCATGATCGGGTTGGTTGCCTCACCCTTCTTGTCCCTTCCCCTTCTCGACACACACTCAGCATCCTGTGTTCGATGGGTTACTGTGGCATGCGTGGACGGCACTCCGCAGTAAGAAGGCTGTACGTTCTGCTGACATGTTGGACTTGGAGGTTGCGGCTGCAGAGCGCGCCGCGCTGCCTGTTTGCGGACAGTTTGGTTTGCTCAGTGGATACAAGCACCTCGGGGCAGGGTTGTTGTTCTCGAAGAAGAAGAATGTGGAATGTAGAGCTGATAGTCAGAAAGTTATGCACTGTTAGAAAGCTGTAGGAAGGGGAGGGTGGGGTGTCGGCAGTTTTGCGAAGCCATCAAACTTACCCAACCGAACCATAAGGCACCAGGTCATGAGAGTTTGCTACGTTTGTTTTACAAACTGGGGTGAAGTGGGGATGGTTTATCTGGTCACGTTTATTTTGTTAAGACAGAGGTCCCTTTATCACACTAATCATATCTCAGTGAGAGAGGTGGGTGATCGCGGGGTGGGGGGCGTTTGTCATCAACCTTGCCCAACTGAACCATAAGGCCCCAGGTCATGAGAGTTTGCTGCTTTTGTTTTACAAACTGGGTTGAAATGGGGCGGTTTATCTCATTGATTTGTTTAGTCAAAACAGGTTTATCACACTAATCATGTCTCAGTGGGATGGTTGGTCACGGGGGGGGGGGGGGGGTAGTTTTGGGATTTGTGAAGCCATCAAATTTACCCAACCAAACCATAAGGCACCAGGTCATGAGAGTTTGCTACGTTTGTTTTACAAACTGGGATGAAGTGGGGATGGTTTATCTCATCAATTTATTTAGTCAACATAGCGGTCCCTTATCGCACTAATCATATCTCAGTGAGGTGGGTGATTACACAGGGAGGGATAGGGGGTAGGGGGGTCAGTAGTTATATGAAGTCATCATCCTTATCATCCTTGAGGCTCGCACAGACGATGGTCCTCAGTCCGCGTGGAAACTACACTGTCCGCAGAGGGTTGAGACTTCATACTCGAGCGTCCACCCTGATGGGCTGCAGTCAGCTCCGCAGGCAAGGGGCGTTTACCTTCGGGACAAATTGAGGTTGCCAACTGGGCATTTGCTGACACGCCTACTGGATTGATTGACAGGTCATAAAAAATAAAACGAGAGTTGGCAGTAAGCCGCAGCGGTGTTCTGTATTTATATGTTGTTAATAAGTTGTAAAAAAACAGGGAGCGCTGGCCCTGCAGCCCACACGTCAGGCCAACCCACCAGGAAATCTCCAGACCCTCCCGCAGCCACGTTGAACCTTATTTTAATTAGCTCGTGACAAATTCCTTTATTTCTCACAATTTCAGTCATGGCGTCAACAAACGAGGAGGAAGAGATCGCTTGCCTCTTGAAAAAAGAAAAAAGGAAAGACCATTAAACCAGACCAGGGATGAAGAAGGGGAATTTAATACGTTGGTGTCGCATGCAAAACAGTCCGTCGCCAGGCAGTTTATTGTGCGACACCCAAGTACGCGTACGTGGCCGTAAAAATTGATCTTTGCACGGACATGCCCTGCGGGCGTCCACTTCGACTCTAATCCGGTACGCGCAGACCTCTGTGGACTGAAGTACACCCGAGTTTACTGGAGGCTTTACCCAACCATAAGGCCCCAGGTCATGAGAGTTTGCTGCTTTTGTTTTGTCTGGGGTGAAGTAGAGACAGTTTATTTCATCAATTTATTCAGTCAAAACAGCAGTCCCTTTATCACACTAATCATATCTCATTGAGATGGTTGATCACGGGATCTGGGGGGTGGGGGTGCCATCACCCTTACCCAACCGAACCATAAGGCCCCAGGTCATGAGAGTTTTCAGCTTTTGTTTTATAAACTGGGTTGAAGTGGAGACGGTTTATCTCATCTTGTTTATTTTGTCAAGACAGAGGTCCCTTTATCGCACTAATCATATCTCAGTGTGGTGGTTGATCGCTTCACTTCTGGTAAGCCTACGCAGTCAGATATACTATGTTTGTCAAGCGCTGCTCATTTCTGATGGCAGCTTTGGTGATGGTTTAAGTCTCTGTCCACTCTTAATGCAGATATTTTGCTAAAAAAAAAATGTTTTGTATGCCTTTGTATGCACACAAACCGTGCTTAAGAAAAACTGATTCCTACAAACAGTTTTCCAAAGTAATGTATCTGTGTTCTGGACAGATTTTTTTTATTTATTTTTTTTGGAAAATGATGACATCTGGCTTACTATGCACATAATTACTATTACGGTACTTTCAGTTACAGTAGTCCCTTGATTATCGCGAGGGTTACGTTCCACACACCACCACGATAAGTGAAAAACCACAAAGTAGGAACGCTATATATATTTTAGTATTCATATATATATATACATATATATATA
>NC_056505.1:12113997-12142869 GCF_014905685.2 Nematolebias whitei
TATATATGTATATGTATATGTATATATATATATGTATATGTGTGTGTGGGTGTGTTCTAGACTCTTAAACATACGTCATTTTAACAGCATACGTATATGTACTGTACAGTACTGCAAAGCTGCAGAATAGCAGCTCTGTTCCGGTTCTGCAGACCTACCCTGCAGCGACAAAGCCCACCGCCCCGTCCACGTCGATGTGCACGTGGACAATTGAGCTTCAGGAAGCTTCAGGATTATTTGCGACTATACTGACAGTTCTGTGAGCTTCATAGATGGATGTTACTTCTGACTTGGCATTGCTAAACTTTCCC
Organism: Nematolebias whitei; assembly: GCF_014905685.2. Lineage (NCBI taxonomy): Eukaryota > Metazoa > Chordata > Actinopteri > Cyprinodontiformes > Rivulidae > Nematolebias > Nematolebias whitei. The sequence goes on from NC_056505.1 coordinate 12,114,309, forward strand.
TTGATTTTGGCAAAAAGCAATGGCTGAAAGCACTGTTGGCTTCTGGGTAGTGTAGTTCTTTTGACTGGCGTTACAGTAAAGGCTTATTGAAAGAAAACTACAAAATGTCAGTCCTAAGTTTTTTCGTTAACTTTTTATCCCTTACCATCCCAATCATGTGAGTAATATTAAAGTTGACAATTGTTGACAAACTGCAAAAGTCAAACCACGAAGTAGCGAGGGACTAATGTACCAGCATTTCTAACCCTTTGTATGCACACAAACCTTGCTTTTGGTAAGAAAAACTGTTTTCTACAAAACATTTTTTCCAAAGTAATATGTCTGTGTACTCAACAGAGTTTTATTTTATTTATTTAATTTTGGGGGAATGATGGCATCTGGCTTACTACACACATGCTTACTATTACTTTCAGTTATAATATTAGTAACAACAAAAGTTTGGCTTTCTACTTTTTTGCCTCTGGCTAAGCTAACAGCTAGTCTGAACAGAGCCAAGACCATCTTAGAGCAACTCTGCTCTCCAACGTTTCATGGCAGTTCATATGATGGCCATGTATAAAACCTTTTACATCACGTTACTTAGTCATTTACATCAAACTCTTTGAATCTTTGCTAGAGCAGATGGCAGCAGCAGCTGGCTGTAGCACTTCAGAGCAGCAAATACCTTTTTTTCTGTCTGCACAACCTTATGGTGTAAAACTGACAACAGTGCTTAGAAAACAACATTAAAAAAGATGGTGGATGACTAGCTGTTAGCTTGTTGGTGTGGTCAGAATTAAACTAAGGGTGTTCAAATTATGGTATGTACAACAGGTAAGAAAAATGTGGAAAACCGTTTTTGTTTTAGCATTGCTCAAAAGTTAAGTTTGTTCATCTGGACATTTTTTTTTTTTCTTTTTTTATTGAGATTGTTTCGTCCTTCATCCAAAGGACTTAATCAGTCCAAGGAGAAGTCCTTTGGATGAAGGACAAAACGTCTCAACAAAAAAAAAAAAAGAAACCGTCCAGATGACTTGATTTGAACTTAATTGGATTTTTTTTTTTACCTGGATTATTGAGCATGAACTTTGATGTTTTGAACCACTTTGGCTATGGCTGCCTCAGAGGAGTCTACACTGATGGGGAGAAGGCGGGCCCCAGAAACCATCTCCATCACCTATCACCAGCAAACTGGTTGGCCCACTATGTGAGTGTGCTGCTTGTGGGACTGAGTTTGTTGTGGCTCCTCGGACTGATGAAGTCCTTTGGATGAAGGACGAAGCATCTCAACAAACGAAACGGTTTCCTTTTTTTATATTTATATTTTTTTATGTTGTTGACTTGCCATGTTTTGAAACAGATATTTGCAAACAAAATTAACTTTTAAACTCTGTTAACTTAAATGTTTCAGCTTTTCTTTTTTAAGTGTTGCTTCTTTTCTAAGTGATCTTTCAGATGAGGGCGAAATGTGTTTTGAGTTATGTCGTTGGGGCTTAAATCTTCTGTATTTCAGTTTTCTATAATTTCTCCAGAGTTGCTTTACAGTTTCACACAGTAACAGTATAACACGGATGATGCCGATCCGATCAGAAATACACACTCGTGCATAAAACCGTGACGACACTCGTTTGTTATGGAGGTAAATGCGGGTAAAACCTAAGCAGTCATGTTTTCTTTTTGTATCTGGTTAATTTGTTGGAGTAGTTGGCCTGAGCCCCCCAAAAAATTAGTTTCAGCCCTTATCCTTTTTTTTTTTGTGCATAAAAACCTCAATTAGGTATAGACACATTTTTTTTAATGTTTTCTATGTATTGGTATATTTCACAGAAAATGTGCTCAACAAACGTAACATTTATAAAAATAAAAAAAACACGGTTCAGTCAAAGAAATGTGTGTGTGTGTGGGGGGGGGGGGGGCTAACAAATGATAAGAAAATAATTAAAATTCAAAATTTGGTCTTTTCATTTTTTACTTTTAATCCATTCAGGGGGGGGGGGGGGAATGTACGCTTATTATTATTATTATTATTATTATTTATTTGTCTATTTAAGCAAATGTTGATTAATATTTACCTAGATGTTTATGTAATGCATTTTTCACAGTAATATTTATGACCATGCAGAAATCTACTGTAAATGACTAAAATCATCTTGAGATTAAAATATAAACGGCTCTTATGTATGTTTTTGTTTTTGAGCATTTATGCCAAACTGATCAGAACAAACTTGGTTCAATGTTTTTACTGTGATAATAAAAGCTGGGTGAAACTTCTGAGTTAATAGAACTTCAGATTTTAATTAGTTTTAACAATTAGGACATTTAGTTTAACCATTTCAAAATCTAAACATTTATACCAGTAAGGAGTTCATTGCATCTTTTGAAAGAGTGTTTAATCTCTAAATGGATTTCAAACAGTTGTGAAACCCAGTTTTGTCCAAACATGCTATTAATTTTTAAAATTTTGTGTTCTTTAGTCAACTGTTTTGTATCAAACATTTAGTTTTTAACATTTTAGTTTAGGTTTTTAATCATGATCTATTTAATAAAATTAGGTTTTGGTCCAGTTTAAGCAGCACTGGACGTATCTTTACTGAGGAAGTAAAACAGGACACATGAAAACCAGTTTACCTGTTCCTTCTCCTTATTTTGGCGTCGGGATCTAACATGTTCCTTAATCATTCACGTTATTTTATTTATTTTTTTGTTCAGCAACAAGATCTTTGGATAATGTAAACCAAAGTGGATCTAGCATTTCAGAATTTTTTCCTAAAATAAAAAAAGTTGCTTTGGTTTTATTCTGGCTTGTGTACCATAATCCCATGCAGCACAGCACTGGTGTATTTGTCATGTGTGTGGCAACCTCGGCTCCTCCTTTTTCATTGCGCTGCACCCTGAGAATGACTCGTCCACATTGTAGCCGATTCCTAATTGGAAGTGTTTTTTTCAGGCTGTGGGACTGGTCCTTTTATTTATGTTTTCCCCTTTCAGCCATGCATAAATGTGTGATCAGGCCATGGTTAAATGGCATCTTGGATCATACACTTGTAAATTTTTTTGTTACATAAACAAAAATAGTCCCGTTGTTATGACCTGGAGCTTTTTTAAAACCATTATTGCCAGAATTGCATGCAAGCTTCCAGCAAATTATCTGCATCAAAGTCATTATACTGTTTGCCATGAAGACATGAGTTTTTTTTTTAATTATTCCAAGCAAAATGTACAATTAAAATTAATTTCCAGCTCTGAAATCAGCTTTATAGAATTGCGTTGCTCGAAGTGGCTGCATGTTGGAGCAGCTCTGTTACTTTCATTCTGAGATTTTCCTTTTGGAAACTTTAATTCCTCTTTTCTTGGATGTAAATTACTTTTTTTGGATGATTGTTTCCTCTGGTATTGGATGCTGTGCAGCTGGAAGGATTTTTACTGAAACATTTTTTTTAGTTTTTGAACATTTATTATAAAGTGTAACCATGGCAACTAATTTTTTTTGTTTGTTTGTTTGTTTTTTTTACAACCGGGAGCTGCTGATTAACATCTCAAAAACTCAAATAAGATCTCAGCTACAGCCCCAAATCTCAAATAAGTTGAAAAGGAGGTGCCGTAGATGCACTTCCATCTCACTGCCAGCTGTGCTCAAGAGCCTGACTACAAAGTTTCTGGGAATGGCGAGAAACACAGTTCGTGATAGCAGAAGGACTGGGATCAACCCCCGGCACCTGCAGCTGGCTGTCCGCAATGACAAGGAGCTCGGCAGGCTGCTGGGAGGAGTGGCCATCGCACTGGGAGGAGTTCAGCCCGGCATTTGGGCGGTCCTGTAACCTGGAGGAACCGAGAGGCCAGCCGAGTCTGGGTGGACGGATCGGACAGCATCTGTGGCGAGTTTATGCAGATCCACTGTGGGATGGACCTTTACAAGGGATCCTTCCTGCCTACAGCCATCAGTGTCTATAACATCTCCTAATGAAACGAGGATAACAAGTTACAACAACATGTAATTTCCCTTTGGGATTAATAAATGATTTTTGAATTTGAAGGCTCTGGTATACACATGCTCCTCCTCCTACTGATGGGCTTGCTCTTAGAAATGCCAATCTAATGACATTTAGTTTTGCTTCTTTGTTAGAGGCATACCTTTTTGGCCCGTATCTAACTTGGCAACATTTTTGACTTTAAGCATATTTCTAAAATTTAATAAATGCAAACCAGCTTTCCTTTCATGAGGTATGGAAACTATGAAAAGCGGCTGAATTCACAAGCTTTTATTATGTCCTTCATAGACTTCCTAAATGAAGTCTTACATGTGTGACAGTTCAGTAGTGTAGACGGAAGGGAAAGAAATTGCATTATTACAACAAGTGCATATTTGTAACCACTGAACTGTATTACCAGAATAAATATGCTGGTTTAGCAACAGTGGATGGCTTGTAAAATATACATTTAGTAAGAACCCGTCAGCTCAGTCAGTATACAGCTTGCCCTGCCCAAACACTCAGCAAAGGAACTGTCCACATCTACAGCTATTTGGTTATTTGAATCCTGGTGTAGATATTAGACCGTTACTTGGATAACCACAAGTTTTTACCTAACCAGGTGCACATGTATTTCCCATTTCCTGATGTAGCCCTATTTGCCTCTGTGTGCTGTTTTTATTTATGTGTTTGTGTAGCCAGTGCAGACCAAGATGTATTTTGAATCAGGAAATGGGTTTCTGTCATTTCTTTTGATGCAGCACATGCTATGTTGGATGAGAACTAGCTTTAGGAATGGTTATCTGAAAAGCCTGTGTGCTTTAATCTCCTCATTGTGTGGCGCGTCGTCCTTTCATGTGTGCGAGAAGCGACAGTCGGATAATTGCGGCACCCGTGAGTCCTGCGTGGATCAGCCATACCCATGCAACAAGGCCAGCCATGTAGAGAGCTGGTTGCTTGGGTGTTTGCATTTCAAACTGGCTTTGCACCATCCCCCTGACCCCTCCCCCACTGCTTCTGCCCACCAGCATACTCCTCTTTCTGTGTGTGACGGTGCGCATGTGTTTTAAGTGCATGCACAGACCAGTGGCTTTTTCCTCCTGTACATGATTGCCTCTCAGCTCGTCTATATGTCTCCACCACTAATCCTTTTTGTGCAGATTGTGGAAGTTCAGTGACGGGTCCTCAAAGCCATTATTAATCTGCTGCTTAAAGAAAGTGGCATGAAAGAACAACATGAGTTTTACAGTCAGGGCTGAGTATGTTTTTTGAAATTCTACTCAGTCTTGTTTTCCGTCGGTTGCAAGCCGATGACCTTTCACAATAGTAGGGTGTGTTTTGTTATTGCGCCACAGGACTTTGCCTCACCTCTGCCCTCTCTCTTGGCTCTCTTACCCTCTCTTGAGGAGATTAGTGCCACAGCCCACTGCTCCCTCAACCACCTTCCCCTACGTGAACGCAGGCTCAGATATGTTTACTTATTGACGTGTAATCCGTAAACTCCTAGGAATAGGTGTGCAAAAAGACACAAGTAAATGAAGTTGAACCAGATCGTCCAGCTCTCTGGTGTAACCAGTTTAATTCGGTTGACATTAATTCACTGTGCTCGGGGCACTGCGACACTCACTAGTTTCCAGTCATGAATCAACACCTGGGTAATGTTATCTACATCATGTCTGTCTGTTTTGTGGTAAACATTCATGTCAGCTTTTCTTGTTGGCAGGCTTCCAAGAGAGGTCAAGGTTGAACCTTTTTCAAATGAGACTGCTCCCCCTTATCATTACGTTTTAGTTTTTCAAAAGGTTGACACTAAAGTCAATGTAAGCTGATCATGTATCTACAAGACCAGCATTCCTCCTGGCCTGTTAAAAGTCCAAGCAAAAGCCTTACTTTGCCTCTTATGAAGTGCAGAGTAAATTTCTAACCATGCTGTCAACTACCATTTAAGCCTCTGGGGGAAAAATTAATGAAAAAACAAAGGATGTTACAGTTTACATGGATGCAGATCATGCATGTCAGCCTTAAATAGCATGCTGGAAACATATTTGCATCTTGCAGGTTCACCTTTCTAATTCCAAACCTTGGGTCATGTTTATTTCCAAAGAACTAGAATGACTGCTTAGAGGTTGCATTAAAATATGTATTAAAAACTCGGGCCCCCACGGATGGAGGTACCATAATGGTGCAAGCCTATCATTTCCCTATTGTAATACATCTCTCTTTTCCTGGGCAGCATCATTAGGAGGGGAGCTGGGACTACATGTGTCCCACCTTAGCTGCATATAGATCAGCAGTAATCCATTAGCAGCCCCCTGGAATCTAGCAGGCACGGTGCAGCACCGAAGGGGCCAGGGGGAGTATGTAGCTGTGTGGGTGATGGGGGAAGGAGAGGGTGAGCGAGGGATGAGAAGGGGAGGGGATATTTTTTTTCTGTTCCTGTGCTGGTTTTTCACTCTGAGCCCAGCCTCTTTTTTATGTTGGCCTGCAGGAAAGTGTCTTGGATCCACCATAAGGCATGCAGAGATGTGGATGTTAAGAGACTTGAATGATATATGGCTTCCTGGCTGGCATCGTAGCAGAGGCTCTCATTTTTCTAGCAGCCCCTCTTGTTCATTACTGCCGGTGGGGTTGAGTGCTCTACACCCCTGAAGCTGGTTCTGTGATTAACAGATATGGGTTATGTATTCCAGAATGGCTCATTATGATCAACATTAGGGACAGTGAACTGTTCCTGGGATGTGGTTGCAGGTCCAGAGAGACGGTGGTGATAGTGGGAAGATAAAAGAGCAAGGGAAAGATGTGCAGCAGAAGGACGGGGGAGGGGAGGAAGACCAAGAGGAGGTGTCAGAGCAGATGAGGCAAGCCCAGGCCTGGGCCTGAGAGTAATGATTACTTCAGCTGATTGTATCAGTCAGTCAGACTGTGACAGACCCAAGCCATTTCTGGTTTACACTTAAACAATGCTCAAGATCGCCCAAAAGGGACGCATTCTTAGAAAAGTTCCTTCATATGATATCAATTTCCATATTTATAGCTTGCATTTTATGTTAGTCCTGGACTTCTGGATATTGTGGTGCTTGCTGGCATTAAAGACTGGTTTTGTTCATAATGTTTGAAAATGGAAAATGGCCGAATGTGATTGATGAGCATGAAAGTCTGGGTTACCTGATGAAGGATGTGCGTCCATTTTTAAAGAGGCCTTCAAACAAAGCTGAACTATAGACTCCCTGAGGATGTTTGGAAATTGGGAGCTCCCCTGAGAATCACATAACTTCAAGGTTTTTTATTTTATTTTTTCCCATTAAGTGTCTATAAACACCATTCACCGGTGTATGATGCACCTCTCGGTCAGCAGTGGAGTTAGTTAAGCCTCTTTTACACACTATGGTTTTGTGATAAGCCTACAAAGAAGAATCCCTTAATTTAGCCATGGTTCTGTAGCAATGTGTGCCTTTTATGTATCACGGAACCAGCGAAGTGGAGCAGTCACCCACTTCACACCTACTCACCAACTCTGCTCTGTGACTACCTTCACTGCCGCCTCTGCAGTGGATTGGCTTCAACCCCCCAATTTGCCACAGACAATTCACATGACACAGAGGCAGGAAGAAGGCCTGGCTTTAAAGTGTTGTGTGAAAGGAGGTACACAACCAAATTTTCATACATGTGTGACGTAGGAAGTGACGTGTACCTCACACTGCTCTCACTAACAACACTGTTATCTTTCAGATATTGCCAAGATGCAGGCTTATTTTGTTTAAGTATACATGGACACCGCACAAACTACCACTAATCTGTGTAAATTGTCAAAGAAAGAACAGTGTTTCCTCAATTATTTTAAATTAGATAAGGTGCAGCCAGTGAAAATGGAAAGTAATTGTTAATGCAGAGATTTCCTTTTATCAATTCTATGGTGGCAGGAGCTGGATCTACTTAATATTAATTCATTCAACATTTATTTATACGGGTTGGTCTCACTGAGCCTCAGTGACTCATTTACAACAGAGACCTTTTTAATAGCTCAGAAAATCCAAGTTGACCCCAACTATAACTAAGATTTATTTAAAAGGAAAGACTTAACTCTAGTCTTAAATGTAGACAACGTGTCAGCCTCACGGACAGAAACTGGAAGTTGGTTCCACACGAGAGGAGCCAGATAACTGAAAGATCTTCCTCCCGTTCTGCTTTTGCAAACTCTTATGAACCACAAGTAAGCCTGCAGTCTGAGAGCCAAGTGCTCTGTTAGGAAAGTATGGAACAGTAATATCTGTAATATAAGCTGGAGCTAGGTTGTTGAGGGCTTTGTATGTTAGAAGTAAGATTTTGAATTCTGAATATTAGGCAAGTTGTTCAAATGTTATGGCTCATTGGGATGTTATTGATAGGTCAAAGCTTTTTTTTTCCATTGCATGTAAACTCGTGAAAGTTGACGTCCAAGTGTGTTAATCACTGCCATGTTTTTAGGGTTCACGTTAAAGGTAAAAGTATTACAGATGTTTACACATAATATTTGATGCAGACCTCATCTTGACTACTTAATGCTCATTTATTACTTCAGGACCAATTACAACACAACTACAATACAAATTCTTCTTCTTGTCCTTGAATTTCCACTCTGCAAAGTTTTTCATTTCTGTTTTAAGAAAACAATATGAATTTAATTCTAAATACAGATTATAGGACTCCTATTGTTCCTGTGGTGCAGACTCAGAAATTATGGATATTTCCTATCTGAAGTCTGTTTAACTTGTCTTAACTACTGTAGTTAAACCATCCAGAAACTGAGATCCAAATATACTGGGCTAAAACATCAAGAAAACATGTTTACATTTTTCCAAATATGTTCAAAAACTATTTAAGCTAGAGAAGCTACCTTTTAAACGTCTGTTGGATCTATTTTCCTTTCTTGCGTATTAGATGTGTTCTGTTAACAACAACAAAAAAAAACTTTTCTGATGTGCATCTTTCAAGCTGCTTAGTTTAACAAGCAACATTTTCTCCTGGCTGTGTAGTAAATTTGTAGTAAATTTATATTTCTGTACTTATTTAATTGGCATGTTTTCATGTGTTTTATGACCTAATAAGTAAGGGATTTCTTTATTTTGCATTAATGTTTACTTTTTAGACATGTGCTTTACATGACTGTGTTCAGTGACATTAAACATATAGGCTAATTTTCCCAGCATCCAAAAGCCATAAAGAAAATCATGTTTTTGTGTTCGGTTGGGAAAAGAGCATCGTGGTATGTGGTAGGTCATCGGTGAACGCGATTCACCTGTCCTAATTCCATAAATGAGGGCCTCTCTTGATGATCAAGTAGTGCCGTCCTTGTCTTTGAGCCACACCCTCTCCCTCCCTGTCTGCCTATGTTCTTGTGTAGTTTTACCTGCTCAGGTGTCACCTAATCCTTCCCCCCCGGCCCTGCTGTGCCACCGACCCCCACCCTCAGACAATGGGGTAGGGCTGACATTACCATGACCTAATGGAGACGAGTGTGAGTCGTGTTTCCAAAGAGGGCACCCCACCGAAACTAGTTACTTTGTTAAAGTGAGGAAGAGAAGCTGAGAGGAGGCACCTTAGGAAAATGGTTACTTTACCCTTTCTTCCTCCCTGCCTCTGTGGCTTTTGTGCCAGAACAGCAGCATCATGTACAATCAGAATATGATCTATGTAGGGTAACAATTTGTTTAAAATTTAGGATGAAAGGGAGGACATGGGTTTCAATTTCTTATCTGCAATGTTAAGTGTAGCTAGGCCTGTCGCGATAAACAATAAATCAATTAATCGCATGAAAAATGAAAATTATCCACGTCATTTTCATTTATCAGCTTTATCGTTTCTTTTCTCTTCGCTAAAAGCAGCTAAGCTGAAAAGCTAAGCTACGAGTTAAGCTAACAGGCCAACCTGGGGGGGGGGGGGGAACCTCCATCTTGTCGAAGCTCCAAAATTCACGGTTGAAATCCATGCCTTCGTGTAAAAAGTTTTTTCTCTGCAAAAAGAATCTGAGAACTTAATTACTGAATTTTTTTTTAATTAAAAGCTTTGTGTGAAAAAAGCTATGCTAAAGAGCTCAAACCACATCGAGTGTCCGCCATTTTGAGGACTGAAAACGAGGAAGGAGAGACGGCCTATGTCACGTCAAGTTGCATCCCTCCTATTTTTCTTAGAGAGACACGTTGCTCACTCCCTCACTATCCATCCTTTGGTTCAAATAGTCTTATATTGTTATCCAGTGGTCAGAAAAAAGGTACTACACACAAAATAAATTTGCCAACATTTCTTCTTAAATTTGACGATAATTACTGTCGGCAATGTCAAATTTCAAACAATATTACCGTTTATCGCAATAATTTATGAGACAATCGCCAAGCAAAATTTGTTATCGTGACAGGCCTATGTGTAGCATGTTCGAAAGATGTGCTAATTTCTATTTGAGGCCTAGAGTGTATGTGTTTGCAGAGGTGGGGTCATAAAAATGCAATTTATTTGCTGTTTTCAATCATTAAAAATTATTTCTTTTAACTATAAAATCAAGCTTACTTGATCTTGACAACTTTTTTTGTCTTTCCTTGTCTTTTTAGCTTTAGGTGGTGCTCGTTGTGGAAGAGAGAGAGAAGAAGGGAGGAAATGGAACTGCCAAATCATGCCAAACAACTGTTGCTGCAACTCAACCAACAGAGAGCCAAAGGCTTCCTGTGTGATGTTATCATCGTGGTGGAGAATGCACTTTTCCGTGCTCACAAGAACATCCTGGCAGCGAGCAGCATTTACTTCAAGTCTTTGGTCCTCCACGATAACCTAATTAACCTTGACACAGAGATGGTCAACCCCTCTGTGTTTAGACAAGTTCTGGATTTTATTTATACTGGAAAGCTCCTGTCCTCTTCAGACCAGAGCAACGAGCAGAACTTCAGTGCCCTCTTGACTGCAGCTAGCTACCTCCAGCTCCATGACCTTGCCGCTCTGTGCAGAAAGAAGCTCAAGCGCAGTAGTGGGAAGCCCCAACCAGGAAAACCCTCCACGCTAGGTCCTCTTAGCCGCCTACGCCTCAACAACCAGCGCCTTTCCTCTTCTACCCCTGCTGGTCCCAACAACCACTATCCTCCAACCCCTTCCGATGCCGACCAACCACAACCAGATGAAGGCCTTCGGGACAAGCTCTCAGATGATGAGATATTTGTCGGCAGCACTGGCAAGACAGGGAATGGGGGAAATGGAAGCAGTAATGGTAATCTTAGCAGTGGAGCAAGCGCTGGAGAGCCAGATCTTGGACTTGATCTGTCCAAGAAGAGTCCTCACTCTGCAGGCACAGCCACTGATGCCCTCAGCCCGCACAGCAACTCCCAGGAGTCCCCTCAATCTGCCTCAGTATCCACAACCAACAGTGCCTCGTTGGATGACTCCTCAACCACCCTACCAGGTGTAGACACTTGCATCTCGGAGACCATGGAACTCAACACCCCTTCTAAAACCTCAGAGGAATCCCAAAACCAAACTGATGGTCCTCCACCACAGAAAAAAACCCGTCAGGCTGCTCGAAAGAATGAATGGCCAAAGAGAGAGGCATCAGGGTTAAAGTCAGAGGAACACGACCGGCCCCTCGTTAACGGTGTGATTGTGGTTCCTAAAGATGGCCGCTCCTCTGGAATCTGTGGAGGAAGTGGTAGCTGCTTTGCGTCTGACCAGTCCTTCCAGTGTAAAGATGAGGATGAAGGAGGAGAAAATGGCCAAGACCACAGTGATGAAAGTGGTCAAAGTGATGGAGAGAGTGCAGGAGGTGGAGGAGGATCAGGAGGACACCACAGCGTCAACTATGTGTACCGGCAGGAAGGTTTTGAGCCAGCATTTGGGGACAACCTCTATGTGTGCATTCCCTGTGGTAAGGGCTTCCCCAGTTCTGAGCAGCTCAATGCTCATGTGGAGACGCACACTGAGGATGAGCTTTACATCAAAGAGGAGGGCGGGACCTTCGTAAAAGAGGAAGACGAGGAGGAGGCTGAGGACCTTTCTGCCCCTGTAGGTCCCTCCAGCTTTGGCTCTGAAACACGTCCATTCAAGTGTACTGTCTGCAGTAAGAGCTACAAAGACCCTGCAACGCTGAGACAACATGAAAAGAGTCACTGGCTGACCAGGCCCTTCCCCTGCAACATCTGCGGCAAAATGTTCACCCAGAGGGGAACCATGACGCGCCACATGCGCAGCCACCTAGGCCTCAAGCCTTTTGCATGTGAAGAGTGCGGCATGCGCTTCACACGTCAATACCGCCTGACAGAGCACATGCGTGTTCACTCTGGGGAGAAGCCGTACGAATGCCAGCTATGTGGTGGGAAGTTTACCCAGCAACGCAACCTCATCAGTCACCTGAGAATGCACACCTCGCCCTCTTAGAAATGCATCAAGCCAAAGAACTACGGGAATAAGAAAAAAAGAACATTTCTCTACGTTTTTTTTTCTCCATCTCAGAAGCAAAGAAATGCACACATTCACATGAAACCACACATAGTTCTACTTATTAAGTCCAGTTTACGATGCCCTGGATGAGTGAATGATGTTGCTGCTCTCCATGGTGGTCTCTTTATTGACGGTGGGATCTTGTTGGTGCCAGGATCAGGTCATCGTTTTTATCGAGTGACGTGTGCTCATCTCTCAGGAGTTTTCGAGGGACAATTTACTCGTGTGTGTCTCTCTCCAAAGTCACGAAGCCATGATGCAGTGGCATGACATCTTGTTTGTTGAATGTGAATATGGGTACTGATATAATTTCAAGACCCCTCCCTCCCTCCCTCACCTCACACCCCCTCAGCCTTCCTCTCTTCACTCGAAGTGTTTGAGTTTTTCAGATTTTTCCGTAAACAGATCAACTCTAAAGTCCCATCTGTACTCCAGAGCTATTTTGACCAAAAATCAGTGCAAACAATACTGGCAATAATTCAGCAAAAAATAATATTATTTTTACCCTGACAGCTTTATATTGTTTGTAATGTTGGTGAAAGTATATGTATGAAAAAGGAGGGGTAACTGGGTTTGGGACCATTTCCATGCTTTATCTGAAAGTCCAGGAAGACGCAAGGTTAATGTCGGGTCGGATGCGTTTGTTTTGACCAGAATATTCGGCGTCCTCTCTGTGGCTGTTTGCTGATGTATAGAAGAGTCGTCGTCGTTTTATAAATTTGCCTGCTAGTGCGCCAAGGAGTGAATCCTTGCTGGAAAGTTGAACCACTTGTGGTACTTCTTCAACCTAAAGAGCTTGTCATGTTTCAGTGAATGTTTAAACTGGAAGGTCCTTTCTTTTTTTTTGTTTGTTTGTTCTTGTTGAGGGGAGGGGGGTTCTGGTTGTGTTGTGGTGGGGTTGGGTTGGGTAGGGTTCAATGCGGCTAAGGAGGGGTGTTTTAAAATTAACATTACGTTCAGTGGGTACGTTTATTTTATTTTTCTGTATAGCTTTCCTCCCCTCAAAAAAAAAAAGTCTATTTATATAGACTTGTGACCTCGCTACCTCTGATTACTCTCACGAACTCTGTCGATTAGTTGAAAGTTTCTATGTAATTAATTGTAAAAAGTGTGTAGATTATGGTAACTTTTCACCTAATGCTTTAACCTGCCCATCTCTCAACACAGGTTTTTAATGCTCATAGATTTTACGCATTAATGTTGTTTTTAGCTGTTTGTATTTGTCAGATATAGCTTTTTTTAGGGGTTCCGGGTCACTGTGGCCCCAATTCAAAGTGTACTGTAGCTTCCTGCCAGGAGCAAATAGTGGCTAGTTGGTTAGTTTAGATGTATAGTGTTCCAAAGATCTTAATGAATGTTACGGAGAGCAGAGCTAACTAACAAACAGTGCTAGACAAGTTCATAACCAAAGTTTAATGAGAAAAGATGTACTTAAGATATATAGCATACTAAATTATTTGTTCTTTTAATTTCTTTTTGCTGTATAAAACAAATTATGAATTATATTCTAAAGTCCAGACAAAGAAATCCACTCGTTTGAGGGAGTTTTGGCCAATGACTCTGAGACCAATGATGGTTCTTGTGGTTTGCAAGGAAAGCTTGTGCTGATTGGTGGGCCGGTACATGGTAAACTTTACCACCTGACAAAACTGGTAAAGTTTAACTCTTTGTTTTTCAGTTTGTGTCCAGAGTCCTTATCACTTTATATTCCTTGATTTAAAATAAGAAAAACGACACGCATACAAAAAAAACACAAAAAAAAACAAAACAGAACTTGATGACTTTTTTTATTTGTTCTGTTCAGACCAAAATTTAAAAAAGGAGATAGGATTTATCAGAATTTTAATGTGAAGTTTAAGTTACTCTTTTTTTTTTTTTTTTTTTTTTTTTGCCAGACTTGTGAAACGTTTTAATAAGAAGGGAGAAGCAGAGATGCACTGGACAGATGGACAACTCGGTCTCCTGCAGCATCTTTCTTTCTGATTGTATTCCATTTTATCATCCAACTGTTTTAAATTATTTTAAACTACTTTAAGGTGTAAGAAACCACAAGTCGAGAATGGCCCTGTTTATCGTTTGCTCTGATACTTGTCCAGTGTTTCTACTCTTAAAAAGTCACACTGTGGGTTATTATTACCCTTCGCTACAAGTCTTTGGTATAGGCATTCCTCTGTTATGTAGGTTTAACTGTCCTCTTGATTGAAAGGTTTTGTTTTAATACTTCTTTCATCTTGTTTAGGTCTGTGAAATGTTCTTATCACAGGGATGCAGCTAAAGTTTCACAAACGTCACTATCGTTTAGAGGTACCTGCATCCTGGACTCCCGGAGTTTTTCTATCTTGTTGCTCTTTAGATATTGCATGGTACATGTGGATTTTTCACACTCCCCAACTTAGCCCCCCTCTACCCACATGCGCGTTATTTATCGCCTGATACTTTTTTCTTTTTTTTTTTGCTCGTGACCTCTTCCTGCTTGAGAGGGAGTCCACATTGCATTGCCTTCAAACGTTAATGTCGGCACTTGGTGCGTTACAGCAAAACATCTGTGATGCGAAAGGTGTTTGTACGTCGTAACCTTTAGCCATCTCTGCATAAAGAGACATTTGAATGCTTGCTTGTTTTGACATAACGAAGAAAAAAAAACTCCAAACTGTGACTGTACTACTACTACTACTACTAGTACTACTACTATTCATGTACTTCAGGGATTGTTCTGTCTGTGAATGCAGACTCTCAGCTACATTTGTAAGATAAAGCATTGTATCAATTTATCTGTATTTTAATCTTAAGGGGGGAAAGCAAAAACACTAGTTTCATATTTAAGACAAAACACGGGGGAATGGGGGGGGGGATCTTTTTCAACTAACACAAAAAGCCTTGACAAAGGCGAGGCAGCTCAAAAAAAACCCTCTACATTTTATTTGGTAACACGGTATGTTCAGAACTTAGTTGCAACCTTTTACAAAGAAAGAAGAAAAAAAAAAGCTCATACCCAAATCCACAAACTATTTTTTAAACCAAAGCACATTTGAATGATTATGGAACCATGTGTGGCTCTAAAAAAAAAAAAAAAGAAACATATGTATTTATCTCATTGTTTACATGAACTTTTACAGTTTTACAGACCTCAGTCGAGGCTCGGCCAGCAGGGAGGTGGTCTTTTTGTGTATTCCAGTTTTTCTTTTTACTTTTTTTTTTAAGATACTTTTCCACAGACGTTGCTGCCAAAACAGAAGTATACCATTAAACATGGGGTGGGGCTGCTGCATATTCAGTTAGGAGGGTGTGTGCTTTAGGGACACCCCCACTCCTTCTCTCCCTGCCAGCTGGCTTTGGGGTGACCCTGCACCCCAGTTTTCCTGCCCTCTGGCCTGTCTTCAGATGGGGCCGCCGGCAAGGGGGGAGGTGGGCAGTGCATCCTTGACGTATTAATCAAAGGGCATTGTTTGACGATGTCTTTTAGCTTTATATGTTGCGCCGCTGTTTACCCAACCGTGCCCGAAGGTCTTCTGTTTGGGCTCAAGTGGGGCGATTCTTCAATGCTTGCGTCGTCTTAAAACGATTCATCCTGTGCCGGCGGATCTTAAATCCTATCAGAAAAATGTAGCATTGATCTGTTCTTTACGTGTAAACAGGCTTATCTCGTAGTCTTAACTGTGAACGTTGTCATTTTTCCGCATTTGAAACTTTTTATTTTTTCCCCTCTTTGCCTGTGCTCTGTGGAAAAAAGTGGCACAAACCTCCGTCTGGCCGAGCCTCAAACAAAGTTGGCGCAAACACTTATTGACAGTGTTCTTTGTTCTTTTTCTTTTTTTTTTTTTTTAAATCAAATGTCTATTGTCGCTGATGAATGTATTTATTTTTGGGCTTGCCCTCACCTCTTCAAAGAATTTACTCAGCGTGTGAGACTGAGGTGGTGGCAGGACCCCCTTTTTTGTTTTTACTTTGAAGATTTCAAGCTGAATCTAAGATGAGACAAAACATAGCCATTAACCACAATCTGTGAAGACGACTTTGTTGTGGGAGAACTCATGTATTTTTTTTTCCAACTTAAAGAAAATGGTCTATGGCATTTACTATATCTTCAGTTATACCTGACAGTCTGTAAAGATTTAATTTCATGTGTTTTACTGTGGGTTCTTTTCACCCATGCAGTCTGGAGTTCTCACTGACTGCACACTGAGGGAAGTTGAACTTTGACCCCTTGTGTATGTGTGTCTGTGGACGCAGGCTGGACACTGCCTGTGCAGAGCGGAGGCTACTGTATTTTATTTTATTTTTTCAAGCTTGCTCTCCCTGGGTGTTGCCATGCTGCTGATGCTAAAGAAAAGTAGTTCTAGAAAATTAAACGTGTGCATAAGTCACACCTCTGAACAGTAATTATCTTGAATTTCTTGTCTTAAACCACTTCTTCCATCTTTAATTTACATGTTTTTTAGTGTCTGTTAGGTGGATTTTAGAAACATTGATCGAGATAGCTTTACTAAGTGCACTTTGTATGTTTTTAAAGCCTCTGGGAGAACCAGATGCTCTCATATCAGTTCAGATTTAACTGACGGTTTACTCTTTGTCTTTCTCTTCTTACCTCATCATTGTTGTGTTTGGGGGGGGGGGGGGGGGGGGTACCATATTGTTTATGCAGTGTTAGAAAAGCTTTAAAGTGGCATCCATGAAGCAGGAAACTCCTCCGACTGTGCTCAGCTCTTTGCATTCATCTGGAAGTTTTTGCGTTTCTTACTTTTACCACTATTCAAGCTTTTTGTGCTGTTCTGTCCAGTTAGTGCAACGATGCTCCTCCTTACTTTTGGCAGACTGAACCAAAGCCTAGTTTTAAAATGGCCTCCAGTCCCATTAAAGCCTGTCTAAGCTTTATTGTGCTTTTTGCTTTATCTCAGATACACCTGACCCCTCTGCTTTAGCCCTTTGGTCCGCGGTAATCTGTGTTAGTGCTCTGCTGCAATTTTCAGTATTTACTACATTTCCACTGTAGTGACTAAGAATAGAAAGCACCAAATTACCTCAAAAACGTTCAGTGTTTACAGAAATCTGCTGTCTTGCCATTACATTTACACATTTTTGCCGTCCATCTGTAACCAAAATGTTCTTGTTTTGAAAAAGGGTTTATAGCAGCATATTTTCATACATAACTTGTTATTTAGATATTTTTATGGACATCTTAAGGCACCTTGATGTGCACTACATTAACGGACAGACGTGATTAGCTGCTACAATGGAGATAATACTTGAAGAGTTGGTTAGTGGAGCTGCTCATGAAGTGGGTGTATCGAGCTTCCTCTCTGGTTTTCTTCGGGAACAGCCTCTCAATAATGTATCAGGATCTATGGGGCTGAGAGTCTCTGGAATGGACATGTAGGGTCTTTGCTGATGAATAATTAAAGGGCAAGAAGCCCTCCCCTTTGGCAAACACACATTGCATGCAAAGGTGTACACACCCAGGTGCACTTTTGTTGCCATGTATGCCCATAAACCTCCACTGACGCAAACACAGATGCCACCGTCTAGACTGCAAACACCGCCCAACTTGTATACAGCAGTATTGAAGGTGAAGTTCTTTGACCCTTTTTTTGTGGCTTTTGGCAGCACCCAGGCTGGGCTCTCTCTTTATCTCCACTCCTCAGAGAGCTCGTATTCAGGTCAGAGCCACCGCCGTGCAGAGCGACGGGGCTCACAAACTCAAAAGTGTCATAAAAGTGTAATACGGCTGACCTCAGCACTCACAACCTTACAGTCTTAATGTACAGCAGTGAGGAAAAATAAACTGTTATTTTATGATCTTTTCATTAAAAGCTTGATTGAAAACTTGAGACTTGTTTGTGTTCTCTTTAGTTTGATTCTGCTGTTGTCTTTGTATGTGGGCCCGCTCACAGATACAACCTGGATGTTTCTAAACTAGTAACTCTCGATTGTCTTATTTCTATAACTGCTGTATTGACTCGGGTTTAATTCATGCACACTCTACATCCCTGCTTTGGTGACAGTTTCACATACAAGCAATCTGTTCCTATGACATGAAAAGCTGTTGGCAGCCTTTCTCTCAAAGTACTAGTTTGCACAGAGAACAATATATTACCTGATGTAGATGGTTCTTTGAAGAACTTTTGGAAAAAAAATGGTTTAAATGTGACAGGACATAAGTTAAAGGTTAGTTCAAGCATGGCTAGCAAAGTGTATTGTGGCTGTCAAACAAATTCCACTCTCAAAAAAAATATATATATATATTTTTTTTCATCACAGCTGTTGGTTTCACATTATTAAACCAATGTTTGTGGTGGTTTGCAAGTGAAAACAGCAGAAGCTCTTCAGTTCAGCCTCGGACACTTCTGACAGAAATATCCTGTTTGTTGTGAATCTGAAGTTTTGGGGTGGCAACAATACTTTGGTTCTGTCATGCTCAGACTAACAATGAGCTCATAGTTCCTTCAGAATTAAACTACTTTTCAACAAGTAAAATATTCAATAAATAGTTATATTTTTAGCCGACATATTTCTAAGTGATCAACATTTTTTTTTTTTATTATTCAAACTGCCACTCTGACTTGGCTTCCTATTTCTAAACGGGATTCTGGACCTGCCATTGTGTATCTGTTCCTCTCAAACCCAGCCGGTTGAAGCAGATGTCCGCTTGTCCTGAGCCTGGTTCTGCTAAACGTTTCTTCATGAGGGAATTTTTCCTTTCCACTGTCGCCTTCATGCTTGTTCAAGATGAGAGTTCTGTGATGAAGTTAAATTCAAAGCATTCTGCTCCTCAGATGTTAAATTATTTATTTATTTATATATTTATATATATATATATATATAATAGAATGTTTCTGTTCAGTGCCCTGAGACGACATCTGCTGTGACTTGGCGCTATATAAATAAACTGAATTGAATTTTCCTATAATTCATCACCTAAGAACAGATCATGAGGTAAATACTGGGTCTTTTCCCATCCTGTTTACAGTCCCCTTCCCCCAGAGTGTCTCCTTTCCTTTGACGCTCTGGCAGGAATGCCCATAGCTCTCGGGCTTTAGTTGCCAGTCACTTCCATGAAGCACACACATTCATAGATAAGTCATTTACTGACATGCCTCAGCTCTGTAGATTAGCCTGTCCCATCTGTTCTGTCAACTGAATGTTGAAGTCTCTCTCTTAAAACATCAAAGTTGATGCTCAATAATCCAGGTAAAAATCCAGCAGTGTTCAGCCAGGTCACCTGGACAGTTTCTATTTTTGCTGAGACGTTTCGGCCTTCATCCAAAGGACTTCTTCAATATGTGGAGCCACCAACAAACTTGAGTGTGTCCCACAAACGGCACACTCCCATAGTGGGGAAAAAACATTTGCTGGTGATAAGATGGCCTCTCTTTAAATGTTGTTCCTCGTTTTTAACTTTCTTTTTCTATCTATTGTTACTTTGGCTCGGACCAAAGTGTAGCCAATTGGCACATTTATTTATTTTCTGTACCATTTGGGACAAACTGTGCCCCTATAGGTGTCAGATGCTAAATGACCCTGAATAGGGGTTGCTGAGAAACAATGGCCTTGGTGTCGATAGCCCTATCCTGCCCTCCCCCCGCCCGAGGCCCTCACTCCTCTAATATCAGCGCCAAGCAAACACAATGGTGTGAGTGGAGGGGGGTTGGTGGTGTAGTAGGTGGGTACAGAGTGGACATCACCACCACAAAGACTTGGAGTGGTAGCTTGGCAGCAGGGGTCATTCAGATTTAACATCGTTTTCACACTTTATATGTCTTAGGGTTTTCTTGCTATCTGGTGAAAATAGATGTAGATTCTCTAAATGTGCCCCGTTCGCCCCACCTCAGCATTTTTATCCTTGTGGGTCTGAGAACAGGAATGGAATTTACCGGGGTCTGCTCAGGTGGGTCCAGGCTTGCCTCTGCTCGTCTGCAATGGCCCTCTATAATCTGAGGAATGTGGATGAGCGATGCATGGCCTGCCCACGCTGGGTGAGGGAGATGGACAAAGACTGTTATAAAGGGTATACACACACACACACACATTCAACCCACACCCACCTTTATCTCCAGGGCCAGATGACCTCTTGTCTCCATGCTGATATTAAACAGATGTACTACTGTCTTGCCTTGGTCACTTTGCCTGACGGAGGTTTTCTTGTCAAAATTTCTACGTGCATCTTTAAATTTAGTAATAATGACAAAATTTGCCTATTAAGTATTATTGTGTTCTGTATTAAAACGTCTGCTATTCTTCCTAATAATTTCTGTATGAATTTAATATTTACAATAAGATTCAGAGCGACTTGCTTTGTATGAAACCAAGACTATCCAAGTTTTCAGCCTGAGGCAAATTTGCAGAAGTGACACTTCCTGTGTACCAGTGGTTCCATTCATTTAGATCAGCTGTACTAAATCTGTAATGCATGGGGATTTATCCTTTTATACACTTCTTTAAGCGCGAGTTGTATTTGAGGTGTGGATAGCATACATAGCAGCAACACTCCTGAAACAAGTTCTCTGCGTTATTCTCTGTTATCTTCAACTTTAGCAGGTTTGAGAGACTAAAACAAGGTAATTGTATAGCCGGCATCACTGGTTCGACCTCTCCATTTGCAGCTGTATTTGATTTTTGAATAGCACCAGATCTCACAACAATTAAAGCAATTTAAAATATCCTGATACATGTTCAATAATCCAGGTAGGAAAATCTAAAAAAGTTGTCTGGTCTTCTGGACATTCAAAAAAGCAAAACAACAACTAAAATTGTAGAAACATTTCGTCTTTCATCTGAAAGACTTCCTCAGTCTGAGGTGCTGTATTCAGCTCGGTCTTATAAATAGCACCTTCTCAGAGTGGATCAACCAGTTTGCTGCTGACAACCAAAACCAGCTGCTCACATGGTCAAGAAGGACCATCAGCCTAACAATGGATCATTAGCACACTGATGGCTGTTTACTATTCACAGAGGGCTGAATGATACTAGCAATAACAGCATTGTAAGAGGGGGACAGTTGAACCCGGAGGCCTCCACCCCTGTTTAATGATGGACGATGTATTTTCACAAAGATGGCCTCCTTTACTCCTCTCTCAAACCATTGTTCCTCTCTATCCAGGATGTGAACATCTTCATCCCTGAAAGAGTGACCTCTGACCTGGAGATGAGTGTAGACCACAGAGTCCTGGCCTGATGATGTTGATCTTCTGTGCTGGGCCATCCTTTTGGCCAGTGGCTGTTTAGTTTCCCTGATGTAAGACTGATCACAGCCCTCCTGACACTGAACAGCATACACAACATTACTCTGTTTGTGCCGGGGGAGTGGATCTTTGGGTTGAACCAGTCTTTGCCGTAATGTTTTTTGGGAGTAATGTATTTGAGCTGAATACAGCACTTTAGACCGAGGAAGTCTTTCGGATGAAAGACAAAACATTTCTACATTTTTTTTGTTGTTTTGCTTTTTTGTTTTTTTTTTTTTTTTTAATGTCCAGAGGATCAGATTTAACTTTTTTAGAATTAAAGCAATTGTTAAAAAAAATAATAATAACCACATTCAAATCAGAAACTAAACTTTTGAAATATATTTTCACAAAAGCTCAAGCAGGCCAAACTAACGGCTTGTGTGTGGCACCAGTAGATATATATGCATTCTGTGCATAGCTGTTGTGGTCTGCATGCATGTCAAAATAAATCCTCTCAAAGGACACAACTAATGTTTGATTTAAGTTTTAGCAGAAAACTCATCCACAACAAAACCCAATATAGTTTGGAGCCTTGGCCAAAACAAACAGAAAAGCAAGAAAGCCTTGAGCATGCATCAGGATATAAGAAAGCCTTGAATTCACCATCCAGTTGACCATTTAGGACTCTGTTCTAAACCTCTAAAAACTGAATAAAACCAGGACCGCCGGTGTCTTATAAACCAAGTTAATATTTTTCAAAAATAAGAAATACTGGAGAAAATGCACTGACCACTGTTGTTCCATGGACTTTAAGCAAATGCTGTATTCTCCAATTCAGACTTGGTCATGTGAACACGCTGCACAAGGAGGCTGACATATTGGTGCAAAGATGACAAAGAAACATCCAAACAGAAAGTATTGCATTTTTCCATCTGCAAGACTGAGAAAGGGAAAATGTTAAGGCACACTTGAGCACCACGTATGTAGCACGCACAAATATGTCTGCCTCGAGTGAATATAAACTTGAAATATACAGAACCAAACCAATAGAAATACGTCGTGCTGAAAACGGGGATGGGGGCGAGTGGACGAAGCATTTTATATAATTATACTAATTTTTTAATGTTGTTCTTGGATTCCTGAAAGCTGTTTATAACCAGGTCTCTCTTGTAAATGAGTCCTCGAGGCTCAATGGGATTTACCTGTATAAATAAAGGTTGATTGATTGATAACCGTTAATAATACAGTTAATAATGGCCATTAAATATTTTAGATGTTATTTTATGTTTATCTGAAATTGTTTAATAAGTGCTATTACATGAATTATTTACATGAATTTTACATGAAAATTACATGATTTTTTTTAAATTCTGGTGAAAATTTGTCAAATGTGCTGGAGGTAGTTAAAAATGATAAAAACATGGTCATGTACATAAATTATCAATGAATGTTGACAAAACTAACTACATGATATTTAGCAATAGAGATTCATACAGATGTGTTGATTGATGTTGATGGGGTTGTGATTAAGCGTGTGACAGAGGTCAAATTTCTGGGTATTACTCTTGATGAAAATATAAACTGGAAACCACATATCAATAATATAAAGATAAAAATATCAAGGATAATTACATGATTATATAAAGTGCATTGTTGATATTGTATAATTCACTCATCGTTCCTTATTTGACCTATTGTTCAGAAGTTTGGGGCAATACCTATCAGTCATATACAAATTCTATTTTTAATTAGCAATAAAGAGCTGTTAGAATTATAAGTGGAAAACGCTGCAGAGATCCAACAAATCCATTGTTGTGTAACGTAAAATTTATGAAATTTCACGACTTGGTGGACTATTCTGCAAGTTAGGTTTAAAATATATAACAGTATGTTACCAATGCATTTGCAAAAACGATTTATTAAAAGAGACAGCATTTATAATTGGAGAGGATCAGAGTTTTTTTTTAAACCCAAAGTCAGAACTAAACAAATGGATCGTTGTGTTTCTGTTTATGGAACAGATCTGTGGAACAGTCTGTCTAAAGAAACCAAAGAGAGTAGATCTATTTTAACTTTTAAGAAAATCCAGCCATCCATTATCTTTTACCCGCTTCTTCCATTTTGGGTCACGGGGGTCGCCGGTGCCCATGTCCGGCAATCACTGTGCGAGGGGCGGGGTACAGCCTGGACGGGTCGCAAGTCCATCACAGGGACACATAGAGACAAACGAGACAAACAACCATTCACTCTCTCACTCACACCTAGGGACAATTTAGAGTTACCAATCAGCCTAACATGCATGTTTTTGGTCTGTGGGAGGAAACCGGAGCACCCGGAGAAAACCCACGCATGCACGGAGAGAACATGCAAACTCCACCCAGAAAGGCCCCCGGACCGTGATTTGAACCAGGGACCTGCTCGCTGAGAGGCAGCAGCTCTACCAGTTGCACCACCGTGCTGCCCCTTTTAAGAAAATCCTAAAATATAATTTTCTTTCAAGGTACATTGAAGTATATTGATTCAGAGTGCTGCATCATAACAAAGATTTTTTTGTTTGTTTGTTTTCTTTCTATATACACAATGCCTGTTTTGTGTTCAAAGATGTGTCTATATGGATGGTTAACTGAATCTTGGTTGCTTGTGTTGTACTACATGGACTTTTTCTTCATCCTACTCCTTTTCATTCAGAACTTTTGTTTATGTCAACATGTGACATTTATTTTAAACTGTCAATGAATGAAATAAAATAATAATAAATTGGACAGCGTGCCTGTTCAAATTAGTATGAATTGACTATCTTTGTTTTCTCAGTTATAAATAGAAGGACGCTGGATATATTGAATATTAACATTTACAACTAGAAATTGTTATGAAATAAGTCTTACGTAGACTCTAGTAGAGATGTAGCATCTTCGTAGTTCAACTTGGGCAAACCGTCGGGTCATTTAGTCGTGTATTCTCAGGGAGTTTATCCAGGCGTTAATATCTTTGCAATATTCATGCATATTCTTGAAAGAATATACGAGATGAAAATGAAATAATCTACTTGTTTATTAGTTTGCCACAACACAACAGCATTTACTCCCAACCAAAAAAATGTGGGTTTGACATCACATCGACTTTGTGAGTGCTGAGACAGGCTGAGTACAAAGTACAAGAACAGTCTGTCAAGGGCCAATGTTGCAATTTTGATTTTTTTTTTTAAAGCATTAGTACCAAAATCTAAACATGTTAATTTGATCATTTTAAAAAGTTGCTGTAGTTTTGTAACCAACGGGCATGAAGGACAGTGGTGTTGGTTTGTCTCGAACACTGAGGCACATGACGTGACGCTGATTTTACGTGAAACCAGAACAGTTCTGTTTAGTTCCAGTTACTGCTTTAGCTTACAGCCACTGAATTCTTTGGCATCAAAACGTTTTGAATCCAGATCGAAGGCGAAACGTTTCAGCACAAAAAAAGAAACTGTCCAGATGACCTGACTGAAAAATGTTGGATTTTATACCTGGATTATTGAGCATGGACTTTGTTGTTTTGAATCCAGTTCACGGAGAGGAAGGGTTTTGGAAACACCCAGCATTGTGTGTAACTGCACGTGCATCTTGTGAACTGCTGCTGTTGATAGTTTTTCGGAGTGTGTGCGAGTACATCAACAACAGCACTAACGGTGGACAGCGGAGCACTGTTTGTGCTCCTCACTCAGAATATTTACGCCATCCATTTCTCACATTTTACAAATACTGAACAAAGTATGGTGAAGAAATACACAAAAATCACAGCGCCAGTTAGTGACCTGGCATGGAAATTCAACATTTTTTGCGATCTCATCTAGAGATTGCGATCACAACATTATCGTGTGAGCGAGTCAAGTTTTCACAATCAACATTGGAAAATCTCCAATGTTTGTAGGAGATCGTTCAAATGTAAACGGCGTCTGAATGTAAATCATTTTCTATTGGTTCAAAGTCGCTGCAATGAGTGACTGAATATACCTAGAAACTAGGCTGATAAGATTCTGCCCTCAGGATAGAGGAGTGGGTCGACCACAAGTGGATTTTTTTGCAACCAGATCATGTTTATGTTGCATTTATCTTCAATGTTTTGATGCACATCAATTATTAACAATGTGTTGAATTAATGCTGCAGTGCCTCAGGTTGTGTGTGCAGCCGTCATAAGTTGTTGAAGCAGGGAGGAGATCTGGGGGAAATGTTGATCCGCTGCCGCTCTTCCCTTCGACACACAGCTAAGTCCTATTCATCCCTTGCGTCCAAATGCTGCTTCTCCTTTCATAGTTTTTCATCTGCCTGTGGGGCTGTTTCTTTCCCTCCATGAAGTTAGCGCTGCCCTCCTCCCTTTTCCTTCCCCCTTAGGGGAGAGGGCATCAATCCCATCCCACTGGGAAGACAAGTGTCTTGGCACAAAAAGTGCAACGCTGCAGGCAATGTATATATATCTCCATTTGTGTGGGATTTTATCGATTTCTCTGGCGTGTGAGTGGCCACACGTATATATGACAACACCTTGTTTTTGCTCTACCTCATTATTTCATCACACACGCATACATACATACATACATAGAGATGTTTCCTTGACTGCACTGGTGATGGTTGTGTACAAGGATTCACTCAGTCCTTCATCAATAACCCATCAGTATTGACGAGGACTAAGCACACTGACCATCAATACCTAATCTTACATTCTGTAGGCCTGTTTATGAGGATATACTAGACTGACGTTGGAAAAGCTGAAGGCCAAAGCAGGGGCTGGTCCACTGAAATGAATCTAAAGGCTATCAAAATAAAAGGGAGGTCACTTGAGTGTAGATTTGCAGAAAGGAGTCAAATAAACATTATTTATTAATAACTAGAGATGCACCAATATCACATCTTTACAAACTGAGTGTAGTGTAAGTAGCACAGATACAAGTATTGATAAATGGCATTACACTTGTTACAGTTCATACATCTAATGACAAATTTAACCATTTTCAAAGTCACTGTTTTGAAGCATTAGCTTAGCATTTTATTCTCGGATCATTTCAGCAGCGTTGTTAGGTGGTTTTTTTTTTTTTTTTTTTTTTTTTTTTCAGGTTCATCAGTCTTCTTTTTTTCATTATCGGCAATTCAAACATTAACACTGCATTAATTATTGCCACTAACTGATAAAGAGTGACTCAGGAAAGGCAACACAATAAATATATATTAAAACCTATCTTCACATGGCTGACGTTGCGCTTCTTTCATCATCTGACTGCTCAATAAGGGGTGAACGTCACACCAGTATCAGTGTTGTAAGTTTATTTTTACAAAAAATGGGTACACACGCAACATATTTGTATTGGTGCATCTTTATTAATAATAATAATAATAATAATAGTTTGAGCCAGCTGCAGCTTAAGTTTCTTGATGCAAAGCAAAATACAGAACACAGTCAATGTATCTGCCTCCCTTGTCCACTCTTTTTCCCTATACTACTCCAAAAATGCATCTTTTCTCTATCGTTTTGTTGACTTCTTTGTTCTGTATGTTTCCAGGCCTCGGTCTGTATTGAACCTGGACTGCTGAGTCACCCAGCGCTTGATGTGAAAGAGCGGGAAGCGAGGGATGGACGAAGGAGAAAGAGCTCGGCAGGTGGTGGGCACCGTTGCAGCTTCAGCCCGCGGAGTCTTTTCAGCTGGCACACAACTGCTGAGGCTGCCACTGAGGCCCTGCTTTCCATCAGAATATTGGCCCGCTCTTCCCCCTCTTTAAACGATAAACGGGGAGAACAGGCTTGGGCTGGAATAATAGGATCCTTTCTTTCTGCCTCTGCCATGTGTGAGGACAGGAACAATGGCAGGGACAGGGAGGGGAAACGATTCAAAGTGAGATTTTCACCTGCTCCCTTCAGCCGCTCCAGCTCTGCTCCTTTTCAGAGCATGCTAATACCGGCTCATTTGTAGAGCATTTGTACTGTAAGCTGGGACACACAGACACTACAAATGCACAGATCCCCCCCCCCCCCTTTTTTTTTTTTTTGGTGAAAGACAGTTTAGATTATCGCGCTTCAAGGCTTTCATTTTGGTAATCATTCTCATTATCGTCATTATCCCATTTTCAGAGCTCGGAACAGGAACTAAATGAGAAATTATTTCCTTCATCGTGTTTCTGTTTGGACATTTTGTTCAAAATGGCAGTTGTCAAGTTTATTTTATTTTCTTCAATGCGTTTAACAAATATTTCATGCACTTACAAGCCGCATTTGGTACATGAAAGTTCCTGTTTCTTGGCTGAATCAAGGTGAATCGAGCTATAATTTATGTCTGTGATGTTTCTACACTTTTAACTGCAAACATTTCCAAAGACTTCTCATCTATATCCTAATGCAGATGTCGTCTCAAAGGGTGGTTTTACTCTTGGGTCGTCCAAATAAACCTACTTTTCTCATACAGGGGAAGTCACATGTCAAAAACGCAGCAAATTAATTGTCACCTGCTGTTTATACACTGCACAGTGTCACATATACAGCATGTGTCATTAAAACACTTCCCATGCAGTTTGTTCATTCGTCTTATTAAATCATCTCATAAACCACAAGACCGATTTGTCTGAAACTGAAACTATCAGAGAGCAATTATTTAAACAACTGAATAACTGAAATTAACCCCATTCAAGATGACCACCTCAGGTAAGAAGCTTCATCCTAACCTTGACAATTTTACAGAAATTTTGCTAAAAGTTTGTTTAATCACTAAACTACCATATTTTCTGGCGTTTAAGTCACAGTTTTTTGGCCTATGTTAGTCCTGCAACTTATACGCTGAAACAACTTATATGCTTTTTTTCCCCATATTCATAACACAATTTTTGACTGACACTTTAAATTTCTAAGAACTGCAACAGCGAGTCCTCCCACCCACGCTTGCTTCACTCAGCTGGTGCAGGCGGAAGAACGCTGGAGAGCTAGCAGCTCCGGCCACAATGGATGGATGGATGGATGGATGGATGGATGGATGGATGGATGGA
>NC_056505.1:12147869-12223369 GCF_014905685.2 Nematolebias whitei
GATGGATGGATGGATGGATGGATGGATGGATGGATGGATGGATGGCACTGCTCCGCCCAGGCAAATTTAAGCTGATTTGACCATTAAATAAATGCAATGGGTCAATGGTGACGCACAATAAATGTGACTTATATGCCGAAGCTACTTATGAGTTTTTTCCTCTTCATGATGCTTTATTTTTTGACTGATGCAACTTATACACCAGAAAATATGGTAATAATTAAATTCTCAAAATCTGCTTTTAAAGCTCGGATGTCATTGAAACTTTCAGAAAGTGATCACTGGATGTACTTGTACAACATCTGATGAACTTTTGGAGTCGATTCAATACAATATGGCTGCCAGCGCCAACACTTAGTTTAAAAATTTTGTGTGATTGTAGCTGAGGATCATTCCCAACACACACTCCAATAACTACGCTAAAGGTCATTTTTTGATTTTCGTCATTTATGATTTATCCTTTCTGGATTTGCTCGTGCGTCTGTTGCTAAATTTTCAGTAATTTTCACTTTTTTCAGTCAATGTCAATTTTATCTATAACTGTAGCACATTTCAAAACAACAATGTTGACCAAAGTGCTTAACAAACAGGAAATCTAGCAATAAAATAAAAGAAGGATCAAACAGTAAAAACCACAATAATTAAAAATGCTAAATTGAGAAACTAGCACACCTAAGAGGTTCTGATGGCGCTCAAACCAAACTTGAATTAAAAGCCAGGGTTAAAAAGTGAGTTTTTAGGAGGGAATTCAAGGACTGTATGGACTCTGCAGAACGGACTTCAATGGGCAGGTTGGTCCAGAGTCTGTCGGCTGCCACAGCAAAAACCTGATCCCCTCTGTGTTTTAATTTTGTCTTTGGCTGCACTAAAAGTATCCGACTGGAGGATCTCAGTGCTCTGTTTGGGTTGTGAATGTGCAAAAGATCCATTAAATAACTGTGTGCCAAGCTGTTCAAAATGCTTAAAGTAAGTAAAAGAATCTTAAAATCAATATGACAGTGAACAGGCAGCCAGTGTAAATCAGCTCAAACTGGAGCGATGCCTTCTGGTTCCTGTTAAAAGACACGCAGCAGCGTTCTGGACTAACTGCAGGCGATGGAGAGACAATTGCTCCAAACCAACATGGTGGCTCTTCTTTGAGTATCCTCTGTAATATTGTCATTTCATCTAGTTTTCTTTATTTGTTACTAAATTCTATTTTTTTATTTATTTTTTGCTTAATTCTTGGTCACATGTTAATTTATCAGCCAGTTGTGTGTGTCTGACCAGTGCTGACCATACTGATGTGCGATGAGCATCATTACAAGTGATACCTTCTTTTCTTATAAAGCAGCCTCACTGTTCAGATCCATTTTCTTCCACACATTTTTCTACATTTATCTTGTTCTACAATTTGTGCTTTACCAATTATATCAAAATGTTCAGCTCGTTCAGGACATTCCTACTGTGGCTTTTGGTATTTGTGTAATTTTTACTTTTTTTAATATTTAGCTTTGTCAGCCATGTTTTTCCTCGTTGACAATGAACAGAATGAATACTCTTCACATCCTTGAAACTCTGTGCTGTTTACAACCTTTTACTGCTCATTTTAGCTGTTGTTTCAGTTCAGCCTTTTCCAGCTAATTTCAGTTTCCTTCTGCTTTTGTTCCTTTTTTTAGCTTCTTTTTGCTCATTTCAGCTTTTTCAACTACTTTAGGTATTTTTCTGCTATTAGCCCTTTTTCTGTTTTATTTTTAGCTTTGTGCATCTTAGTAATTTCAATTTTTTATGCTTTTTCCCAGCTATTTTTTTTAAACTTTACTTAACAGGTCTTTCTTGTAAATGAGACCTCGAGGCTCAATGGAAACTAACCTGTATAAATAAAGGTTGAATGAATGAAAAATGTATACAGGTATTCTCAATGAGTCACAAGGTCTCATTTTCAAGTGAGACCTGTTTGGTAGCAGATGGTGGGGGTTAAGGGCCTTGCTCAAGGGCCCAAAGTGGGGCAAGTGAGGGAGGCAGGTGTGGGTGTTTCACCTTTTCCACCCACATTTTGATGTTGATGGTCCGGGGAGTCGGCAACCTTCTGATCACAGGCCCACCTTCTATAACCTCTGCACCACCACTCCCTATAGATATTGGTTCTTTCGGCTACTTTTCAGTTAATTTCATCTTTATGTGCTCTTTTGGTTTTTTTTCCTGGTTTCAGCGAACGTCACTTGTTCAAAATCAGCTTGCATGTATCATAATTTCACAGTATTTACACCCAGAATAGACTGACAGAGAGGACTCAACATACTTGTAAAAAGTGAAGTTTATTTACTATGAAGGTGGACTCGTGATGCATGTGCAGGGAAATACGCACAAGCATCTTGTTAATGTGAGATTTGATGTTAACTAAGAATCTGATATTGTTTTTGTACAGTTCCATAGGAGGGTTGATATTTCCAGGAGCAATGGTGTAAAGGTGTTTTGTGTTTGGTTGGAGAGTGGAAGGACAGAAACTTGGTAGACTGACCCAGTGCTGGTTGTTGTAGGACACAGACGCAACACTGAAGAAACTCAAGGAACTTGGAGAATCCAAATCCTTGGAGAATCCATCTAAATAAAGGTTGAATGGATCCACTGGAGGACACCAACAAGCCAGTCTTGAAAAACCATAAAAAATCTCAGGTCAGTATCACTTAGAATAAGACAATTTGTCAGCATGGGCTATCACTATGTTACCAAAAAGGTCTCCATACCACACCACACCATGCAATACCACATCACACCACATCACACCGTTAGGGTTTCAGAGAACCCAGAGTAATAGAGCTGAACATGAGACAGACTCTCAGACATAAAATTTAACAGTGTTTATTATTTACAGTGAATAGAATAGTGCTGCTGACTATCCATGCTGCTGTGTTCATTTGTACTCATCTGCTCACACAGACTCATGTTCGTGCTGCTGTTGTTCGGCGTATTGTTTTTGCACCATTAAGTGTTTAGCGTGTTCTTAGTTTAGCACATTTCTTAGATCTCATTACTGTTTTTATTTTACAACTTATACTTTTGTTGGATGTAACGGGACACTTGTGTACACTATTTTGTTCCACCACATGTACCACATATGATGAGAATGACAATAAAGAAACCTTGACCTTGAGAATGTACAGTTGAATTGAAGGTCTCAGGAACCCTGGAGGATAAGAAGTTAAGTACCGATAGGTCCTTTTGAAAAAATCGTAATATTGTATTCTCTTTTCTTTGCTTATGGCAGGTGGTGTTCTGTGTCGAACGTGGAGGGTGGTCCAAACAGAACTCCAGCACAGGGGGACCCAGGTGTGGCATGCAAGTGGTTGGAGGAACAAGGAGAGCACCAGGGAACATCCAGTGGGGAGAGGTGTTGGTCACAACAGGTCAGGATCCACGGGAGACACGGAAGGGGGAACTAGAACGTGGAACCACAAAGGTAAGTTAATCTTTAGTTTCAAGAACAACAACTGTGGCCATAAGCGCAAATACTGATTGGCATCACAATGCTCCAGTGGAGAGTAGAGCTCATCTGCAGCCTTAAGTAGGGCTTGGTCCCAATCTAGAAGATGAGTTGCTGGTGTTTCTTCTAGACACCATCTTGGAATCTAGGGGCTGCAGAAAGATGAACTCTCACACATACAGTACTTCACCATACCACACTATTCCACATCATACCATACCACACCACACCACACCATACCATACCATCACACCATACCACACTATTCCACATCATAGCGTGCCATACCATACCACACCACACCATATCATACCATACCATAGCACACTATTTCACATTGTACCACATACCACACCATACCACACCATAACGTACCACCATACCACACCATACCATACCATACCATACCACACCATAACGTACCACCATACCACACCATACCACACCATACCACACCATACCATACCATACCATACCATACCATACCACACCATACCATAGCACACCATACCACACCACACCACACCAACATACCAATGTTCCAGCGTAGAACTACTGAGCCACAAGTGCTTAAATGCAACAATCCTCATCTGTACTGGATCAGAAACAGGTGGGAAGAGTTGGCCATTCAACAGCTGTAAGACCAAGGTTAGCAGCAAAACATAGAATCTCCACAGCATTAATAGTTTAGCATTTAAACGTTTTCAGCGTGCTTTCAGTTTCTTCAGCAGCTTTCAACAAAATTGATTCAGCAATGTGCATTCACACTGCATTTTTTCAGGAAATGCAATTTTTGTAGTTATTTGTCACTACAATATTTTTGTGGTTCTTTGATCAGTTTTGTTTTCATTCGTTTATGTTTACCCTTTGTCTCTTCTTTACTCTTTTATCTTATGAAATTTTCCCTTGGGGATTAATAAAGTATAGTGAATTGAATTGAATTATCTCTTTCCTCATAAAAATAAAAACAAGTTGTTTTTATTGTCTTTATTCATTTTTTGTTTTTTTTCCCCCTTCTGCTATCTTTTATGTCTTTAGTCTGTGTTAAAAGACAGAGGACAAGCAGGGACCGAGCTGAAGGTTGGACAAACGTGAAGGTAAAGTGGTGCAGGGTAGGAGAAAAGCTCCCCAGTGACACAGAGCTGCACCCTTTGCCCTGAAGCCGACATGGTGCATTGTGGGAAAGAGGTCTGTGGAAGGTCGGGGAGAAACAGACTGATGTCCTGTTTGTTCATTTCCAAAGATCAAAATCTAATGTGCACAAAATGTAGATGAATATCTAACAGATGTGTTTACAGTGTATGCTGAAATTAGTTTAATTGGAGTTTACCTAAGGGAGCGCGTATTCAGACAATTTATCATCTGTAGTGTTAATGGTTATTATTCTGATAAAGACAAGGAAGAAAACAGTAATAAAAAATAATATGAATTCTATAACTTCAATGTTTTAATACTCTGGCTCTTTCACTTAGTTGTTTTTCTTTTTGATCAAATAAGAGTCCCAATCCTGCACTGTAACATTTGTTCTGCTGCACTTAGCCTGCTAATCCATGAATGTAACATAAATGTTGCACCGACACACGAATGAGCCTGCACTCACAATTGAATAGAGTCATTTTTAGACTGGCACCTGGAAAGGGTCTAATGACCTAAGAGCTGTGCCTGACCCTGTATTCACGACACCATTACTATGCTAATGCTTACACAGCAGTTGCTGCAGTATTGTTCTGTCAAGGCTTCCCCGAGCATGTTCATATGAGTGCATTAGTTTGAGAGGGGGGGAGAGAGGGGCAAAAGCTGCCATGATGTTTTAGAGGGTGTACATCTACAGTTAGTGCTTGAGGAATCAGATACCCCCATGTCTGGAACCAACCAGGAGATAATGGAGTCCACAGTGGACGAGTCCAGAGCTCAGGGATCCATCAACTCTTTTCTTTACTCCGAAGTTTCTCCATGCCCTCCCCCAAGCATCCTCTCCTCATTCTCTGCTGGCGGTGATTGGCTTTTGAGTCGGAGAGGATGTTATTGTGTATGAATAATTGAGGAGAGTGAGAAGCATGTAAGCCGACCCTTAGCTGTTCTTGCCTGTAGCCAGGTCCGTTCAGGAATCCACGTTCGGTTCCTTCGCAACCTACGTATCAAACTACACCAACTGAATGAAGGGTTAAAGACAGACGAAGCCGGATGGTGAAACGCAGTGCTCGAGACCTCGGTGTGGCTCTGCGAGGAGTGTGGGTGTGCACAAATGCATGCACCTTCCTTCCAGGGTCAGTCTGAGGTTGCATTGCACTTATCCTTTCATTCCCAGGAGACCACCACACATTCTGCAGCCGCACATATCCCTGTATGCACATGTGTGTGGAGAAAAGAGGAAGAATGTATGTGTGTGTGTGCAAGTGAGCACGGGTGAGTCAGTGAATGAGTTTTATGCCCTTCTGGTTCCTTTTAAGGATCATGGAGAACCACAAAGGAAGGAGAGATTGTTGCCATGCAGGCTTGACCCCATTCAGCTCCTGAAAGATGTAGAGTGGCTCCAGCGTGGGCCGGTGCAGTCACTCAGACCGTGTGAGGCTGATGGGCACTGGAGACCCTTAAAGACAAGTAAACACACCACACACATACACACTCGCTCACCATACCTTGTGAGGTTACCATGGTTTCTGGGGAATGTCGTAGGGCAAGTCGTAGCAGATCTCTTGTAATTCCACCCTGCCTGGCAGCGATGTTTGTGCGTGGAAGTGTTTGTGTGCGTGGCAGGCATGTATAGGAGGGTCAAAATGCTGTGGCTTGCAACCTGTGAGCAGATTCCAGGTTTCACAGGAGAGAAAGTCATGGAGCTTATCTGTTGGGAGTTAATATGTGCTCCGGCAGCAGTATCAGTATTCTGTGGCCCTTACAGTGAGTCCTAAGAGGGAATCGGTGTAATTGATTAGAGCTTCTTCTCCTTGTGACTCAATGCGATCATATGTATGAAAGCAACTGTTAACTACAGCGTAAATAATTAATAATGGAGTGTGACTGTGAGGCTGCTTGTCATGAGACGTTTTGCTGTCACATTTTTTTCTTATGTCATTTCTAAATGTTCTTTGGTCTTTGCATCTTTTCAGAAAGGAATAAACAAGGCCTGACATTGCTTAAAGGAACGAGCATCACTTGCTGCCTTTGATACCAGAGTTTTAAACTAAACTCATCTTCTGCAGGAATGGGATGGAGTCAGAGCCGCTTTGGTCAAACCTTATAAATTATACACAAACTCAAACAATGTTGTAATATTCTGTGAGAGGTGTTGAGGAGGACTCTTAGCTACTACCCCACCAAATGTAGCTCAAAATCTAAAATAAGTATGCAGGTACAGCAATTTTTTTTGATAATTGTAGTTTAAATGTGGCAGCCATACTGAAATGGGTTGACGCCACAATGTATTCTATTGCAGATCTACATCCAGTGATTACTTTCTGAGAGTTTCATCAACATCCGTCCAGTGGTTTATGAGATATTTTGTTAAAAGAACAGAACACGCTCACAGTCGAGAGCAACAACATGTGCTTCTTTAACCACTATCTGTACACGTACTCTCAGTTGTTATTACCTTAGTTTTCTCTGCAAGTCATTACTTTAAAGTGATCTAATAATCCAGCCCACTGAAAGATCCATTTGTCCATCTTCTATACCTGATCGATCCCGGCACAGGATCAATAGAGACAAACAACCACGCACACACTCACATCTAGGGCCCATTCAGGTTAGCCAATTAGCCCAACATGCATGTTTCTGGACTGTGGGAGGAAACTAAAGCAGTTGGAGGAAAACTCACAAATGTAGAGGGGAGAACATGTAAACTCCAAACAGAAGACTTCAAGTTGAACCCAAGATCTTCCTGCTGCAAAGCGACAGAGCTAACCAACTTAAATCACCAATTAATCAATTGTTTTTATTGATTTGATGCCATTGTTCATGTTTTTTTTTTTATCCACTTTGCTGTTGGAACTTGCTTAAACTTTGTAATGAGATTACTTTCTATGGTTGGAACACACAAACACAACTAAAACACTGAATCAGGGGCATTTGTGGTGTCCCCCCCCCCCCCCCAACTTTCCAGCAATTTCTCAGATTCGTTGACAGACCTCAACTACAATACCTTTTGTACACTGCTGGCTAAAAAAAAGTCACCACCTGGATTTAACTAAGCAAATAGGTACGAGCCTCCTATTGGATAATTACTGCATGGACGATTATCTTTCAGCTGGCAACAAGTGATTTAACCCCAACTGGTGCAATGAGTCGCTTCTCATTTTTTAAACAAACATGTCCAAAGACACATGGCGTGGTCGTGGAAAAGATGCGAGTCTGTTTGAGAAGGGTCAAATCATTGGCATCCAGCAGAAAAAACATCTAAGGAGATTGCAGAAACTACTAAAATTGGGTTAAGAACTGTCCAACACATTATTAAAAACTGGAAGGATAGTTAGGACCCATCGTCTTCGAGGAAGAAATTTGGCCGAAAAAATATCCTGAATGATCGTGATCGGCGATCACTTAAACGTTTGGTGAAATCAAATGGAAGAAAAACAACAGTAGCACTCGGGGCTATGTTAATAGTGAAAGTAAGAACATTTCCACGCACACAATGTGAAGGGAACTCAATGAATTGGGACTGAACAGCTGTGTAGCTTTGAGAAAACCATTAATCAGTGAGGCTATCCAGTAAAAAAAAAAAAAGCTTCAATTTGTTAGGGAGCATAAAGATTGGACTCTGGAGCAATGAAAGAAGGTCATGCGGTCTGATGAGTCCAGATTGACCTTGTTCCAGAGTGATGTGTGCATCAGGGTAAGAAGAACTGATGCACCCATCATGCCTAGTGCCTAGTCATCAGTGCAAGATATTGGTGAAAAATTAATGCAACACTGGATGGAAATAGATCTTGTAACATTGCAGAAGCTTATGGAAACAATGCCATAGTGAATGCATGCTGTAATCAAAGCTAAA
Organism: Nematolebias whitei; assembly: GCF_014905685.2. Taxonomy (NCBI): domain Eukaryota; kingdom Metazoa; phylum Chordata; class Actinopteri; order Cyprinodontiformes; family Rivulidae; genus Nematolebias; species Nematolebias whitei. Next base: position 12,156,320 of record NC_056505.1, read on the forward strand.
GGCGGTCCAACAAAATATTAGTGTGTGACTTTTTTTTGGTGGTGACTTTTTTTTTGGCCAGGCAGGGTATATTTATAGTAAAGCTGTTTGTGTTTTTACTCACAATAAGTGTACTGAGATGACTGAGAGTTCTTTTGTAGCTGTAAATGAACTGAGCCGAGAACGATAAGGCCGGGATACTGAAAAAACACAATCGTTTTAAACCACAACACATTTCTTTACACTTTATTTCCAAAGAGCCAAATGCTCTTTCTTGGACGCTTTTAAAGTGGTCTTGATCAAAATAAAAGGTCAGGCTTTCTAAAAGACCCACTTCATGATCACAATAAATACACATAATAGAAAAAAAACAACTAAATAAATGAATTACTTGAATGTTTAAACTGAAAGGCAGCTATAGTTTGACTCAGAAGCTGAATCCCTGCTGACTTTTCTGTCCCATCCTGTGGGCTGCTAGCCCCTGCACGCCCATTACCAGTCAAGCCAGTAGTTTATGGGTTGCTAAGATGGATATCCCCCAAAATGGCCTTCAAGTTATCAACTCTCCAAATCAGTAGCTGGCTTTGAAAAGTATTTTGCTTTCTCCTGCTGCTCAGATTTGATCCCTTTTATTGCTAGCACCGAAAGCTTTTTAGTTTTTAACCAACGCACTCATGAAACTTTAATGTCTTATGGTTTTGCAGAACTGTACTCTTTTCATTTCCCCACAAAAATGTACAAAAACAGACAATCCGATGTGCTAATGTTTTTTATATTTCTGTGTAAGCCTCCCATAGATCACAGCTGTGTGTCCTGGAGCTGGAAAATGGCCTCTTGTCTTTGATCGTTGAGGCAATAACAGCCAGCTTCATTACGGTCTCACCCCCAGCAATTGGATTGTTATACCAAGGCAATAACTCGACAGGCAATAAAATCATGAGCTACCACAAGCAGACAAATGAGAGCACACACACACACATGCACAGTGTGTAGAATTCAAACACCAACGCGGGTTTAATATTTCAAACTCTTGGGTCTCTAGCACATTAGATTGAAAGTAAAATCAACATTCTTTTAGTGTTTCTCATGTTAAAGTGCATTTTCTTCACGCGTGTCTTCTTCTGTGTCGAACCTGTTCTCGTGATTTAAACTTTGGCTCTGCTCATACCCACAGAATTTGCGTCGGGTTTATTTGTCCTCTTTTTGTTCCTGTGTTTAAAAAGAAGCCTGTGAGAAACGTTTTAAACCTCCATCTTCCCAGGCCTCGCTCCACATCACAGTTGATGTAATTTCTTTAAGCTTTTCTGTTTGGATGCAACAAAAGGAGAGTGATGATTGTTTCTGTAATGATTTCACGTCTCCATCATGGTGGGGTCTCAGAAGCTCTGTCCAGTCCACAAAGCACCCACCTTCGCTTTCCATGCTCGTAATGACCCAGCCCACCTTGAGCCCATGTGCTTTAGCGTGCTCAGCAGTCCTGAGGTAATCAGTAATCAGCCTATAGGTCTAAGCCTCTCCCGCACCGACAGCCGGGCTTCTTCTGTCATCTCATCCGAGTCAGAGGGATGGGGGCTGAGCATCAGAGTCTGCATTTTGCTAACACAGAAACCAAGATGGTTGACGATCAATTATTAAAGGAAAACAAAGAGTTTTAAACATTTAATTGCATTTTCCTGATTATGCACAGGGTTTTAAAGGCCCTTACACGTGCTTCCTACAAATAATAAAAGTGGAAGAAAACACCTTAATATTTAAGAAATTTGACATAATACACATGATTTTTTTTCGTTTTGTCACATAACTGGCATTTTTTATTTTTCCCCCTTTGTCATCACTTCCTGTTATTGAGCATGCAATTATCTCAATGATTGTTCATCTCAGCTGCATGATTTTTTCCCCCAGAATGTTATTAATGTTATCTTTCCAATAATGCATTTGAATTTATCACAAAAATGTTCACATTACAAGCAGGTTAAGCATTGTTACCCTGCAGATAACCTAAATACTGATGCAGATGGGACTGTTTTTGCAGGATGAGTTATTTATTTATTTTTATTTATCAGGACAACAGTTAAAGTCAATGGACACAGATTACATCAGATGGTCTGCACAAAGAGTAGGTAGCATTTTGCTAAGTCACAACTCCAGTCCCTGGCTGGAGTTTAGCTGCTATTAAGACAGTCCTTAACTAAGGAGAGAAAAGTTTTAAAATTACTAATTTGTATAAATTAAAAACATCAAGTGAAAGATTTGCACATGCACATACAAGCAAACATAAAATAAAAATAACAAAAACACAATCATGTACTCCACATAAAACATGCATCCTCTTAAAGACGTGCACTAACTAAAACAGTCAAATACATACATTTCTCCTTGAAACTTTATATATGTTAATTAAAAAAACTTCTTTAAATAGAGATAGTTCATCTGTATATTGTTCAATTATTGTGTTGTCACACAAAATTAATATTAATGCATAAAGTTATTAATCTTTTTATTGGTTTTTCCAATAATGACACCCGATTTTTATGAAGTACTTAAAGTCAGCATCTGCACTTTTCAAAACAGTTTCAAACATTTGTGGTTGCACCAAGAAGAACTCCTCTGGTGGAGTTGATCACAGCCACTGAGTCAGCCATCCGCAACAACAAAATTAAAGAGTGTGAGGCAGAACAGCTCAGAATCAAAGTTTCATCCTGCCTCAGCAATGCCAAACCACCACCTTCCAACGTCAGTAGAGAGGAGAGGGACGCACTCACCACTCTTAGCAAGGACAAAAACATCATAATTCTCCCAGCAGACAAAGGAAGGTGCACAGTGATTTTGAACCAGAAAGACTATCATGAGAACGTAATGACACTCCTTAGTGACTTAACCACTTATGAACCTCTGAAAAGAGATCCAGGAAGTGGTTACAAGAAGAAGTTGATAGATTGCCTGAAAAATTTGGAGCAGGACAAGGCTATTGACCGTATTCTGTACCACAGACTGTACCCAGGGGAGGCCACACCTAGTCTGTATGGTTTACCTAAAATCCACAAACAAGGTGTACCTTTAAGACCAATTGTTAGTATGATTAACTCTGTCACTTACAATGTTTCTAAATATCTGGCGTCTGTACTCATCCCTTTAGTTGGCAGCTCAGAACACCACATACAGAACACCATGGACTTTGTGGATAAGGTGACGGATGTCATCATGGAGACTGATGAAACAATGGTCTCTTTTGATGTCACATCACTCTTTACGTGCATTCCTGTTGATGATGCAGTAGAGGTGGTCAGTTTAAGATTAAAATCAGACACCACGCTGAGCAGCAGGACCACGCTTTCCACAGAACAACTGTGTCAACTCTTGAAACTGTGCCTGCAGTCAACCTACTTCACATATGGGGAGAAATATTATAGGCAGAAACATGGGTGTGCTATGGGGTCTCCAGTTTCTCCTATTGTTGCCAACTTGTACATGGAGGAGGTAGAAAAGAGAGCCTTGACGTCCTTTTCAGGGACACCACCAAGTCATTGGTTCAGGTATGTTGACGACACCTGGGTTAAAATCAAATCTCAGGAAGTCCAACATTTTACTGACCACATCAACTCTGTGGATAAATACATCAAGTTCACACGAGAAGATGTAAAAAATGGCAGGTTGGCTTTCTTGGACTGTGAGGTCTCAGTCTCTGATAGAGGACATTTGCAAACTGAGGTGTACCGCAAACCCACCCACACAGACCAGTATTTGCAGTTTGACTCCCATCACCCTTTGGAGCACAAGTTAGGAGTCATCAGGACTCTGTATCACAGAGCAGACAGCGTCCCCACTAACTCAGGAGCCAGGCAGAAGGAGAAATCCCACACAAGACAGGCTGTAGAGCAATGTGGATATCCTAACTGGGCCTTCCTGAAAGCAGAGAAGAAACCCAAACAAGACTCCAGTCAGCCATCAGGTGAAAAGGAGGAACCCAGACCAGTGGTCATTCCATATGTTGAGGGAGTATCAGAGAAACTGAGACGTTTATTTTCTAAACATAACGTCCCAGTGGCTTTTAAACCCCAAAATACATTACGGCAAAGACTGGATCATCCCAAAGATCCAGTCCCCCGGCACAAACAGAGTAATGTTGTGTATGCTGTTCAGTGTCAGGAGGGCTGTGATCAGTCTTACATCGGGGAAACTAAACAGCCACTGGCCAAAAGGATGGCCCAGCACAGAAGATCAACATCATCAGGCCAGGACTCTGTGGTCTACACTCATCAGGCCAGCGGTCACTCTTTCAGGGATGAAGATGTTCACATCCTGGATAGAGAGGAACGATGGTTTGAGAGAGGAGTAAAGGAGGCCATCTTTGTGAAAAGAAATCGTCCATTATTAAACAGGGGTGGAGGCCTCCAGGTTCAACTGTCCCCCTCTTACAATGCTGTTCTTGCTAGTATCACTCAACCCCCTGTGAGTAGTAAACAGCCATCAGTGTGCTAATGATCCATTGTTAGGCTGATGGTCCTTCTTGACCATGTGAGCAGCTGGTTTGGTTGTCAGCAGCAAACTGGTTGATCCACTCTGAGAAGGTGCTATTTATGAGACTGAGCTGAATACAGCACCTCAGACTGTGGAAGTATTTTGGATAGAAGACAAACATATCTACAATTTTATTTTATTTTTTTAAATGTTCAGAGGACCAGATTTAACTTTTTAGATTTTTCTACCTGGATTATTGAGCATATAAGATGCATTAAGCAAAACAAGTTCATTTTGACAGATTTTTGAGCGCCATGTACCACATAAAGTCGGTTCAAGGTCAAGAAGCACAACCAGAATTAATACATAAGGCGCACCAGATTATAAGGCTCATTGTCAATTTTTGAGAAAATTAAAGGATTTTAAGTGTGTCTTATAGTCTGAAAAATACGGTAAGCTAATTTCATCTACTTGATTTTTTTTTTTCCAGAAACTTTAGACTTATGATGACAAACAAGCCTTTGGGCATGCTGATATATATTTAGTTCACACATATTTTTTTATAATTATCACCATGGTATTTCCTTTCAACAACCCATAAATATTTTTTTTTATCATACTGTCATAAAAATGCAACATAACAACCCATTCTCCTCTCTCGGCAGAGGCCGAGCACTCGGTCTGCTGATAATCTCTTGGTGTCCAACATTCGCCCACGTGATGAAACAACTCAAAAGGATGAATCATGCTTCCACAGCTCTGTAGACCAAAGCCTATGATTTTTTTTGCCACCTCTGAACCTTAAAAGCCACCTTCATTTTATAATGAGCCGTTTCTGCTTTGCAACTTCGCTATAATATTTGCCTGTGTGTATCTGCTGATGAGCAGCTCGGACTGACGGTTTGATCAGACTGCAGGCACATACAGCCAGGAAGCCCTTCTCTTCTATTGTACATTTCACTCTGATGTACAAACAGACTTAAAACGTGCACCGCCGACTTTAGTTTCCTTAAATATTGATGCCCATGCAGCTTAATGTGCAAATGCATCTGCAGCCCTCTGAGCAGGCTTTGTTGCTGATTTTCCTGCTATTTGATCCCAAATATTAAATCTTCTTTTACCATCAACTATAGTTTTTTCCTGCTGCAATCTTTGACACAAATCCAAACCGAGCCTTCTCTGTTCTATAAACCACAGAACACAACTGTAAATTATTTTCTTACCTAAATGCATGCTTTTATGTGAAAATAACTCAATTTCTTGTGTTTTTCTGCTCGTTTCTGTGAGTTTTTGCTTTAATTCCTCACTCCTACATGCATGTCAGCTTCAGCCTTTTTTTTAATCCATAAGGGTTTGCACTACCAACCTCAGTACAGGCAATTACATTGTATCTCCAGGAAAGAAACGGTGCACAAAGACTGTGGGGGTGGGTGTCATTAGTGTTGCCACAGCAACCTCCATCAACCCCCTTCCTCGTTTTATGAAATCCTCCTGCTTATCTAGCACAGATACAGTGAAACAGCAGTAAATGATTTATTAATAAGCTGATGGAATTATTCCTGATCATCCTTCGTGGACATCAATGCTCAAAGTGCTCAGTTGTGACAACGGGCACAAATTTACAAGTTAGACATTTACTGCAGTGTACTCGTCATCATCTTGCCTCAAAGAAGAGCGGAACATCTGCAGCATGATCAGATTTAATAATCCTGTCGTCGCTATCAGTCAAAGCTGCCTGCAGCGCTGAACGCTCAGCTGTTTGAGTGCTACAAGGCCAGAAAGACAGACGAAACAACTTCTGCAGCTCCCTGACGTGAATCACAAGTTGCAGCAGAAGTCGTTGTTGGCTTGGTCCAACAATGAAGCAGGAAGTGCAAACATCAAGGAGAAAACCACAGTAAAATATAATAATTATGTAAATGATGATTCAGAATTCACCCTGTTTTTCCAGTTTCATTTCATTATCATTATTCTCTTTGAAATCAGCTTCAGTAAGTTTGCTCAATTTTTTGTCTTCTTCTGTTTATTTTAGCTTATAGGGGCCGCGGTGGTTCAGCGGTCAGTTCTGCAGGCTCAAGCTTTCTAATCACCTATTTTCTTCTCCTCAGTCCTTTTATTAATATTCTTTCACACAGTTCTGCCTCTTTGATGTGCACCCCCTCTTTTGGTTTTCTCCCGCTCTTTTCCCTTCTTTTGCTCATTGGCATGTTCATTAGTCTGACAGGAGAGTGCTGCTAATCGTGGACAGCGGAGGAGGGAGCCTCAGGTCCATAATGGGAATCAGCATGGTGCATATGGTACACAAACACATCAACGCTTCCAGCTCTGCAGATGCCCTGTACAGACCTGGAACAAGGAACTGTGTGTGTGTAAGTCATCTGCAAAATATTAATTTTTATGACCATTATTTAGTCCCTTTAGGTGTTTCCTGTAGATGGAAGGATCATTTCCAACTGGAGAATCAGATCAAAATGAAGCTGGGTACACTGATCATAAAGTTCCAGGTTATCTCTAGAGAACTGTCTTTACAGAACGTGTTAATACTCCATGCAGAGGTGACTTAACACTGAGACGAGACACGTTTAGCAGTTTGACTTGTGAACTGCTCTGATTTAAATAAAACTGTTTTATTGCCCTCGTGTTTTCGAGCAGCAGAACCTGAGGTGTGACCTTCAACACAAAACCTTCGGTCTCTGGCGTATTGTGTTCGTCCAGCCATCTCTTTCACAGAACCACACTGATCTTCCTTTATTGCATATAAACATATTTATTTTTAATAAATGACTTGTAGAGCTTCTATGGTTTTTTTTTTTATTCTAGTCCTCGAAACCTTGAGAGCATTTCAGCTCATTAATTCAGCTCTTAAGAGCTCAAAACTGATACTCCTCGTTCTGTCTTCACAGATGAGGTCAAAGAACTGTGAAAGTTTTATTTTTAAAAATGAGTAAACATCTGACTGGCTAATTTCACATTTAAACAACTGGTTGCTTTAAAGACCATTTTTAATCATTATTTGGCCCTAAAATCCTGAACAAGCCTTTTATAGAAAGACATTCATAACTGGCTACAATTTGTCTTTGTTTTTTAGATTAGCAGCTGTAAAAAAAAAAGGTAAGGAGTGTCTGAACTTTTGCTTTTAGTCATTTTCTATTTTTCTTTTCTCTTTTTGGAGTTATTAACCTGTAGCCTTGTTTGGTACAACAAAGAAATGCATCATTTTACCAGTATAGATGGTAATCAGGTCAGGTTTTACTTGCTTGGCTACTCACAGAGTCGTAATTTTTGCTTTGTTTCCCCAAATTAAAACATCGCTCCTTCTGCTTCAACATGTAATTAAGAGGACAGTCACAGACTTTGCTTGTTTCCACCTCGGCTCTTGTGTGGACGTTTGACTCTGAGAGCCTGAGGAGAACTCATTCTTATGAAACCTTTGTCTTTCAAATCATTTGTCCCTTTCCTTGATTTTCTTTCATTCTTTTTTACGTTTACCCTAACAAGCTCCTAATCCTCATTTGGATCAGGGTCAGTGAAGATTTGCTGCACCCCCTCCCCTCATTACTTTACATCTAGTTCAGCATCTGCATTTAACCCCTCCTCTCTCGACCCTCATTTCCTCACGTTATCTAATTCTCTCCACAGGAGTTTCTCCTTTCATCTCCTTCCCTCCATCCTCACCTACATGCTCTCCATTCTTTATGCAGATAACTCCCTCCACTCTCTGCTCTCTGGACCCCTCGTTGCCGGTCTGGATCCATTCATCTCTGTCACACTGCATTAAGAGAAAATGCACACACACACACACAGGTTTCAGGCTGTGTCCTGCGTTGGACGGGGTGGGGAGGTCATGACAGCAGGCATCTCAAAAAGCTGGCCAATGAATATAGATCACCTAGCTATTCTCAAGTACCAGGGGCCCAGGACCCTCTGTGGCTCTCTGGGACTCTGAGACCTCAGAATGGGTTATGCCTGCTCTAAATGGACACGTTGAGCATCCACCTACACAGAAGCATCAGTCTTTGACTTATATCAACATTCTGCAGCTAATAAGCGTTAACTGTGCAATATAGTGTACTTCAGCAGCTCATTACAGTTTGAGGTTTGCAGCTTTGGAATTAAATGCTTGGGAATAAAAAAGGAAAAAAGCCAACAGCAGCTGGTTTCCGTTTTTCACAACGAAACAGGCGTGAAGGTTACTGGAGTTTTGAACAAAAATCATCTCACAATGAGGAATACTGTACCGTATTTTCCGCTGTACACGTCGCATCAGTCCAAATATGTCTAAAAAAGTGGAAAAATCCATAAATATGTCGCTTCGCCATATACGTCGCATCTATTATGCATCACCGCTGATGCATCGCCTTTGTTACGTGTTACTGCTGACAACCCGGAAATGTGGGCCGGTGTTGTGCCAAAAATTGATGGGCTGCTAAATGGCGGGAGCATGCACGGGAGGACTTTAACAAGAATCTAACAAGATTAACATTTAAATACAATTATTTGTTTGCTCGAAATTATAGTAAAGATGTGACTCAGTCTAACTTTTGCCTAATAAATGCACTTTGACGATCAAATCAGCTGTATTGCAAAAGTCGATACGCGGAAGTAAACGCACGCACGGGATGAGTTGCTGTGCAAATTTAACAAGATAAGCACCTAAAACAATTATTTGTTTGCTTGAAATTATAGCAAAGGTGTGTCTCAGTTGAACTATTTCTTAAATAAATGCACTTTAATGTTCAAATCAGAGGAAATTCAAAAATTGTTTTGCTGCCTCTGTGCTCCGGGAGTGTGCAGGGGAGGAAATCAGGAAGGAGGAACTCTGCTCGTTTCTTCAAAATTTAACAAGAAAAGCACCTAAAACAATTATTTGTTTGCACAAAAGTATAGTAAGGGTGTGTCTCAGTCTAACGTTTGCTTAATAAATGCACTTTAATGGTCAAATTAGCTGCATTTTGCCGGGGCGGTGCAGCTGGTTTAATTTCTTCCAAGCAGCCTGCAGATTGAAGGTGGGGGTAATTTGGCAAGCCGATTGTGTCATTAATAGCTGGTGAAGATTCTCAGTCATCCAGGTCATGGTAAATTCAAAAAAGTTCAAGAATAAAAAACAATAAAGTATAAAGTAAAATATAATAAATAAAGTCCATTTGTTTTTGTCTTGAACTTTTTTGAATTTGTCATTATGGCCACGTTTACCTATTATATGATACAAGGGCATGCCTTACTGCTACTACTACTCTGCTGCCATCTAGTGGATTAAAATGGTACTGGTCTTTTTTTTTTTTGCAGTGTGAATGAATGAAAACGGTTATAACGCAGCCAAAAATTGGTTTATAAATATGGGAAAAAAATCCATAAATATGTTGCTTCGTCCTATAAGTCGCAGAGCATGTAAATTATGAAAAAAAAAAACGTGTCTTATAGGCCAAAAAATACGTTATATCTGTTGTCTAACCTTGTAAATGACTGATCTCATGTGAGACATGCTAGCATTCGAAGTCCATATTTATGATGACTCAGCTACAAACCCATCAAACATAAAATAAAGTGTTTTTAGTATTATAACTAATTGATTTATTTATCTGAGAGTAATGAATGACCTCTGCTGAAAAAGCAAAGGTGTTTTGTGTTAGAGTATGCTGGAACGCAGTCAAGCGAGAGTCAAGAAAATACACGGAAAATGCACCAAGTGAAGATAGATTTGGACACGGCACAAAAAGAATTCAGCTTCAAGATGTTTTAGAGTGTTTGGCAGGAGCTGGACTGCAGACTTGACACGTCTTGTCACAGAGGAAGCGCTTACTGAATGTTTGTGAAGCTTGGTGAGATCGGCTGTAAAATCCACATCCCTCTGAATCTCTCTTATTGTTCAACGTGAAGAAGTTTTGATTTTGTTTGCCTGGGGCATGCAGTTACTCAAATATTATCATTCATCCATCCAGTCATCAGAAAAAGAGAATTAATTTGTGCCTAACTCTCCTGAGTGCAGGTGCAGTAGACTAGCGTGCATTGCAGACATGGCTGGTTTAATTTAAATAAGTGCCGTGGTCCTCATACACTTTTACAGTACATTACAGGTACTTACTGGTGCTTTTAGCTGCTCTTTACAAATAAAGTAACCCACAGATGAATGAAGCCGGTACTCTGCATCCTCATGTAAAAGCCCATGCAGCTGTTCTTGCACACAGTACAAAGTAATCTATGTATTATTACTTACCAAAAAGATCAACCCCATATGATCTGGCTCAAGTGCTTGGGTCCTGGTATGTGCATTGTGCAGGGCATGGTATGCATGTGTGTGTGTGTGTGTGTGTGTGTGTGTGTGTTTTGTGTGCTTGTTGCAGTAGGAGGGAGTTGCTTGGTATTTGCTTGTGACTGCCTGCATGTGGATACAAGGTGAAGGAAACCAGGACTAAGTATGTGGTCAGCTGCGACCGGATCTGTCTTGCTGTTTAGTTGCATTGTGTAGTGTTTGTGTGCATAATCCCCTGAAAGCATGCAGTAGGTATTCTTAATCTGTTTAGAGAAATACTGAACCAGTTCGGTGCTCAGCGCTGCTGTTTCCTGAAAAACAGCAGGAGGATCTTACTTGAGTTTCATACTAAATGTACATTTTATGAGACATAAGAAGACGCTGTACTGTAGTTTTTGCACACGTGTTGAAATGGAAAAGTTACGTGGATCTGAATGACTCAGTGACCTGAATGTTAATGAGTCGTTCTCTCTAAGGCCAGATTTGAATCTTTAATTGAACAAATTGGAATTAGTTGGCTCTAATAAACTGACCAGGACTGAAAGTTACTGCATTTTAATTGAACCTGTTTGCTTTTCTGAACAAAGTCCTGAAGTGATTTTCAATGTTACTAAAAAATGGAACTGAACTAATCTGACTTGATATTCAGATTAAATGGAACTAAATTATTGTATTCAACTAAATTGAATTCAACTGAAATAAATTGAATTGTACCGTGTTGAACTGAGGGTGGCACGGTGGCACAGATGGTAGAGCTGTTGCGTCTCAGCAAAAAGGTTGCTGGTTTGAATCCAGGCTGGGGCCTTTCTGGGTGAAGTTTGCATGTTCTCTCCGTGCATGTGTGGATTTTCTCCAGGTACTCCAGTTTCCTCCCACAGACCAAAAACATGCATGTTAGGCTGATTGGTAACTCTAAATTGTCCCTATAAGTGAGAGAGTGAATGGTTGTTTGTCTCGTTTGTCTCTGTGATGGACTGGAGACCTGTCCATGTGTCCCCCGCCTCTCACGCAGTGACTGCTGGACATGGGCACAAGTGACCTGACCCCCATGACCCGAAAAAGAAGAAGTGGGTAAATGTGATGGATGGATGGATGGATGGATGGATGGATGGATGGATGGATGGATGGATGGATGGATGGATGGATGGATGGATGGATGGATGGATGGATGGAACTGAAATAAATTAAATAAAACTGAACAAATTTGAAATAAAAAGAACTAAATTAATTTTAACTTGAAATGAGATTAACTCAATTTAAATATGTTTAACTGAAGTGAACTAAATTAAATTAAACCAAATAAAACTGAATTTACCCTATATTGACTTGAATTTGATTCCACAAAAGTCAACTAAATTAAAATTAAAATAATTAAATTAAACTGAATTGTATCAAATTTAACTGATATGAACCAAATAAGATAGAATAAAACTAAATTTATTTTATATGAATTGTGAGAAGTTGAACCGAACTAAATTTACTAATTATATTAAGATAAACTGAATTAAATTCACTTTAATCAAATAGAACAATTTTGAACTAAACTTGAATTGGCAAAAAATGAATTGAACTGATTTAAACTGAACTAAACTAAATTGATCTAAATCAAATTAAATTGAAAACAGTTATGTAGTATTATTTTTCTTTTAAACCATTAAAAAGCAGAATATATTATTATAATTATTATTTTTTTAAATCCTCCAGAATATATTATTTATCTTCAGGCAGCTCTGCGGACAACTATCCGTTATGGCACTCACAGTTTTGAATAGTTTGTTTTGAAATGATAATTTCAACATAAAATTAAATATTCAAGAAAAAACATTAACAGTTTTAAATATATATTTTGCTTTTAAAATTATTTTATGTTTTGTTTTGTTGTCATTTAAATAGCTTTAAGAAACAACATTTTAACTGGCTCAATAAATCATTTGATATGCTTCAATTTTTTTCGAGTTAAATCACAATTTAAAATATAAAATCATAAACCTGCAAGGCTTTAATGATGGTTTACTACCTGTAATGTTGTGAATCGTTGTTGATTTGTTGTTTTTTTGTTTTGTTATTTTTTGTTGGGTTTATTATGCACAATTAAAATACAGATTAAAGATATAAAATAGGCAGAAGCCCAAAGGACTTATATAAAGCCTCCACCCAAATAGTATAGAAAAAAAAATAATACAATCAAATGATCATAAATTTAGGAATATAGTTATACAGAAAAAAAATCTACAAAGTATTAATGGAAATTTGATTAAAATATGTAACAATTAAAAAGTGACAATCACAATTCTTTAATTACCGTAAGTTTTACTCTTTAGCATGTTTTTAGAGTATGAAGGAAATATACAGGGAGTATTTAGAGAGTATTAAGGAGAATATTTAGGGGATGGGTAGTGCTGAGGTCAGAGAAGATGAGATTGTGATCAGAAAGTCACAAGTTCAACTCCCCAGTCTGACAACATCAAAATGTGGGTGGAAAAAGTGAAACACCCGCACCTGCCTCCACCCTCATTTGCCCCACTGTTGGTCCTTGAGCAAGGCCCTTAACCCCCATCATCTGCTCCCAAAACAGGTCTCTCTTGAAAATGAGTTCTTGTGACTGTATAAATAAAGATAAAGGGTAAATAAAAACAAAATAAATTATGAATGACAGCGTTGGTTGGCACACACAGGATGACGTCGAGAAGCATCTTTGGTTCAGCTGCAGTTCATAAAAACACACAGTCAGTTCAGAATCATGAATATTAACGTTCCAACACTGACATTATGGTAACTGTGTTTGTACAGCCTCTGCACTGGTCAGTGCCATCCTGGCCTTTTATTTATTTATTTTCAACAGGCAGCGCCGCCTTCCATTGATGACTAGAATATCCCCGGGCTGTTTGAGATCCAAAGTTGAACAGCTCACACACCCTCTCCTGACATGCAAATATAAACGGTCCCCAGGCCCTCAGGGAGGGGAATGCAGAGGTTTGCTATTAGAAAGAGAGAAAAGAAGAATAACAAATTAAAGAGGAAGAAAACCAGCCACATTCCTCCATGCCAGTGAAATCAGTCAGTGTGAAAACAATGTGAAGATGTGTGTTTAAACCTGCGCTACAGGTCCTGCTGTCAGGTGTTTATAAGTTTCTTCTGCTGGAAAAACACCAAACTTCTCCAAAGAATCCTCTTTCTGCGAATGAATTATGTTAACAGCTTTATGTTTCCACATTCTGCAGCTGTGAAGTTGGGCCTAAAAGACTTTGAATAGATGACAAAGAGCAATTATCAACAACACATTAATTATTTTTCAACATTTACTGAACATCCATCGGTCTTGTGAAGGTGGCAGATACATTTCTGCTTCATATTTCAGATATCGGTTTACCTGAAGCCACAGCCACATGAAAGCAGTCTGAGTGACAGAAAACCACCTCTGTAATGTTGCCAGGTCTGTTTGCTTCCAGAAGGTGAACCGGTATCCAAACAGACCGGTGTTTACAGCACTCTAAACTTATACTTTGACTTTTCTTTTAACTTTTCTGCTACATCATGCCTGCATGACTGTCACAAAAAGTGAGTTGTTGCTAATTTTCACCTGCTGCAACAAAGGGGGATCATGTAACTGTCCTCATTGTGTGGGTTTGTTCTACTGTTAGCAAAATAGCACATAACGATACTGCGGACGTGATCATTAAATGCACATTTACAACTGACTGACTTTTGGAGTAACTGGATTTAAAATGGCCACCATAACCATTTGTAGTCCAATTCAGTTCACTTCGATTGTACTTCATTAATCTCCCGGTGAACATTGTTTGGTTACTGCACTCCAGGAGTAGAATAAAAGGCACCGTAAACAACATAAGTGGGAAACAGTTGAGAAAATAATTTATTCAACCTTTATTTAGACAGGTTAATCCCATTGAGCCTCGGGGACTCATTTACAAGCGAGACCTGAAATACTCCTTATAATAACAGAACATCAACACCATATTTTCCAGCATACACATCGCACCGCCCTATTAGTCGCATCAGTCCAAATATGTCTAATAAAGTTGAAAAATTCATAAATACGTCGCATCTATTATGCGTCACCACTGATGCGTCGCATTTGTTACGCGTCATCGCTGACAACCCAGAAATGTGGGCCGGTGTTTTGCCAAAAATCGAATCTTGGCGGCTGCGGGAGCGTGCACGGGACGACTTTAACAAGAATTTACAAAGATTAACACTTAAAAACAATTATTTGTTTGCTTGAAATTATAGCAAAGGTGTGTCTCAGTCTAACTTTTGCTTAATAAATGCATTTTGATGGTCAAATCAGATGTATTTTCAAAAGTATTTGTTGCCTCGGTGCTCTGGGAGCATGCAGAGGGAGGAAATAAGGAAGGAGGAACACTGCGCATTTCTTTGAAATTTAACTAGATAAGTACCTAAAACAATTGTTTGTTTGCTCAACATTATACTAAAGATGTGTCTCAGTTGAACTTTTACTTAATAAATGCACTTTAACGGTCAAATTAGCTGCATTTCGCTGGGGCCTCACAACAAAATAAAGCTGAATTTGCTCCAGGTAAGCTGGATGTAGGTGGCAGGTTATAGCAAGCCGATTGGGTCATTAATAGCCACTTTTACCTATTACATGATGCAACAACATGCCATACAACTCAAGTGACATCTAGCGGCTGAAAATGGTAGCGTTCAATATTTTCTGTCAGAATGAATGAAAACAGTCATATCTCAGCAAAACATTGGTTCATAAATATGGGGGGGAAAAATCCATAAATTTGGCCTATAAGTCGCAGGGCATGTAAATTATGCAAAAAAACCTGCAACTTATAGGTTGAAAAATATGGTAGTTATGTATGAAATTATTTTAAACTAAGGTATACCAACTTTACCAAACATCTTAATGGCTATAGTCATGATTACAGATTTTGAGGGAAAATATGTTTTGATCTGGTTTAGAGTCATATCCATCAAGTATTCTGTCCGCTAACAGATTACAGAAATTTTCCATAGCGTACTCTGGTATTCAAGGTTTCAGGCGAGAAGCATTCATCAATTTTCTGCTGCTTGTCCGAGGTCCGGTTGTAGAAGCAACATGTCCAGGAGGGAAACCTAGACATCTTCCCAGTGCCACTGAATCTCAAGGTGTTCCCAGGTCAGAGAGAATATATAACTCCTGCGTCTGCCTCAGGGTTTCCTGCCAGTCGGATGAGCCTGGAAAACCTCCAGAAAAAAAATTCCTAATCAGATGGAAGAACCACCACAGTGGACTCATTTGGATATGGCGGAGCAGTGCCTCTACTCCTAGTTCCCCCCATGTGATGGAGCCACCTCCGTTATATATAGCTATATTTAAGGCTGAGCCTGCTCACACCTTCAGCTGTTTCCATACATGATATTGTTCTTTTGGTCATGATCCACTTCATTCAATTCAATTCAATTCAAAAATACTTTATTAATCCCAAAGGGAAATTATTTGTTGTTGTAACTCGTTATCCTCATTTCATTAAGAGATGTTATAAATACTGATGGCTGTAGGCAGGAAGGATCTCTTGTAAAGGTCCATCCCACAGTGGATCCTAAGAAACTGGCTGCAGATGCCGTCAGGTCCATCCACCCAGACTCAGCTGGCCTCTCGGTTCCCTCGGGCTGTAGGACCGCCTGAATGCCGGGCAGAACTCCTCCCAGAGCGATGGCCACTCCTCCCAGTAGTCTGCCGAGCTCCTTATAGCTGCGGACAGCCAGTTGTAGGTGCCGAGGGACGATCTTGTCCTTCCACTGTCGAGCCGTGTTTACTTCTAGTTCTAGGATCTCAGTGGTCAGGCACTGGAGCACAGCTGGCAGGTAGATGAGAATGCATCCACAGAACATCCTTTTCAACTCATTTGAGATTTGGGGCTGTAGTTGAGATATTATCTGAGCTTTTGAGATGTTAATCAGCTGCTGTTGGTTGTAGAAAACTGCCTTGTTGCCATGTTTATGCATCATAACAAATGTCCAAAACTAAAAAAGTTTTAGTAAAAATCCTTCCAGCTGCACAGCATCCAACACCAGAGGAAACAATCACTCCAAAAAATGTGATTTACATCCAGAAAAAGAGGAATTAAATGTTTCCAAAAGCAAAATCTCAGAATGAAAGTAACAGAGCTGCTCCAACATGCTGCCACCTTGAGCGGCGCAATTCTAGAACATGAATCATGAAGGTACAGGAACGTTGATAGATAAAAATCCAGAGCTTTGCCTTTTGTCTCAGCTCCTTCTTCACAACAACAAAGTGATGCAACTTTCTTGAAGTCATAATTCCTCAGTACATCTCCCGCTCCATTCTACCATCGTCATGACCAAAGCACATGAACTTCTCTTGAGTGTAGTGGACTAGGCCTATGTCAAAACTGACCAGATGGACAGAAACTGTCATTTCATTGATCTGAATCCAGAAATACATGAGGCAGAGACTCATCCTCACCAAGATAGATTGTCCCACTTTCCTTCAGCTAATGCTACTTTCAATAGACTTTTATTGAACAAAGACTAAATCTGACCATAGCTGGTCATGAACCTTTCCCTAGAACGTCCTAAGTTTCAGAAAGGAAACTCAGTGACATCTTCTGAAAATGTCCTAAAAAAACCTTTCAGCATTATTTAGCAATAAACAGTTTTGTGATCATGTTTAACTTTTAGTAAAGCTCTTTATTGTCATGTGTTTGTCTATCGAAAAAAATTCATGAATAATTTTAATGTTACAAATTTTTGATCACACCAAGTTTGATTGACCCAGAGCATGAGTCGTGATGGCAGCTTTCCAGCAACAGTCTTTCCGATAAACCATTTTAACCTCTTAGCAGGTCTGTTTGTCAAAAGAGCACACCCACATTCTTCATAAAGATGTGATTACCCACCTACAATAATAACTGAAGAGACAGGGAGGTTTATTGCAAGCGTTATAAGATGAGACTTGGGCATGCTACCAAGAGCAGAGGGAAAAAAACATCTTCTGCTGTCCGCTGATCTCTGAGGTCCTTGAAGAACATTCTCAGGTTAATATTAAACCTTTGATCCAAACCCTTCAGCATGGATCTAGTCCTGCTGCAGGTCTGGGTTTCTGCTCAGATAATTCCATCACAGAGTCTTGGTCCACTATCATGAAAACAGATGGCAGGGAGCAGCTATCGGGTGACCAAACAGCAGTTTACTACGACCAAAGTCCACGTCGCTTTTGATAAGTCCTCGAAAACAAAGCCCACACAGATCGTAAACCTATCAGAGGAGAGCAATCATACCAAAGTAAGAATGTCATCGGCTTGGTCCTCACGTTTCAAATGTTTGGGCAAACCCACATTGCCCCCAGTTGACTCAGAAGTGTGACAGTGGAGCAAAAATGTTGCAATTTTAGGTGTGAATGAACAGAAGGACTGTCTTTATACAGGCCATTATAAGGGTCTTATACATGTTATACATACAAGCCCTTTAAGGTCTTTATACATGCTGGATAAGGCTATTTAGATGAGGAGCATTAGAAAATGATTTATTAGCAAATCCATATTTTTTTTGTCAAAGAAATCATAGGCTGCTGTGGCTCAAAGGCTTGACAAATTAAAGACCTGATATTCCTTGAAAGAATGCATATTGCACATGGTCTTTGGCGCCAGAGTTCAGGACTACGATCTCCTTTTAATGAAAAGTGATGGAACTGTAATCATTTCGAAAATACCAAAAGGAAAAAAAAAATGCATCAAAAACAGAACAAGCTGACTGGACTTTCATCTACAGAGTACAAGTCCAGTTGTTTTGTTAATGAAGCATTTTGGGGATTTTCCAGGTTGGACCAAAATGGCTATAAATCCATTATGTTTCAGAGTTTTGATGAAATCTGTCCAGCAATTTATGAGGTATTTTGTTATCAGATAAACTGGGTCGACTCCCAACAGTTAAAACCAAGCACAGATGTTGCACAATGTGCTACGCTTTGTATCGGGACATATTGCCACCCTAAATTTTAATATTTAATCTGTATTTGTAAAATTGTCAAAACCACAGCCATTTTTTAAAACTTCCTAAAGTCCATTAGCTGTGGCAACCATCTTGAATTGGGTTGATGCCTAAAGTTAACCATTTGGAGTTGTCAGATTATTTTTAAGTTTAATGAAAATTTATCAGTATAGTTCAAAGGGATATTTTACTAACAGAGAGTAGATTCCAGTGGTTAATGCCAAAGTTTCAAACAGAGATCTTGTGTGATCAGTAAGCACTCAGAGCAGGTTGTGAATGACTCTCAGCTGTTACCACAACAAATTTTAGCTCAATGTCAAATTAATAGACACTTTTTGTGTCTCCTAAGGTGGATAAGCTGTGGCAGCCATCTTGAATTAAGTTTACTCTAAAAGTTGACCAGCTGTAGACGTCACCTAGAGCTTTCGAACCCAAGCTTGAAGCCCGGCCCGACCCAAATTGGATGGGCGGGCCGGTCTCGGGCTTTTAATTACGTCAGCGGACGTGCGCGACTGGCGAACTAATTATATGGCAACATGGCTTGCCATACATTCACCAGCCACACGCTGCCATTTGACCGTGAGCTGACTGGCCTTGAAAGAGGTAAAATAAAGTTCAGTTAAGCTTCAGATGGGACTACTGGTACTGCCAGGAAGTGATACATCACCCAAATGGATGTTCAGCCGCTGCTGAGAACTGTGAGATCCCAAAGCAAACATGTCAGAGCAGGGTCCATGTCTGAATGATGCAGAATGCAGGCAGAAGCAGAGATTTAATGCACTTTGACGGCCATGAAGGGACAAACACCCCCTCAGCTCCGATCTTCTGCCCCCTTAGCCGCGCACATCCACCGACCATTAATAACTATATAAGCTGTCAAAGCTTAATTAAAAATGTTGGGGGGGGTTCGGACCTGTAATTACCGTTAATTCGTCTGGTCGGGTGGGGTTCAGAAATGATGGCTACGTTAGGACCGGGTCGGGTCGGATTTTTTGGGCCCGAATGCAACTCTAACGTTAACCCAACAACGCTTTTGCTGAAACATCTTTAAAATCTATTTAGTGATGTTAACTGTACAGCCAAATGAACACACACACGTGCCGGCTAAAATATTATTGCTCTACCTTTGATTTTGATGGCAGGCGATAAATGCTGCATATATAATAGTTAGGAAAAATATATTGTTGTTTTTACTCCGGTTTCCTCCCACAGTCCAAAAACATGCATGTTAGGCTGATTGGTAACTCTAAATTGTCCCTAGGTGTGAGTGAGAGAATGAATGGTTGTTTGTCTCTATGTGGCCCTGTGATGGACTTGCGACCCGTCCAGGGTGTACCCCGCCCCTCGCACAGTGATTGCTGGACATGGGCACCAGCAACCCCCGTGACCCAAAATGGAATAAGCGGGTAAAGAAAATGGATGGATGGATGGATATTGTTGTTTAGGTTTGTGTTCAGAACCATAAAATTACTATTGTTATAACTTTTCAGCAGAGAAAAGTTTCATGATTTGAAGTGAGCTCAGCATCACCATGAGCCGTTTGTAAAAATAGCATCACGCTGCCCGGTGCATACTCTTAGAGAGAAAAACATATCAGTAACATATTCAGCGTGCGCCTTGTTTATTCTCTCTTTGACCTCTGTTTGTGTGTGTGATTCCAGTGAAGGAGAGAGAGTTGCTGCCTGCTCCATGACCCCGCTCATGTAAACATGGACACACTCCGATGAGGTGCTGAATGGCAGTGATTATGAGAGCGATTGCAGAGCTAGCCACACACTCAAACACGCACACACGCTCCCACATGCTGGGAGCTTTGCCAAGAAGGGAAGACCCACAGTGCAAGGCTTCCCCTGGATCTCTGCCAGCGCAACATTAATGGACGGAGGAGGGGGAGGTGGGGAGGGGAGTGAGTGGAAGTGGGAAAAATTAGGTGGAAGAAGAAAGTATAAGTAGATGGGAGAACATAAAGAGGAATGCTGACTATTTTGGGAAATAGAAGAATAATAACTTAAATGTGAACGTGTTACGCCAGGATGCAACATTTGCCGTGATTATTCCTCGTATAGATGAAATGTGAGGAAGATGCACATACTCTATTTAAGGCAGTCTAATGTAGAAAATGATGGGTTTAGATTGTTTTGAGTGAAGTTGCATATGAAAAAGTTATATAAAATAACAGTGTCTACACAATTTAGATTAGTTTGACAGTTTGACAAAACTGACTAATCTTTTATTGAGTTAGCAGTTTGGTAGCAATGTTGCATTGCAGAGAAAAGTTTGCTGGTTCAACTCCTGCCTAAGGCCTTTATGTTCTCGCCATTGATCTTTTTACAGAAACAAATGTATAAAATCAAGCACCACCTGCTCAAATACATTCACGGCTATTTCTTGCTTTCAAGGTCTGTGTTCAGCTCTAGATTTGGGGTCCTTTACACCTGCATTTTTATTGACTTCTATTTACAAATGTATTTATAAATTTGTTTTACTGGTATTTTACGTATTTGATAGAGAAATGTCCTCAAAGTGTAATGTTGCTGCCGGGTGTCAGAATGACTGCAGAGAATAGTTGAAACAGGCCCAATGCATCTCAAAATACTTGGGGTATGCACATTTATAACAGTACAAAGCTTGATACGTGCTTGGGTTGTTTCCAAGTTTCATCCCAATCCAAAAATATGCATGTTGGTTTATTTGCTTTTCTGTATTGTCCTTGAGTGTATTCATGAATATTTGTCTTTTCTCAGCTGTCTTCTAATACACATCAAATCTTAGAAGTTAAAAAGGGTAGGACTTCTTTTCTCGTTGGTTTAGGACATTTTGCTTCTCATCCTTGGAGTTTCCTCACTTCAGCCTGAAAAGTGCAAGTTTCCAAAGCATTAACCTACATGGGATGCTTCGTTTGTGGGAGCTAAATTCACACGCAGAATAACTCCACTCCCTGCCCTCCTGAGGGTCATTAGTGGTCTTCACGAGAGAAATTTTAGTCACAAGCATGACGTGTGAATTGTGAAACTGACTAGGAATCAGATCCAAAGCAGCTTTTGTTAGTTCAGGAAGAGTTTAACTCATAAATAGAGCATCCCATGCAGGTCAAAGTTTTGCAGCCCTGCACATTTCAGCCTGAATTGGAAAGTTCCTGGTATGAGAAGTAGAATATCTTCTACCAACAACAAATTATTAGTATTAGTATTTTAGTTGTGTAATTCATTTTATTTGAAAACTGGCTAATCTAGTGTTAGTACATTATGTAATTGACTTTTAAATGATTAATCTAAAACTTAATGGTGCGTAATGTTTAGGGATGCAAGACATTAGATTTTTGGCCGCTATGACGATATGTTAAAATGATTTGGTCGGTAACCGATACTGATACCAATTGTTTAATTTTTTTTCTTCCTAGGTCTACTTACAGAGACTACATAGCTTTCTCTGCTGTGGAATTAAAATATTACATTATTCTGCATGGTTTTTGTCAGTTTGGCCTGCTACCAAACGCAGATGTCAAAAAGGGGGCTGAAAATGATGTAACACTATATAAAAAAAATATATATATATATATATATATATATATATATATAAACTTTTATATCAGTGAGTTATTTTGATGAAATGGCCTATGTCCGATATTTAACTTTATCGCTAATATCGGCCGATACCGATACCATGCCGATACTATTGTACATCCCTAATAATATTATTTTTTGATCATTGGGTTGGATCAAAAAACTTCAGGCCCCGTTTACACGAAAACGATTTCTGGTGAAAATGGAAGAGTTTTGTTGCGTTTGTACTTTTCAATTACACAAAAATAGCGAATGTTTTCTCTGACAAAGGCACACATTGAGAATGGGTTCCAGAGTGCAATGGTTCAAAAACGTCCCGATGTTCGTTGTCGTGTAAACAGAAAATATAGTAATCTATCAATCCCTGGCTCGTGCGCAGTATGACGCAAAACATAACGGCATAATCCACTACCAGAGTACTGTTTGTGCTTCTGACTCTTGTAAATCTAACGGCAGCTCTCCAACACAGTGCTCATTTTCTACCTCTTTATTTAAATAATCAAAGATGGAGCTCATACAGCTCCACTCACTCCAAGCAACAAATGAACCTCGTCTGTCCATAGAAATATTTTATTCTCTGCCATCTCGACCGTTGTAGCTGCTTTCAGGTAGAACTTTTTTTTTTTTACGCATGCGCACTTACTAGAGTTTCAAAGAACATAGCACCAACTAGTGGTATGGCGAGGGAATTACATTTTTTTCCATGTCTACCGTATGCTGTGTAAACAGAGATTGTAATTAGAACGTTTTCATGTAAATGTGTTAAATGGGGGGGGGGGATTAGTTTTCATTGGATTGTCGTGTAAACAGGGCCTCAAAAACGCCACGATATTCCAGGATCCTTCAGATTAAGTGGAATCTACTGTAAGCGATGAACGACTTCTCAGAATGACGTCAGAGACAGTCTGAAGAGAGGGGACAAACCAGCACAAACAGGCAAAGATCTTTGTCAGGGTCATGTGTTGTTTGCCAGGTCATGCTTTTCCTGTCCTTTGCCCGTCTGGCTTGTTATCGGGGGAATGGCTCATCTTGTCAACTGACTACAGGTGGCCATGTGCCGACCCCAACAACCTCCTATCAAATCATGTGACGGCCACATTTACCTCTCAGTGTCATTCCGTTGGACTTGCTCATCCTCTGAAACAAGATAACTTCATCAGTCTGCTCAAAACAGATGACATAAGTCAAGGAAACGTGTTGGACTTTGTTTTGTTATTTTTCCAGCCACATCAAAAATATCACTGCTGGACGTTTATTATTTCTGTGCATTCTGTTCTGTTAAATTTCAGTCTCAAATAATTCCCCAACCATGTCAGTTTTATCAACATCTGCGTGTCTGGATCTGGAGTGTGGCGACAGCTGACCTCCAAAAGGCTCAAATGTTTTATTTCACTCCTGCACAAGCTCGCGTTTTGGTAGTTGTGAAGTTGTAACTGCACGTTACAGACGTCTGACCCTTCCTTTTGGGATAATTATCAGCAGCTGGTAAAAGCCAAAGATGTACAATAATGTTTTTGCCTTTGTCTGTGTTTCTTCAATAGTAAACTGAAGGGATTTTAATTAAACTTCCAGGAAGTGATCACTGGATGTGGAGCTACAACTGATTAACATTTAACCAAATTAATTTAAGATGGTTGCAACATCCAGTTGATCTTAGACAACACAAAGATACCTGGAACTCAGTCAATTTTTACAAATATTGTAGTAAAAGTTGGTGATCTGTCATTTCTCAAGATGATCTTAAACTAAAACTTGTGACGTGCAGTCCTTCAAGGGATGCTCAGGTGGTTGAACTGCAGACCAACTTGTTTCAAGGATTCAGCACTTGTCAGGTTCTGTTGGGTACATTTCGATTATGAACACTTTTTCAACCAACAACAAATGATCTTAATAAATTAGAATGCATACATTTTTTAAATCAGTTTGAATGCTTTGCCACTTGTTTTGCATGCAAGATATACATTTTAATCAACATATGTGGGGAAAACTATTCACCACAAGAGGAACACAACGGTGGTTCAGTTTATTTATAGCGCCACGTCACAAAGTCATCTCAGGGCACTGAACAGAAACATTCATGTACTTGAAAAGTAAGTTAATAACATTATTTATCTGAGGAGCAGACTGCTTTGAGCTTAACTTCATCGCAGACTCTCATCTTGAACATGAAGGCAACAAAGAAAAAACTCCCTCATGAGGAAGAAACCTTTAGCAGAACCAGGCTCAGGACAAGCGGCCATCTGCTTCAACCGGAAGATGTGCTCAAGAAATTTTATGATGCAACTGGTGAGTCGTATGACGACATGTCCTTCTTCTTCTTCTTCTTCTCCTTCTTCTTTCGGCTTTTCCCTCTTCAGGGGTCACCACAGCAAGTCATCCTCCTCCATCTCATTCTGTCCTCTGCATTCTCTGTCTTCACTCCAACTACCTCCATGTCCTCTCTATCTGCATCCATACATCTCCTCTTTGTCTTTTTCCTGGCAACTGCATTTCTAACATCCTTCTACCAGTATACCCACTGTTCCTCCTCTTGACATGTCCAAACCATCTCAGTCTGGTCTCTCTAACTTTATCTCCCAGTTGTTCAACCTGTGCTGTACCTCTGATGAGCTCATTCCTAATCTTTTCTTGACACTCCTAAGGAGAACCTCAACATCTTCATTTCTGACACTTCCAGTTCTTTCTCCTGTCTTTTTGTCCATGTCTCTGTCTCCAGACTATAAAACATAACTGGTCTCGCAATCGTCTTGTAAACTTTTCCTTTGACCTTTGCCGACACCCTTTTGTCACAAATCACTCCTGAAACTTTTCTCCATCCACTCCATCCTGTCTGGACTCTCTTCTTCACCTCTTTAACACACTCCCCATTTTCCAGGACAGTGGACCCCAAGTACTTGAAGTCCTGCACTTTTGTGACCTCTGCTCTTTGCTCACTGTTCCACCGGCCTCCCTCTCATTCACACACACGTACTCTGGCTTACTACGGCTGACTTTCATTCATACCTCCACCTCT
This sequence comes from Nematolebias whitei, assembly GCF_014905685.2. NCBI lineage: Eukaryota > Metazoa > Chordata > Actinopteri > Cyprinodontiformes > Rivulidae > Nematolebias > Nematolebias whitei. The sequence goes on from NC_056505.1 coordinate 12,181,566, forward strand.
CCAAGTTCTCTTCCACCTGTTCGGTAAATGTGTTTGAAAACACAAAAATATTTGAGAACATTCAACTTCACTAAAATGAGTATTTTATTAAAGCTATTTTTAATTCCTTGCCTAACACGATGGACTTCATTATGTTTAATCACAGACAGATCACTGTGGGAACCATCAGGGGTTTACTGGGATCTGAAACTGTTTAATGCTCCTTACTAGCCATAAATGCTTTTAACAAGGCTCTTCAAAAAATAGTGTTCCAAAATGTTTAACCTTTATTTCCAGACATGCTTTCTGGGTTTGAGTTACTGTAAAACCTGGCCTCAGGCTTGCTCCATGAGATCTCGAGGGTATTTAGATTTTATCACCCATTTCAGTCCAATGCCCTGGTCATAAACTTGAACATTGCCTCTATCAACCCACAGAACTCAGGTGATTTACTTACTGTTTGCTGTGGAGGAAAGTGAGTAAGGTTCTGTTTTCTTTACCTGAAAACCCAAGAAGAGTTTCGCTAAGCTTTTCTTGGTCCACTGAGCTCCAGTTTTTCTCTTAGTTTCTATATTGAAGGATTTAAAGTTCTGTTTTATCCCTGATGTTGTTAAGCTGCACAGGCAGAATGCAAAATGGAATTTGTCCTTCATAATGTCCTTTTTAATGAGACATAATTGACACAAATAGTCCTTCATCATAGCTGCATATGCCCTTGCGACACACACACAGAGCCCTGCAGTGCTGGTTTCAAGACGTCCCCCACTTACAGGAAATCTACTTTGTGCAAAAAAATAATCTACCAAGATCCCTCATGTTATGCTCTTACATTTATTTTTACAGATAAGCATTAAAATATTAACTCCAAGCTCTCTCCTCACCATCCATGTACGGTTATCTGAGAACTTTGAATGGTTCAATTAATATACAGTAACCAGTTCCTCCTTCTAGCCTCCGTTCCCTCGCCTCCCCTGCTGAGGGGAAAAATGTGTCTCATTCCAATTTAATGCATGGCCAAATCCCACCTCGACAGAGCAGTAATTAAAATCCACACGCAAAGCCCCATTTATCAGTGGAAATGACAAGAAGAGAGGAGGTGGGGTGGGGGTGGGGGGGCAACAATGGGCTCTGTTGCTGTAACCTTGAATTTAGGAATACATACCAGCTCGTGAGGAGAGGCAGGGAGGGATGGAGGGAGCTGAGGCTGATCTCTCTGGACTTGTGATACATGTTGTTCTCATTCCTTCTAAAACACGTCTATGTGTGAAAAATGAACTATGTGCACAACTGCTATTGTCTAATTAGCATAACACTCTCTGGTTGAAGCTCCACCCAATGGACCCCCCACCACCACCTTTTTCCACCCCTGTGGTAGATTTTCTGTTTTGACAGACGCCCTGCAGCTCTCTGGGCTTCACGCATACAAAAACACAAACAGCCAACACAAACCCTGCATGACCGTGACCCTCAGAGAGACCTGTGCACATCCACAACATCCTGCAGGGGTTAGGGGGACACCAGAAGGGCCCTGGGAGGTTGATGGGTGTGTGTGTCATTGTTTGCAGTCTGATTACACGTGTTGCCACCCAGCAGCTGTTTGCATGTTTTATCCTCCTGTCCGAAGGATGGGGGGGGGGCGTCTGATGCCTCAGTGACGTCACAGCATCTTTAAACTCGCCCCAGTGTTTCAGCAGAGGCTCAGAAATGAAAACCAGGACGAGGTACAAACATGGACTCTTCAGTATATTTGGAGTCAAAGGAGTTAAAGCTTCTCCATGTGTTCACACAAATGTTTGTGTGCGTTACGTTTTCATGCTGACAGTTTTTCTGAGCAAAAGTCTTAAGCCATCAATTATTTACGTTTTGCATTCAAGAAGCCAGACTTCACTGTAATCTTTAAAAGTTGTCCTAATCCAACAGGCTTTCTAGACTTTTTTTTAAGGTCTAACAAAGTTTTTGTTGAACTTTCGTTGATTTTTACACATTTTCAGATGAAGGTTTTGTTTGCAAGGTTCTATTTGAATCGTCCAGGCATGATAAGCCTCCTAAACTCAAGGGATTAATTAGTGTTGTGTCCAAAACAGACAACTTAACACAGAACCTGTTTTTAATTAGATCTTTGAACCAGCAGTCTGTCACAAATACATTTATTCTCATTTGTTCTGCTAGAGCTATGAAAAATAACAAAGATAACAGTATGACATATTAAATAGTGTTTTAGCACAAATAAGGTGATTATCCCCAAACGATGAACCTCGCAGGTCGAGTCTGTGCAGTTTTTATTTAATTGTTTTGATTATATAAAGACATGACTCTCAAGATGTTTTTCTGCTTTTGCTTTTCTCCTTTACTTGTTCACATTTTCTCATTTTTAAGAACACATTACTGGTGTCAGAAAGTTTGAAAAGAAAATAAGAGCTGAAACTAAAAAAAAGGTATTCAGAGAGTCTGCACTACCCGATCGAAGCAGACGGCTGCTTGTCCTGAGCCTGGTTCTGCTAAAAGTTTCTTCTTCATGAGGGAGTTTTTCTTTCCACTGTCGCCTTCATGCTTGCTCAAGAGGAGAGTTCTGTGGAGTTCAATTCAAAGCAGTCTGCTCCTCAGATAAATAGTGTTAATTATTTTTATAAATGTTTTTGTTAAATACTTTTTTATATACGAATGTTTCTGTTCAGTGTCTTGAGACGACTTCTGTTGTGACTTGGTGCTATATGAATAAACTGAACTGGTCAAAATCATGTCACCTTGAGCAAAATGTAAAGAAAGTGGTTTCAGAGATTGTTTTTAGAGGTGAATCAGGAAAACGGACTCGCCTTTCCAGTCCCAGTGGTGGTGGCATATGTCCAAGCCTCTGTCCCCCGTCCCTCCACCCTCTGCGTCTCTCTCTCTTTTCTCCCTGTCCAGCAGTGGACTGCACTTGAGCTTGAATGGCCAAAGCAGGAGAGGCAGCTGCCTCAGCGCAGCAGAAAATGAGTGTGTGTGTGTGTGTGTGTGGGGGGGGGGGGGGGGGGCATGGCTCCACAGATTTTAATGAGATGCACAGTGTCAATGGCCACTTTCTCTGAAGAGGCCGAGAAGAAAGGGGCGCTCTCTCTCTCTCTGCGTTCCCCTCTCCTCTGTGCCCCCTTTCGTCCAACTCCCTCTCTCCGCTGCTCCTGCCCTCCTCCCCAGCTGGTGAGGGGCTTTGTTAGGCGCCAGATGATACCCCAGATGCCCCGGCCCAGCCGTCCCTTTCAGCTACATTCACCAGGCTCCCCTCAGGTCAGAGGTCACCACCGGGCATCTGAATGGGTCTCCGTGGCAACAGTGGCCCGAGAGTGGCAAAGGCTTTGTGTTCATGACTGGTTGCCATGGACAGTGCTTCATTAATCTGAACCAGTTCCACACAGAAATGTGAAGTATGATGCAGGGGTGGAAAAAGAAGTCTTGTATTTGGAGATCAGACTACATCTAAAGCAGCTACGTTCGTTGTGCGAAACCCAGATTTGACGGGACACGAAACGTAAACTAGACAAAACAGAAGTGAAAAAAGATCAGCTTGTTTTGGAGAAGTCCTGTACATTACACTTCAGCTCCACTTGTGTGTTTGGGATGGTTTTTTTTGGTTTGTTTTTTGTTTCCCATCTCTTACTGTAAAGCTTGGTGCAGCTTCAGCCCTCTGCTGGGCAAACACATCTCTGCAGGATGCATGAACCTGGTGGGGCAGACATGGAACCACTAACTTTCCTTGATATTCCAATAAATGTGTTTCACAGCCTTAGTTGATGAAAAGTTTGCACAAAAGCTATTAAAATAAAACATGAGAGATGAAATCCAAATGTCTTCTCTGATATTTTACATAAAGCAGCCAAAACCACAATTCAAGTGTCTGCAAATAATTAAATCTGTTAAAATGGCTCCTAATCGTATTTCAATATATTCAAGTAATCACCACAACATTTAAGCTTTACTAATTATTTTTAGCTTAAAGCAAACTTTTTTGGGGGGTCAGATTTAGGCTTTATTTCCTCTATAACACTTTTACCATTGTGAGCTGTGTGTTGTAGACACAAACATGGAGGCAGAGGAGCTGAAGGAGAAAAAACTAAACGGATCGTCGAGGCAAAAAAAAAACAACCAACAATCATAAATGGAAAATCAAACAGAAAGCAGGAGGCACTTACATAAAGTTCAGAAACAACTCCCAGGATGACGGCTCGATCCAACAAGGTGGTTTCATGCTCTCCCATTGGCCGTTGAGCGAGAGCCTGTTATTATATATTTTTTGTCTCCAAATCCTGCATGTTGTTAATTTCACAACTTTCGTCTGTCTAAACAGGTCTCACTTGTAAAAGAGTCTTGGAGGCTCAACGTGATTTATCTGTATAAATAAAGGTTGAATTGAATTGGTGGAGAGAGCAGGGAAGCTTCAGGCTGGCAGTGATTACTGAGTAAGAACAGGTGAAGGTAATGAACATCTGCAGTGCAGATGTGAACATACAATGAACTGAAGGCAACAAAGAAACTAATAGAAAACAACCTAAACACCAGAACACACCAAAAACTGAATAACTGTGGACAAAAAACCCCAGAATCAGATTGGGTACAGCCCCTCAAACTGCAGTTCCTTCATAATATCAGATGTTTAAATAATCTTAATTTAAGCAAAAACATCATTTATACTTAAAGTTTGGTTAGCAGTAATCATCTAGTGCCCAAAAGCTTAAAGACTTGATCAATTGTTTTATTTATTATTAAAGCTACGTTTGCACATCTGTGTTTTATGAATAAAAACATCTGTTATATATATATATATATATATTATTGTTTTACTAAAGCAAAAGAGTTAGATACTACTGCATCATGTGAAGCAAAAGAACCATTAAAATCAGCTAAATAGTAAAAGGGGAGCAACTGAGTCAAAAAAAGGAAAAATATACCGGCTAAAGAGAACAGCCTCCACAGGCCACAGACCACAGTTGCTACTTTTTAAGCTCAAGAATATTTGTCTTTTAAATTTAAATAAGAGATGCTATTATGCTTCCCTGAAATTAAGCTTTAAAAAAAAAAAAGCAATTTAGATCTTTTCACTGCCCTGGTAAGCAGTGTGGTGATGGTATACTTCCCATTTTTAAATCCATTTTTAGGAGTCAAACATTGTGACTGTGAAATCAAACATCACAAAACACAATAAGGATCAGATTTTTAGTTTGTTTTCCTCAGCTAAATTTTTGAAAAAGAAAAACATAAAGAGCCTAAAGGTTCATACAACCTAAATGATGTATTTGGCTCTCTCTTCTCCCTGCAGCCTCCGTCGGTCACGCTGTCCAAACAGATCAAAGGTCAAACGATAAGGAGACGACCGACACTGGGGTCCATTCAGCAGCGCGGCCAGCGGTGAATAACACACGGGCATCGTGGGACGGTGAAAAAGGGGCAAAAAAGAAAGGGGAAAGGAAAAGTTTTAGCTTTAGTGTGCATCTTGAGAAGCCCTTGTAAGTTCTGGGTCTCTTCGTTCACGCTGCCATAGAAAGGCTTTTTAAAACACAGGTTTGTCATGCTAATGTAGTGCTTTGTACCAAATACCTCAAGATATTTTATAATGGTGAGTTTAATCCTAGTGGTGGGACAAAGTACTTGGGTTTAGCCTCTTGCTAGGAATGTTTGACATAAAGTAAAGTTGCAGGTAAACTGACTCAGTCGGGTCAGACCCCATTTTTCTTTAACAGAACACCAGAACAAACAAAACGTTGACCCAATCTTTACCCTTGGATGAGTGCAAAATGCAACAATATTTCAATGATCGATTGGAAGTTTTTGTTTTGCTTTATTTCAGAGTTTCTATCCGTGTAGAAGTACACAGAGATAACACATCGCTGAGCAAACACGAATCAGTCAATGTATAAAACTTACACTTCAAATTGTTCAGGATTGTTTTTGTAGAGATGAAAACTTCTACTTTACCTGAAGCTTTTAAAAGTCATAGGCTATAAACAATTAACATCTTACCTGTTGTAGATAGTTGTTTGAACAGCTCCAGTTTGACAGGGCTGATGAGCGAACGGCTAGTTCAAGTTGGACAAAGGCCAAAATCAATCGCTGCCGTCCTGAAACAACTCTCAAATATTTCACAGCAGTTCATGCAAATTTAATATTTTTACTAAGATGATGTCCAGCTGCTCTTTTAAGGACTGAGTTTTTTAAGTTGTCAATGCTTCTTTAAGTGCCTATCGGAAACTGAGAATTGGTTAAAAATGTTAAAACTGTTGGTTGAGGGAGACGTGGCTGGTGGTACCAAGACTAATCAAATGAAAATACAAGGAACAGAACTAAGCATGAGACAGATGGATGCCCATCATGAGCCTGGTTCTACTGGAAATTTATTTTTGTTAAAAGGGAGTCATTCCTTTCCACTGTCGCCGATGTGCTCGCTGAGGGTGGGAAATTATGACGAAGTGGAGATTCAACACAATCTGCTGGCTTCCTTAGATAGATAATCTTTACTGATAAGCATTTTATAAAGTATGTGAATGGTTTAGTACAGTGCCCTGAGATGACTTCAGTTGTAAATGGACTCTTTTTAAATAAACTGAAGTGAATAGAGTTTTATTAGAGAATGATAATGGAGAAAAGAAGTAAACGTGAGGGATGGCATGTACGGCAATAAAGCTCCAGTCAGTCAGGAACTGAACCACAGAGACACTGCTTCAGGGCATTTGTGCCCATTCAGCACTCAGCTCACAGTTATAGCTCTTTTTTTTTTTGTCGTCATGGCCACGTTGGGCACGCTGACCCAAATACAAGGATTCAGGTTTTCTCTGGGCACTATAGGACAAAGTTATACAGATAGTTAGGTTCAGAGATTTATTAAGTACTCCAAAGAGATGAAAACAGAAAAAACCAAACACTTATGTGTTGCAGTTACACTGGGAGAGACAGCCCAACTTTTCAATTTTCTTTTTCCACCATTACACACACTGCTATTTAGAGACCGGCCTCTGTTCCTGCTTTGGTCTCATCAATAGGCCCGACTGTCTGCTCCGATCCTTCACACAAACAGCTCTTTCTTCTCAAACTCACTCCTCGCAGGTTTAATGGCTGAAACAGTTCAGAGAAGAGTTAATTGCTGCACAGCACATGGCTGGCACACTGATCCACAACTGCAGCAGCTAAAGAAGCGTGAATGTGTCACAAGATGCCCTACGGTTTGACACATGTGACGAAGGACACGTGAAACCGCTGTTTGGGTCAAAGGAGCACAAAACAAAGAGTTGTTTTCACCATTTTCATAAATAATAAATGGACTGTACTTATATAGCGCCTTTCTACCTTATCAAGACACTCAAAGTGCTTTACACTACAATCTGTGACCTAATTTACTCATTCATACAGCACTCTACTAGATCTCTACACAGCTAATTGAACAAATCATTCTAAAGAGACTAATCACATTCATACACTGATGGGATACACATCGGAGGCAGTGAGGGGTTCAGTGTCTTGCCCAGGGGCACTTTGACATGTGACTGCTGGTGGATTCAAACCCCCAGCTCTTGCATTGGAGGACGACTGCTCTAACCACTCAGCCACAGCCGCCCAATCATGATTACATGTTCAGTATTTTTTATTTGCTGCATTTATGAATAAGTACCTTCACTAGAATTCAAATAATTTTCGTACTGCCCCACATCTGCACTCTGTATCAGGGGTGATTCTAGAATCTGCCCTTTAGGGGTGTTTGCTTAGCCCCCAGTGCTGACAATGGCTCTTGGCTTGAACAACGTGATGGCCACTAGTGTCAGAAGCATTCATCATGTGGGGGGGACACAATGGTGGGGGGGTCTGGGGGGTCCTTCCTGCAGAAAATTTTGAATAAAGTAAATGCCATTTCCTGTATTCTGGTGTATTTTAACAGGTTTTTAAACATCTATGTTTACCTACGTAACACTTGATTCAATAACTATTTCAGAGAGATCACAACGAGAAGTAGTGCTAAGCTACATGTAGTGCTCTGCTTTACATTACACAACCTGATAAATGATTTGTACAAAACCATTGTTAACTGATCATAACAAAGACTAAACTTATGCAACCAGACGTTGCAACATCTATACTGACAACACACAAAACATGAAGCCGGCAAAGGCACCGAGTTTTAAGGGAAGGTTGTAGCATAATATATAGTGATTATATATATATATATATATATATATATATATATATATATAGATATATAGATATATAGATATATAGATATATATATATATATATATATATATAGATAGATAGATAGATAGATAGATAGATAGATAGATAGATAGATAGATAGATAGATAGATAGATAGATAGATAGATAGATAGATAGATAGATAGATAGATAGATAGATAGATAGATAGAGATATAAATATAGATAGATAGATATAGATAGATAGATATAGATAGATATCGATATATCGATAGATCGATAGATAATGTGTGTATTTATATATATATATTTTCAATTTAGCTTATTTTTCAGGGGTGCTGCGTTAACATGTCCAGGTGCTTGAGCACCCCCAAAACAAGGCTAAATTCGCCACTGCTCAGTATCAACATGTTGTTGTGTGCAGTTTTAAATGGAAAGCTTTAATTTATTTTCCACATCCTCAACGTTCTTGTTTTCCTAATTATTTAAATAATGTAGAAGTATGACATTTTTGTTTCCTCTCTCTTTGTATGTAATACTTGTTCAGACCTTAAAGAGATACTTCAAATCTTTTGATATGGGGTTCAATCTAGGGTTATCAACAATTCATATCTTATCAGAGTCAGAGTTTATTTATTGTCGTTCCACCACATGTGGTACATGCGGCGGAACAAAATTATGTATGATCATCATCTGTATTGATATCATTATCTGCTCTAGATAACTATTTGAGCATGCCAATAGCATGCTCCAATACTTGTGGCAGCTGAGCCATTGTGCTGTGTGATAAAACTGAACACTTTTATAGAGTGGCCTTTTATTGTGGTCAGCCTAAGGCACACCTGTGTAATAATCATGCTGTCTAATCAGCATCTTAATATGCCACACCGGTGAGGTATCCTGGCAATGGAGAAATGCTCACCAACAGATTTACACAAATTTGTGAACCATATTAGAGAGAAAAAGACTTATTGTGCACATAGAAAAAGTCTTAGATCTTTTAGTTCAGCTCATAAAACATGGGAGCAAAAACAAAAGTGTTGTGTTTATATTGTTGTTCAGTAAATAGTTTAAATTTAATGGTAAAGAAAAAGACAGACTGAGTTGGAATTTCACTAAGCTTAAGATCTTCAGTGTTATTAACTTTTAAACATTTCTAAACTTTTTCTGAGATTGTATGTTTTTACATCTTATAGCTAAAGATGGAGTGTAAACAGCTCTAAAGCCAAAGTGAACCTGCCGGTTTGCATTATTGACCTTACAGCTGAAAAGGTTTAAGAGCATTGATCTTCTCTTCTGATGTTTCCAGTTGTTGCTCTGTTTTAATCATTTTGATAATGGTGGCCATAAAAACAAGGAAGAACAGTGGTTACATATTAATTATGGCTTTTTCCAGTCATCCAACAACCAGGATGTCTGATTCTCAATATATAGTATTCCATGCTGCTCTCTGGTGGATGGTAATGTACTCACACACACAGCTGAACTCAGCTTTTAGCTGATGGCAAATGTAAAAAAACAAATACTGGAGTTTTGTGTTTTACATCAGGCTCTCTGAGGACGTCTTCTTACAAACTTTGTCACTTCAAAGCACTTCGCTTAATCTAAACTGGTCAATCTTTGTCCCACGGTGACAATCCTTGTTAATTTTTGTATCCAGTTTTTGTTACACTTTCGTGACTGTAAATTTTAAAATGTCAATATATAATAAATACAGTACAATTCAACACACTGGTCTACAAGTTGGTTGACCTGACCATTTGTGGATAGTGACTATGTATATTATCTATGAAGTTATTTAATTTGAAAGAGCAGCATAGTTCTTTTGTCCATGCACATTAGAAAAATAAAAGGCATGCCTTGAAGGAATGCTCATCACACGCCGCCCTTCATGACAGCGTTTAAGACTTATTTGATTTTGGTTTAAAAATATAAAGTTATAATTTTTGTCAAACCATGAAATAAAGCAACGTTTTGTGTTAGCTAAGATCAATTATCTTTGGTGGCCATCTTGAATTGAGTTGACTACAAAAGTTGTAGATGTGCATCCAATGAGTTTCATTAAAATCTGTCCAGTGATGCATGAGATATTTTGCTAACATTTTGACCTCATTAATGCTAAAATTTTAAGTTTTATAGCAAAAGTGAATGAATCTCAGCTACAATCTCACCAAATATTAGCATAAATTCTATAAAACAGTGAACTGCAGCCATTTTTGTATTTTCTAATGACAGTTGGCTGTGACGGCCATCTTGAATTGGCTCCATAATCAACTACCGGTAGTTATAATGTTACATCAAATGATTCTTTCAGAGGTCAAACATTTAAAACCACAATCTTTTTAGTGCACAGAGCATGCATTAGGGATCAGTCTCAGCTACTGTCAAACCATATTTTAGCTTCCAAGAGTTGGAAAAATTAAATTAGCTGCGGCAGCCATCTTGTATTGGATGTTATTCAGTTACAGATTTCAAGGAACTGGTAATGCAGCTCCTGTATGAGTCGTTCTCGTTGCGGTCTTGTCTGTTCCAGTTTGTCAGTGTCACAACTTTTAAATGGTAATTTTTAAGTTAAAATAAAAACAATGTTTCTTTAAGTTAATAGATCTTTATTTGATTTCATATTGTATGCTTTCTCATTCAAAAGGCATGAAAATAGAAAAAGAGACAGAAAATGGAATATGGATATAAATGTACAAAGAGAGGCAAAATCTTTACAACCATTAACAATCAGTGACTTCATGGTGGCACGGGCACAGCACTTTGGAATAAATTAGACCAAAAAGATTTCATCTAAAGCCACATCGAACACAAGCTGACACCATGGTTAACATTTGACTCCATGCAACGGCCCGGCATTTAAAACGTACCTTAATTTCATCCACAAACAATAGAAAAAAATAATTTAAGTGCATTATCTTCCCTCCTGTTTGGCACTGCTAAACATACAAAACTCAGTCCCAGTATTTTCTAGAACTAGTGCGCGCCCGTTCATACTGGAAATGTGAAAACTCCACAGAGAAACACACAGTGTAACCCAAGTCTATACAGTCAAGTCTCACTGTAGAACACAGACTGAGGACGATGGCACGGATCGAGAACTCCGACTGGTCCGTTTACAAAGAGGAGCACAGGAACACAGTCAAGTACGAGATGACAATAGGCCACATTGGTCGGAACAGAACCCTGTCTACTCTCAGCTACTTTACATTTAAATCTTCAGACCTCCATTTAAAAATCAACTGAATCCATTCACAAATATTACAAATAGCAAAAAGTTGGCACAAACTGATTTACCGAGCGTGCAAATTACCAAGAGGCATCACTTTAAGTCCACAGAAGTCAAGATGCTAGTGCAATAATAACATTATTTCAACATAATAAATAAGGAACGCAAAGACAAAGAAAACAACAATTATTCAACAATTCGCAGAAACATCGAGTCAGTAGAGAATTTAACCAAGGCACACGTGCACAAATCATGTACCAGCCAACATATGCACATGCTCAGGCACGAATGTTTAGTACGGGATCTGGTTTTGGTAATACTGGATCATGTCATACGTCCGACTCCTGTTGTAAAAGAATAAAAATATGCAATCAGACAAATGCTTTCTGGAGTCAGCAAAAAAATAAAAAAGGAATGAAACAAGGAAATGATCTACCGACCTGTTGCTGAGGAAACAGTTCTGGATAACTTTAATGATGAAGGAAGCGGCATCTTTCTCACTCAAACCTGGGTTGAACCTCTGCCTGATTGTGGAGAAAATTAACAACAGCTTGTAACATTTAAAATATTGTGCTTTTCGTCGTACAAGTTACAGCGGAGTATAAGTCGCATCAGTCCAAATATGTCTAATAAAGTGGGAAAAAACGTAAACAAGTCGCTTCGCCGTATAAGTCACATCTATTATGCGTCACTGCTGATTCGTCACATTTGTTATGGGTCACAGCTGAACACCCAGAAACGTGGGCTGGTGTGCCCAAAACAGATACGCTTACCGGTAGTTGTCAAAAGCCTAGAGGTCCTGTAGTGCCTCTAGCGGCTGCAAATGGTAGAGTTCAATATTTTTAATGTCAGAAAGAATGAAAGCATCAGATGTCAGTCAAAAATTGGGTTATAAATATGGGGGGGGGGGGATATATTAGTCACTTTGGTGTATAAGTCGCAGGACTTACAAATTTATGCAAAAAGGTGCGACTTATACTCCGGAAAATACGGTACTTACATGATTATTTAGTTACAGAAGCACTAAAGCCCGACTAAGACTCACTTGAGTAGTTTGATTGTCTGTCCTCTGAAGCAGGGAAGACCAGTGTCCAGCATGAGATTCACTAAGGAGACCACAGCATCCATGTAGGGCCTGGTTCCCAAGAGGACAAGGCACCATTACTACCATCTGACTGTGAAGTCTGAGGTTACTTTAGGTCATCTGCAACTCACCTCACTGCAAGGTATCCTCTCACACACATCTCCATGAACCACTTGAACGGTGTTGCCTCCATTTTCCCACCCATGATCATCACCATCTCATCTGTGAGTTTGATGTCTGGCTCCCAGCCGAGGTTCCCGCCAGGAGAACTTTCAAACATGAAGCCGAAATCTGAAAACATTCATGAACACAACAGAGACCACAGAACAAGAAGGATTGTTAGGAATACTTCAGTAAGCAATGTAAAGATAATGTCTTGTCTCTTTATAAACAAGGTGGTCAAATAAATGTTTTTTTTTTTAAACAATATACTGCTGAAAACTATGCTGCAAGTTTTTATTTTCTTTACACAGCTTACACGTAGGTCATGATGTGCCACAAACTTTGACTAACATTTAAAAAAAAAGAAATCATGCTTTGGGGACAAACAAAAAAAAGCACACCAATGTGGATGAGATGGCCTTGGCTGTCCAGCATGATGTTTCCGTTGTGTCTGTCTTTGATCTGCAGCAGGAAGAGCAGCAGGCTGTAAGCTGCCATACTGCGGATGAAGTTGTACCGCGCCTGAAACAACAAGTATGAAAGGGAAGAAAAGTTTAGAGGGTTAGTGAGAGAGATCATCAAAACATGACCGAGTACAGATGACGTTTACATAAGGTTGATAGAGATAGTTAAATTGGGTATTTACTTTCTGAAATGCGAGCGTGGATTCATCTCCGTATTGGTTCCTGAAGTAGTCGTACATCCCGAAGTCCGTCTGTCGGCCCAGCTGGTCACGAGACTTGCAGTCTGGGATGCACTCAATCACTCCACACTGACGGAACAACAGAACACAAATGATAAAAAGGTGATTGTAGTTATAGACCAGAGGACCTGAGGATCTGAATGAAACCTGCCATTTTACTGCAGGCCTGTTTACACTTTTGTGTGATAGTAAGAGAAGGTTTATTCATAAACCCTTTTAAGAGAAACAAAAGTTGACTAAAAGGACATACAGCTTAAACAACTAAACTAAAATGAAATTAAAAAACATATAACAGAATTAAACTGACAATATATTAAAGCAGATATTGGTGCTCAGAATGAGTCTCAAACAGTTGGAAATTTAAGCCCAAATATGGCCCAACATCCTCTGTGCTAGTCTTCTCCATTCAGAGGAAGGCCCATCAGACAGAACCGAACATGATGGAAATGAGCCGTGCGTTATTAGAACAGCACCCTCAGGCAAACCATGAAGTGAAGTGGCTACAAGGTGGACTCACACAACCCGAACAAGTAAGTTTCCTTCCACTCAGCGCAGGAAACTTCAGGAAGAGGCTTGACTCAGTTTAGAAATGGAAAATTTAGCAGGCATGGCTAAGAACAAGCAAGAATACAGAGTTTTTTTTGTTTTGTTTTTTTAAAGCACATGACTAACCAGTTACTGGAATTTCCAATATAAAACTGCACAAATGCCTAAACAATTTACAGAACCAAAAACTAGCAAAGATGCTACAAACAGTACACAAGCCACACAGTCCTGCTTTGTAAACTGATTATCCAGCTTTAACTTGTTACCAGGTAATGAAATATGTACTACAGCAGCCTGTGACTGGGTTTTCTGTCAAGTCTTAGGGTATAAACACATTTGATCTCCAGCTTTTAAATACTAAAACTAATCCAGACAGCATATTTTCTGATAATGTTAACACGTTGTGACTTTATAGACTTTGTAAGAAGTGGTAAAGTGTAAAGAAACAACTCACTCCAGGAGCTGTGGCCACAACTCTGTAAGGAAACACATAAAGATCCAGACCAACCATCTGGAAGATGTTCTTGAACAAGCTGATGATTTGAAGAGCCAGCATGTCCTGTAAAAACAAACAAATGGTAAAGAACTGGACAGCTAGCAAAATCTGATCAGAGACGGATCACAGATGAAAGCAGAGGAGGAAGTAAACGATCAGGGGACCTGTCTACAGTCGTCTCCAACTTTAAAGATGGCTGCCTGCCAGCAGACTCTCCTGGCCTCTTCTTCGTTTTTCACCTCGTCTACAGAGTCTGAGCGAGACTGAAGGCCTGAGGGAAGACGTTAAGATGGAGAACAAATTTACCTGTGGTAAGTTTCCCTGTATGAATTATGACTGCACAAAAATCCCACAAAGCAGAATATTTTAATCCATCTGCGGAGGAGAATTTTAACAGTACCTTCTTTTTCAAGCTCACTGACTCCACACCTCTTGACTTTGAACTTGGCCAGGTATGGAGCTTTGGCAGCACTAAATGGAGACGAACAGAAGAGAACAAAATGCAGTGAAGCTTGAATTTATTTTAGTTAGGATAAGTTGGTAATTTGAAGGCCCACCTCTGCATGGGAGTCCCAGACTTATAGTCTATGTCCAAAACTATGGCCTCTGGGTTACTGGGAAGATAACAGCCACGCTGGACTTTAATCTGGGACAAGGCTTCCAGGCAGGCCTTCTTCCTCTCCTCCCCTTTTGGAAAAGGCCTGAAAAAGACAAACAACTTAAAAACAGACTTTGCACACTTCTATGTCTGAACATATGCTCCTCAGACCATTGACATCTATGGGCATCTCACTAAATGACTCCAGACCACAAGTGACAGCCAGGTTCTGCTGCTGGTCACACAGGAGAGTCGCTAATAGGGAGTGGAAGCCGGGGGACAGCAGAGGTTTCTCCCCTGTTGTTGCAATTAGTGTTGTAATGAGGCCAGAGGGGAACATGTGGCTCTCTAGAGAGCTGACAAAACACTTTCTGCATGCAGGCTGTCAAAAAGCAGCTCATCAGCTGCACTGCGATCACATCGGCTGACGTGCAGTCAGAGATGAGACACAGCACAGTAAACTGTTTTCCACAGTGATGCATAATTAAAGTGACAGAGGAGCAACAAATGGCTAAATTAATGAACAACAAAGGGATTTAGAGAGCAGAACACAGGAGATGGCACAAAGAACAAAACATCTTTGCTTGTGGGAAATCTCACATCATAAACACCTTAAATGTTACCTGGAGGGATCTTTCAACAAAAGTTATACCAACGTAATTACTTTAAAGCTTTTATAAACATCAAAATCACTTAATTTGTAAACATTTTTCTTTAAATCTCTATAAATTACATTAGATTATGAGTGCATTATATTGTATCAGTGTTTCAGTCTTCTACAGCAAATGAAGAAGAATTTAGGAGAAAAAAAAATCCAAGTTAAAGTAATAAAAACAGGAGATTGAGGTGAAACAAATAAATCAAAGTTAATGTAAATGTGTTTGCCCTTTAGTAAAGCAAACATCTAAAACTAACTTAAAAAAACAAAACAAAACAAAAAAACAGATAATTTAAGCATTTTGTGAGCCTCCAAATGAACCTGATCTCACCTGTACAACTAACTTAGATTAAACTACAACCTCCACCTTGCTGCACACCTTTTGACACCCAAAAACACAAAAATACATTTAGCTGTGAGGTTAAAGGTCATCACACATCAAATAAACATTTACAAAACATCACACTTGCATCCCTTGCATACTTCAAAGTAGGGATGCACGACATTATCGGCATGGTATCGGCCGATATTAGCGCTAAAGTTCAATAGTGGACATCGGCCATTCCATTAAAATAACTTGCCGATATAAAAGGCGCTGTTTTTACCTGCAGCGGTAGCACAACATGATGGCGTGGCAGCACAACGTGATGACGTCACGTGCGCCTACCTGATCTCAAGGCGGAGAGGAAAATTCAAAATGTCGGCGGTGTGGAAGTTTTATTTTTCGTTGGTGAGGATGTCGGATTCCGAAAATTTATGGACTACGTTGAGCCTCGCTACATCGTCCCCAGTCTGAGATTTTTTTCCAACGTGTTAGCCCCGTTAGCATGATTAGTCTTACGGCACAATGGATAGACAAAAACTTTGAACTTAAAAAGTCTCTCCTTCGTGCACAGGAGTGCAGAGGATCCCACACTGCAGCTATAGGAACCTGGAACAAGCCTCCACATGTGAGACAGCATTGCGGGTGACTAATGCTAATAAATATTTAACACTTTTCATTTAATACAAGTTAAAGTGCTATGCATATCATAAGGCTGTTACTGAATATATGTCACCAGCTCTTACAGCTGTTACACAATTTTTGTAGCAAATAAGCCTAAATAAGAGGGCTATGTTCTGACAAAGAAAAGTATATAAAATATCTGTATCGGCATATCGGCCAAAAGTCCAATATCGTGCATCCCTACTTCAAAGGTAGTTTTTCACTGGGCTGCTGCTGGTGACTAGTTGGGAGAATGGTATGTGCAAGGGAGTTTTTGAAGTACAGCCCAACCGATATATCAGCAGGGCCAATATTTTAGGCCAATATAAGAATTTGGGGACCTATCGTATCAGTGATAATTGCCTCATTATGTGTTGATACAAAGGCTTCTAATTTTCATCCCTAAAATGCTGGGAACGAGCTATACAATGTATCCAGCAGAGGGCGCATGTGGACTACTTTCAAAACATAGCCATGCACTTTAACTTTCACTTTCAGCACAGCCGAAGCAGGGAGCAATACTGTGTAGCATAGTTTGCTGAACAGAGCATTATATGTTTATTTCAACTGATCTGTAAAATAAAAAATAAAAAATCAGCAATAATAAATCCTCTTCATCCTCCAACCCGCTTGTCATTAGCTATGTGTCTCTCAAGTTAGAAAGCTAACATTTAGATAACCTAGCATAGGCTATTGCCTTGTAAAACTTTAGGCAGAACAATAAACGTAACGTAGAAGTAAAATATATCAGTGTTAGTAACAGTATCTTTGTCGTCCTCAATGAAATGCATTGTTTGTCTAAAATCTTCTTTGCAAAGTAAAAAAAATGGCTGCGGTCCATACTAATTAGGCCTTCATACGTGACCGACTGTTTAAACAAGAACAGAGAAGGGTGTTTCTTTGTTTAATTTATATTTTTGTAACACTCGAAAAATTTATGGTGAATAGTGGAGGATAGAAAATAGACTGTTTCAAGACTTCAAGTGTTGAAACAGGTTTAAAAGTAGCTGTTTACTTAGATTCTTGGGGGTGGACAAAGCTCTAAATTTTTCAGCCATTAGATCTGTTATCGGCATTAGCCTGCCTCCCTCCCAATATCAGTAGCAGCGATAGCCAAAATTTCTATATCGGCCGGGCTCTACGCTGAATTGTAATCTAACTGAACTGAGAGATGCCTAAATATTTTAGCCCCTGTGCCCTGAAGTCATTTCTCACAACAGAATGATGTATGATGCACAGATGGACAAAATGCCTGACGCCACAGCTGTCACAAGTGCAAAGAAAAGAGAAATCAGGTGGTAAGGGTCAGGAGTAAAGCGTGGTTGTACTTGATAGTGGCAGACACGTTGGTAATCTTGTTGAAGAAGTCAAACTCTCTCTGGTAAAAGTCTTTGGCCGGGCCAGAGAGGGAGCCTGTGATCTCCTCCACCATCTCTTCTAGCAGCTCGCCGATGTCAGCTGCGTTTTAAAAAAACAAAATAAAAACAAACGGCTGATTTATACTTTTTTATTTGCTCATGATGAGTCAGGTGGAAACGGAGGATATCTCACGGTCTTTCTGGTGTCCTTCTTCATCCAAGTATATGTTGGTCTTCATGTTCCAGATGAACTGGTGAGCCAGCAGCTGAGACTTCTGAGCGGCCCACAAGATGTACTCTCTGACATAACCCATCTGTATTTTAACGTAAAAAAAAAAGAGAAAAATTAGACGTCGTAAGAGGCTTTAAAATAATGTTCTGTCTGAGAAAATGTAGTACTCACCTTGTCGTATCGAAGAGCTTGGACAATTTGAGGAATGTAAAATAAAATGGCATCCTAAAAATATTAGTAATAAAAGATTTATTGCATAGAAAACATAAATGAAAAAAGACAAGTATTAGTTGTTCCTGTGTCATGTGTTTATGTGCTTACAGGAGGAAAGGAGCGCAACACTTTGACCCCGTACTGAGCCGTGAGGGGGTGAGGAGGGTACATGGAGGAGAAGTAGGACAGTCCAGTTGGAGGGTCTGCTGAGGCCCAGCACAGGATGTGACTCAGTTCTGGAGAGTCAGCATCAATTGTGTGCCACGTTACCAAGAACTAAAAAAAAAGAAGAAAAGAAACAAAAAAAAATCAGTTTAGTCAACATTTACATCCTGTGATGCAATCATCATCACAGGATCAGATCTGATGGTGCACAAATTAACCTCAGGAGGAAGCTCTGTTTACGAGTTCCTTAAAAAAAAAACAAGTTTATAAAATCACAACAGGTCATTCCGTGGGGAAGCTGAGCTCTGCCGCCTTTACAACAGGTCATTAAGAGCTCATTCAATAACAACATATCTACACAGGTGAAGTTACGACAGCTTGAAACCAAATCTTTCATCATTAAAAACTTTTCTTGTTGTCCAACTTGTTGTAGCCTTTCTGAAACGCAGTCACTGTATTTTAGTGATAAAATGTTATTAATACATTAAGTTTCATGGCTGTACTTGGTGAGTCCAGTGTATCAAAAGCTCGTTTACTTTGTGTTGATTGTAAAACACAACAAACATACGTCCAAACCAGACAAAACCTTCTTTAATCGTAATAAAGTAACAAGACACACCTTCTGAATGACCCGTTTGTGCACAGAGTATACAATTCAGGCAAAATATCAAAATAGAAATAAAACAATAAATGTCTCAAATAAAACACAAAAATTTTTAAATGAGTCATGGAGTTCCTCAGGGTTCAGTGCTTGGACCAATACTCTTTGCTTTATATATGCTTCCATTAGGTAAAGTTATTAAACAGCATGGGATAAACTTTCATTGTTATGCTGATGATTACACAGGTACAGTATATTTGTCCATGAGACCCAATGAATCAAATCAGCTACTTAGGCTGCAAGCATCTTAAAGACATAAAAACTTGGATGACCCTTAATTTTTGTTTTTGAACTCGGACAAGACTGAGGTTTTGGTTTTTGGACCTGAACATCTTAGGAATAAATTTGGCAGTCTTTCACCGATGGTATTAATTTGGCCTCCAGTTCTACTGTTAAATACTTTAGTGCAATTTTTGATCAGGATGTCTTTTAACCCCCATAATCAAACATAACCCAGCCGCTTGTCCTGAACCTGGTTCTGCTAGAGGTTTCTTCCTCATGAGGGAGTTTTTCCTTTCCACTGTTGCCTTTATGCTTGCTCAGGATTAGAGTCTGCAATGAAGTTAGACTCAAAGCGGTTTGCTTCTCAGATAAATAATGTTATTAACTTACTTTTTATGTATATGAATGTTTCTGTTCAGTGTCCTGAGAGGACTTCTGTTGTGGCTTGGAGCTATATAAACTGAATTGAACTGAGTCAAACACACAAAGATATTAATGGTGAATGCATTTACCTTTAAGTTTTTATACTCAGTGTCTGTTTAATGTTAGAATACAGTTGAAAATATAAATATTCTTAATTTTTACCTTGTTTAATGCGTACAATTTATGCACCACTATTGATTTCACATACCTCTGAAAGAAAAACATTATATTGCTCAAACGTCTTGGTCTTGTGTGCTTCCTTTATAAACAAAGACCAGATTTTTCTTTTAATTTAAATATACCTTTTTTTGTTGTTGTTGTTGAATAAAACCTGCCGTACTCGTGATTCGTGGTGCGGAGCTCACTCACCTTGACGGCCTCAGGAACATCACACACAGCAGCTGGATCCATTCGCACCAGACGTGTCACCTCAGACACAATGGACTCTGTGTTTTTAAATCTAAAAACAAACAAGAAAAAAGCAAACAAAACTATTTGTATATATTCAAAAAACAACAGGTTCAGACCAAATAGGACAGAGTTCTGGGTTAAACCATTTTTAGTCGACAAAGTACACAATGGAAGCTGGAAATTATTTCCCAATAAATATTCTGAAATAAACTGCATTTGAAGTTAAAACTGCCACGACTTGTAGGTCGTTGTTTCATTGCGTACCTGGCAGGCAGCTGCAGGGCGAGGTACGGAGCTATGCTCCAGGCCAGGTTGACATTGTCTTTCCACTGTTTCTCTGTCAGACTGATGTATTTGGATCTCCAGTTAGCGATACTGGTCTCCACAGATTGCTCTGTTGTGATAGCAAGCTCCTGGGTGGATAACGGGTTGTACCAAATGGTCAGCCGCTCAATCTCACTGGCCTGAAGAGGAACACACAGGAGGGGAACTTAAATTACAACAAGGTCTGAAAGGTGTACATGTAGGTCTCTTTATGGTTTACTTTATCATTACTTAATTAGTCTTGTAAAAAGTTGTAGAAAAAAGGTAAATACCAGTAAAGCCAATAACAGCGTCCTGCGTTTCATGTAATATTTGTGCAGCTGGGTGCCTCGGTTGCTTTTTTTAGAAAGCCCTAAAACAATACAGAAATCACATTTATTATATATATATATATATATATATATATATATATATATATATATATATAAACTAAAAGCTCTTGTTTCACTTGAGCATAAAAAGCAGCTGGAGGTTGACTGTGCAACGTTTGTTTTTAAGAGTCGGTGTTTTTCACCTGACTTCTTGGAGAGGGTGGACATCCCAGAGGAGAGAGGGTAGGTGTTGATCCATCCCTGAGGAATCTGCTGCCTCTGGCCTACAGCCACATCCAGACTGCTGCGGCTGTCTGCCACGGCCATCGCAGACAAGCTGTTCACAGACATGTCCTGGGGATCTGAACAACAACAACAACAACAAAAAAGATAAATGATCTGGCCTGTAACTTAAAAATTATAAATAAAAAATTAAGATACTCAGCTTGTGTTGGAGAGTTTATGTAATTTTTGTTGAAAAACAACTTTTTTTTTTAATTCCTTTACCTGGTGGAACCAGCTGAATGGCAGTCAGGTACTTCTTGTCAGACTGCAGGCAGGCGTAGAACTTGATCATTATACTGATGTCTTCTCTTAGCCTTTGGTCTGTCTGAGTGGGAAATCTGGGAGCGACGCTAAAGGAAACAAGAAAACGCAACACAGTTTTATGAACGGAGCAAAAACAAGTTCAACTTCCTATTCTGGTCACAAAAAATGATCATTATTTTTACCTAAAGTAGTCAAAAGCTGTGGAATAGATCTTCTCTCGGAGCACGTTTCTGATAGTGGCGTTTGTCACAACATCAGCGTGCAGCAGAGTCAAACCCAGAGTCATCAGTCTGAAATAAAGAGCAGTTTATCGTTTCGCACTGCTGTTCAGCACATTATTAAATCACACAAAACGATACCTGAATCTTGGTCCGATGGCAGCAACGTGTCGGTTTAGGCTGCTTTTGGGTCCTCCGACACTAAGACAGAGAGATCTCTGCAAAATGGAAATGAAAATCTCCACCTGGTCCGCGCTGCTGTATTTGGCTATTTCAAACCTCTGCACCAGAAACTAAGGGGGTGAAAAAATAAAGAGATGAGAAGTTTGAGTATGAATAAATAAAATAGTATGAATGAAATAGATTTAGGGTTTTCCCCAAGATTGAACATTTGATATGCGGGATGCAGAAAGACATGTCCTCAAAGTTTATAGACCCGGACACAAGAATCAGATCAGGCTGAAAATGCTTGGATGATGCTGTCACAGTTTATCACTTCCTGGGTTTAAATCCTGATAAACATTGTGCCATAATTAAAAATCTTCTCTTATTGCCAATAAAGCTATGATTCTCTTAAAAAAAAAAAATACATGTAAATATATATAAAACGAGACGAATCATTCTTACTTTATATCAAAAAACAGTTTATTTAGATGTTTTGTAGAAATTTTCCAAAGAAAATAAGTAAAATTTGAACTCTGACCTCCATTTCCATAAAATAAACTAGACCTAAACTTCATGCAGATGAGCTGAAAGAAACTTGACGTTCAGACTCTTAAAATGTTTTCCAACACAACCAAAATGAACAGCACAGAGTCAATAAAAAGGAGTAACAGGTCTACATCAATTAAAAACTAAACCGTTTTGTGGAACGTGGAGTTAAATAATACACATTTTTATTAGTGCTTTTATATATTTAAATTAATAAATAAAATGAAGATTAACCTCCCATTAGCAAACACTTCAACCCATTATGACTGCGGTGTTAAATGCCAGTAAATCTCCAAATATAGATAATGTGTAATTTATTAATTAAGTGCAGTGATCTTTTCATTTTACAGCTTCAAATTACTCTCATAGTAACATAAAATGGCAATAAAGTAACAAAATTTGAAACCGGATCAATAGTTAACACGTGTGTGTCACTGACCTCTATCCAGAGGAAGTGAGGAACGACATCAGGAGCACAGGGCGCTGGCTGACTTTCCTCTGAGACCGCCAGGGGGCCAGCCTCAACTTTAGCCTCTGAAAACAAACCCATCTTCAGCTCCACGGTCATCTGCCAAGCTCCTGCCATCTCACGCATGAACTTAAGAAGTTTAAACAAGACAGAAGACTTTAAGAAGAAAAATAAACACTGCCTGTCACCATGTATTAGATCGAAACATTAACCTTCTTATAAACACGTTTATTTCACTTTAGGAATACATTCATGAATATACATACCGGCACTTCCACTCCATTGTGTGCAGCAAGGAGCCATTCCCAGCAGGCGATCGCCGTTTCCATGCCATGTTCTGAAAACATCTTCAGTGGAGACCAGCACAGATGGTGCAGCAGCTGTGGGTCACAGTCTGGAAGACGATGAATGAGTCAAATAATCGATAGAAAAAAACAAGTTGCATTACAAAATAAAATTATTATTATTTATATAGTTAAAAGAACCAAATTGAGTAGTCACTTTTGGTCGTTATTAGCAGGGCGGCCATCTTGAACATGGCTTGAGTGAAGGCCTCTGGGTCTTTTCTGTCCAGAGCGCTAGTCATCTGATGGATCATCAACTTGGTGAGGTTGAAGTGGCTGTTAATGGCCTCTGAGAACTGGATCATACCAGCCACCTAAACAGCACACAAACAGACCAGAACGTCTCAGAGAGCAACAACATGAATTAATAAATAATTATAATAAAACTGTACCTCTCCTGTGTAACGGTTTCGTAAGTTGAGTGAAGCCATGAAGTTGGAGTAGTCCTTCTTCACACATGCCGGTCTCTCTGTCAGCAGAGTGGTCTAAACAGAAAATACAGTAAAGGTAACATCTGGGGCCCAACAGTCAAAAAGGAAGTAAGTAGGATAGCTGCACAGTAACACATCTGGATATACTGAAGTATAATGCCTGAGTCCTGTCTGTCAGTATTTAAAGTAGAGACCAACCTGAGGAAAAGCAGCCTATGGATGGCCGCAGGATGGAGCGCAGCATCAGCATAGAGTTAGCCAAATGGAAAATCAGCCAATCAACCCACCCGTCCATTGCAGGTAAGTTACCAGGTAACCAGCAAATCCGTAAACCAGCCAAGCAACCAAGTAGGTAGTTTGGTGCCGTTAAATAAAGACAAAATACAACAAATGAAGCAAATAAAGACACAGATATAGCAGAATGCAAGCCCAAGAACATACAAGAAATGCACAGCAAGCAAAATAACTTCACACAGACTTAGTAAGCATGCTCACACAAGACGTACAGTACTCTAAACAACCAGTTGTTTACAGAGTTACTGTGCAGATTTCATACAGAATTTAATACGCATAAACCAAAAACACTTCTGATCAGTACTAACAAAGCTCCAAAGCAGCTATGATAACAACACATTTGCTGTTAATGTTGGACAAGTGTTAATGAGCTATGCTACTCAACAAACGGAGGCCGATGATGGTTCAATTTTAGCTGTAAAGTGTGCGGCACACTTTAAAAATGCTTCAGTGTTTTTACGTTTCAAGACACTTTATCAAAGTGTGATTGTCTTTAAAAGTAATAATAACAGAAGAGAACAAAACTGCTAAAGCAGCCGACTGTCCTTTATTCTACCTTCTTTAAATATGCCTAAATATGATGGATATAATTTAAAAACTTCAACGTCCAATTAATTAGGTAGAGCATTTTATTTAAACTTAATCTCTGGTAATTCTGAGTGAAAATGTGTGTATATTATTGTGCATGTGTGACTCACGCCCAGTGTAGTGCTCTGTCTGTTGTAGCCAGCGAAGTGCAGGATGCTCTCTGTGGCCATGGCGAGGCCCGTGTGCTGCGACAGCCCCGACACCCAGATCTGATGCTTGTTTAGGTACTCCTGCAACCAAATAACAACTATGAAATACATAAAACGATAACAAAAACAATTTGAACGTTTGCTGTCAAACAAATGTTGCAGCAACTTTCAGTAAACAAGCATACAATTGCATTAGACGTCATTACAAATGTAATGTAAATATACTAAGTTTATTATAATATTAAGCTAAAACAAGGACCAGACCTGTAGGTGGGACTTTGTCACAGAAGGGGCCCATTTCATTGCTTCTTTTAATATCTCGCCGCAGCGAGCTGCAAAGTCCTTCACTATGCTCTGAAATAGAACAGATATTTTACAATTCCTTATTAAAAGCAGAAAAAAAATCTAATATTTTCACTAAATATATAAAAAAGGTGGCATTTCTTGCTTATTTCAGTAACATTTAGCATGGTTTAAAAACACTAAATCTGGATTCTGAGCAGTAAAATAAAGGCTGGCAAACTGAGGCCCAGTGGCTTTAAAAGTGATCCCATGCTGCCCTCTTGTGGTCACAAGTGTTAACAACAGGAACTCACCTCTCGAGCTTCATACGTGTCAGGAGCAGTGATTCTGTAAGGGGTGTCCGGAATGTCGTAGTACGGCTGATCTTTGTGAATGTCCTAAATAAACGAAAATTTATCTTTTTAAACACTTCTCAGAGATTTCAATGGAAACTGTTATTATTTAAACCAAAAATTATTCATCCTCCTAAAGTCATTTTAATCTGACAATGTGTTCATTGTTTGATTTTTATTGATACTTACAGCGCTTAGAGACAGTGTGAGTGTCTGCAAAATGTCTAGCATGGTCTTCAACACTCGACCGCTCCACAGAAGATGAGGGAATCTGTGGGAAATACAAAACTTTATACAAACCCAGAAAAAAAATCACTGTAGTGCCACTTTGATTTATATGTGCCGCTGATTATCCATGCTGCTGATCTTATGCTGCTGATTATTTCATGCTGCTGTATTCAATCGTACTCATCTACTCACACAGACTCGTTCGTGCTGCTGTTCGCCGTATTGTTTCTTTTTATTGTATTCTTAGTTTAGCGTATTTCTTAGTTTACACCTTAGATCCTTATTACTGTTTCTTTTACAGTTATATTCTTCCTGTTGTTGGATGCAACTGGGATCCTGTGTACACCATTTCGTTCCACCTCGTGTACCGCATGCGACACGAATGACAATAAAGAACCTTGAATCCTTGAAACAAACTGCAAGCAGAAAAGATAATCGTCTGCCTGCTACTCACGTTTCGGCCAGACCCGAGAGGTATTTGTCGGCCACTCTGCGGATCCTCTTGTGAGTGTGGTTAAAGTTGACCAACAAAAACTGAGCGTGGCGCTCCAGTTCCTCTTCATGTTCTTTAGTTTTGGGCTAGAAACAGACAAATACACTAAATTTCATCATCAGGTCCTGAAGAGGTAAGTTTTTGCTCAATCAAATTTCTTGCAATGATGTTACCTACTTTTTCTGCCATCATCTGGAGGAAGACATCAAAAACCTTATCACCAACACAAATAATGCATTGCAGCATACCTGCAAGGATTATAACGTAGGTCCAGAGAGTTAATTACAAACATTGAGGATTACATTAGCCAAAGTAGTTGAGGTACTCTACCTGAGCTCACCTGATTTGTCTTTTTGGATTGCTTTGTCTTCATAGTACCGAAACATGACTTGAAACCTATCAGGATCATTGGATCGCAGCATCCTACCAGAATACAAGAGAAAGGAGATTTTAAAAAGCTGCACGATCTGATTTTAACATATCAGGGAATCCGGTGAGACAAAATAAAGGAAATGCCAGCTGGTGGCATTCGAGCTGACCTCATGTATTCTAATCGGTAAACCGACAGCAGGTATGTGGACATGGCAAAGTCGAGCTTATTAATGAGGGCAGATCCTTCAGGAGGAGGGTCGAGGAGGTTACTGATGGTTAACCGCAGTTCACTCAGCTCAGCCTAGAGGACAAAAACACACAATCTAACAACCTGGTGCCACTATTCCAGTCTTAAGTGACAACAAGTCAAGATATGCAAACTGTACCGGCGTCACAGTGTCGTTTTTCAGAGCAGAGTTGTACTGCAGTTCAGAGCGAAGAGGTTCTCCACTGGGGAAGGTGAGGAGGGGAGACTTGGTGGCAATCTCACACACACCTTCATACCACTCCTCTGGCCAAAGCCCTGACAGGACAAAGTATACAAGAAACAGACAAGTTAGCGCACAAATGCCTGTAATCTACATGGGTTATATCAACATATATAGTGAAGATACCATTAATTTACTTTTATTTTACATAAAATGCATGTTTTTTTTACCTTTTCATGGTTTAATCAATAACTTTTTGAGCAGTTTGGAATCAAAGTCCACTAAAACAAACTCAGAACATTAATCTGTCAGCTCCAACTCATCTTATATAAAGATGGAGGCAGTCTGGAAGGGCAGCTGCTGCAGTCATTATTACCATCAAGCTGCTGATGGGACCTGCTAATGCTGCTAACAAGATCCTCCATCTGCCTGCACGGATCGAACTCTACGGACCCGTTTGGTTCCACAGGGAAATCTTGGATGTTCTCCGTCTGCCGGACCCGGATCTGGAGGGCAGTCTGGGAGGGCACCTGCTGCGGTCCTTGTTATCATCATGCTGCTGATGGGACCAGCTAACAAGGCCTGCTAACACTGCTAACAAGACCATGTTGCTAAGATAACCTCACTGTCATCAGAACCACTCTGCCAATAGGACCATGCTGCTGCAGATTTATTTCTTTTTCACTTTTGGTGCCTTGGTTCTGTATTTTTGTTGCATGCTTTGGTATTTCTTGTTGTTGCTGTTTTTTTTGGCAAGTCACGACGGTTCTTGTTGTCCTGACAAATGAACCAAACTTGAACCTAAAGGCAGAACAGAGGTGCTGAACATTTTACAAATATGAGAAACATCAAAATGAGCTCGTTTCCGTCTCACCTGATCCTTCCACAGCAAAACCCATGACCACAGAGTACAACCAGAAGTCCCTGAACAGCTTCTGGAGCCGAGGCTTGGCCTCTTTGATTGGTGGAAGACGCCTGGTCAGCTGCAAGTTTAAGAAATAGATTTAAAAAATTACAGTTACACAAAACACAACACTCAAACGGGCCATCAATGAATGACCAAACTGTAGCTTCTTTCAATATAAATAGCTCAAATCTTTCTAAACCACATTAATACAAAACACATGAAGATACAAGACAAACTGGTTAGTAAATGAAATCTAGTATTATTTAGAGATGAGCTGAGCTGTGAAGAGTTAAGGGTTGTAGTCAGTCAGCGGACTTTTTGGACTGTTTGATTTGGTCTATTTGTTTTAAGAGAAGCACACTTCAAAGTTCAGTTTTCTAGTTCTAGTCCCACGAACAGAAGCTACACACTTCCCACAAGGAAAAGCAAAGGTAAGACATTCAACAGACCTCCAGACACTTTTTACCTTTAATGTAATTATCGATGTATAATATAAAATGGTTAAAGTATTTGTTCTGCTTCGGTCTTCAGGATGTGGGTCATAACGGTCATTTCTGTGGCCTGGTTGTTGGTCAGTCCCTCCCTGGCTGGCATCAAAGACCTCAGCAACTTCAGTGACCCCAAACTAAAGCCCAGAGACTTAGAACCAGGTGATGTGGAGGCCATTCCCTTGGAGTTCCACAAAGAGAACACCGTCACCAATGACCTTGTGTTTGAAGGCTTTGAGGATGAAGATTACATTGATTTTGATAAGATCCTGGCTGCAGGCAGCGACGATTACACGTAAGTTTTAATGGTTTTGATCGTGTTGAGAAAAAACTTAAAATCAGGGAGCATAAGAGAGACTGATTTTTAAATTTACCCATATTAAGAAATGTATTTAAAATTACTCAATCTTCTTCTTCTTTCGGCTTTTCCCTCTTCAGGGCTCACCACAGAGAGTCATCCTCCTCCACCTCACTCTGTCCTCTGCATCCTCTGTCCTCACTCCAACTACCTTCATGTCCTCTCTAACCGCATCCACATATTCTTTGGCTTTTTCCTGGCAGCTGCATTTCTAACATCCTTCTACCAATATACCCACTGTCCCTCCTCTGGACATGTCCAAACCATCTCAGTCTGGTCTCTCTAACTTTATCTCCCAGTTGTTCAACCTGTGCTGTACCTCTGATGGTCTCATTCTTATCCATCCTTGTCACTCCTAAGGAGAACCTCAACATCTTCATTTCTGCCTCTTCCAGTTCTTTCTCCTTCTTTTTGTCAGTGCCACTGTCTCCAGTCCAGTCCATAAAACATAGCTGGTCTCACCACTGTCTTGTAAACTTTAAAATTATTCAGTGTGGATATAAAAAAAGACGGAGTAACCAGATGATTAAAAACCAAAGCTTGATTCAGATTTATTGATTAGATGATGAATTATTGAATGGTTTTCAGTGAGGGGGATGCGATTGACGAGATAGCCACACCAGCGCCGGACATTGACATCTTTGCTGAACCCTCCGATCCAAAAATTCGCCGAGCAAGACTCTTGCGGCTCTTCCACAGTCAATCTCGCCTTCAACGCCTCAACATCGTGAACGCCCGCTTTGGTTTTAATCTTTACCGAAGCCTTCGTAACGAAGTAAACCAGACTGACAACATCCTGCTAGCACCTGCTGGAATCTCCATCGCCATGGGGATGATGTCTTTAGGAGCAGGGCCTGAAACTCATGATCAGATCTACAAGGCTTTGGGGTTCGCCGACTTCGTTAACGCCAGCCAACACTACGACAACACGACCGTGCACAAGCTCTTCAGGAAGCTGACCCACAGGCTTTTCAGGAGGAACTTTGGGTACACGCTCCGCTCCGTAAACGACGTCTACGTCAAGAAAAACGTCTCCATCAAAGACACTTTCCGAGCGGAAACAAAAACGTATTATTTTGCTGAGCCGCAGTCGGTCGACTTCAGAGAGCCGGCATTCCTGAACAAGGCCAACCGCCGCATTGAAAAACTGACCAAAGGGCTGATCAGGGAACCACTGAAGAATGTGGATCCAGACATGGTGCTGATGCTACTCAACTACCTGTACTTCAAAGGTGAGTGGAAGTAATCACCGTCAGCTGTGTTTAAGCCTAGTACGAGTCGTTTGGTTGTTTATGTGCATAAACAGGAACATGGGAACAGAAATTTCCCAAAGAAATGACTTACTACAGAAACTTCAGAGTTAATGAAAAGACAAGTGTGCGTGTGCCGATGATGACGAACAAGGGGAACTACCTGGCAGCTGCGGACCATGAACTGGAATGTGATGTCCTGCAGGTAAGTGGCTTTACTCTCATATTAAAGCTGAAGATTCAGGAGTAAAAAAGCAAGAACTTCTGAGTAGCTTGCATGGTACTGACCCATGAGTAGGCCAGCTGAACCCTCTCGTCTTCAGCTCCCGTACACAGGAAGCATCAGTATGCTCATCGCCTTGCCAAGGAAAATCACAGGAATGAGAACCTTGGAGCAGGAGATCTCACCAACCGTTGTCAACAAGTGGCTCAGAAACATGACAAACCGGTCAGTAGCTGCTCCACAACACACAATACAGCTGCTAAAGGGAATTTGTAAATCCATTGTAGTTTGTGTATTTACGGCTTTTGTGAACTACAATACGCAGACAGTACTACAATACACTGAGATATACACTCAATATGTCGACATACCTTAATCTAGAACAATGAATCATCACTCCGAATGGGTAAAGTCAACTTTTCAACTGACGCTTTACCAGCGTCTACACCTATGGCCCTTTTCCATTAGTAACGGTACGACTCGGCACGGTTACAAGGCTTTTCCAGTAGCAACGGTTCGTGGAACTGGTCCCTTTTTCAGTACCCATTTCTCTGGGGTTCCAACCGGGCCGAACTGGCCCTAAAACGTGACGTCAGAACACTGTCGGTCACTGATTAGTCAGGGGGTGGAGTCACTGGTTGTTTGAGAAACTTTCACAACAACCCGATCCGCCATTTGCAATAACTCGAACTAGAGGAGCGACTGGACCTATTTTTAAGATTTTAAAAACAATAATGACAACACCGTGGTCTAATGCGGAGGTGCATGCGTTTTGTTGTCCTTGGTGGCCGACGACAAAATTCAGAGCGAGCTAGATGGAGCTCCGCCGGTTCCCCCGGTCCTTTCCACCAGAGCCTCGGCGCGCCCTCAGGCCAGGAAGGGAGTCATCTCTCCAGCTCAGAGCTCTGTCGGTCACTGTGGAGGATCCTCCATGCTGCCGACCCGCTGGAGCATGCAAGACCGGGGCCCACCCGAGCCCCGGTCTTACATGCTCCCACAGGCTCTGAGCTCCGCTGGTCACCGCAGACGATCATACAAGCTGCCGACACGCGAGGCCAGGGCCCGGACCCCTGCAGGCTCAGAGCTGAACCCGCCCACTAGAAACCTTAATGATAGTATAATGGAAACACAACTCAAACCATGCCGAGTCGAACCGTGCTGTACCGGTACTAATGGTACTAATGGAGCTAATGGAAAAGAGGCATTAGAATATTTCCTGTATCAATTAGGAAACTGGTACCAATAAGGGTCACTGACTTTCTGAAACATCATGTTTAATAATAAAAGGGAGGAACAATATTTTAGATTAGGTTGTGATTTAAACGGTTTTGTGACGACACTATTCTTTGATCCCAGGACTCGCGAGGTCTCGTTACCTCGGTTCAAACTGGAGCGAAACTACGACCTGATTGAAAATTTGAAGAAAATGGGCCTCACTGACATCTTCAAGCAGAGTGGAGATTTCAGTAGAATGACTTCAGAAAAGGTCACCATGAACTGGGTGAGTAAGGTGAACTCATTGATGAAAAACAAAACACTGCACGCTCCTCTTGGTGCACAGTTCTGATCCACTCCCATCTTGCTGCCCAGCTGAAGCACCAGGGAACCATCACCGTGAACGAAGAGGGAACAGAAGCTGCTGCTCTGACCCAAGTGGGCTTCATGCCCCTCTCCTCTCAGATCCGCTTCGTTGTGGATCATCCGTTCCTCTTCCTCATCTACGAACACCGCACCGACTGCCTCGTCTTCATAGGCCGGGTCGTGAATCCCTCACAGAACTGAACTATTCCTGGCACACTTCACATCTGGTAATCAAGTCCTGCAGTGATTTACAGACACCTTACTGACTCAACGTTCTATAAAGCTTTGGGTGTTTAAGTGAATTTAAACTTTTAAAGAACATTTAAACCGTGTTCTGTTGCTTAAAGCGTTGAGTTCGTCTGTCTGACTCACTGATTGTTTGTTGTCTGTTAATGTTTCACTAGAGGAAAAGTGTGCAAAACATAACATGATGTAACAGCTGCTGCTCTACTGCTGTAGTGTGATGATGTCAAAGAAAATGGATGAATAATAATGTAATGCGATAATAAAACAATATACAACAGAAAAATTTAGATGAAGTAAAATGACATTTGCTATAATACATTGTTTTCTTCAACAATGTAATTCATAAAAAATGTTTTACATCTTACTTGGTAATTGTTAATTTTGTCAACGTGACAAACAGCTAAAAACTATATTATGCAAAACAAACACATTCTACGAGAACGAAAATGTGTGAAAAAATGAAATTCTGCAGAGAACGGGTAACAGATGTCTGTGCAGCAGCTGACTGAATAAATATTTGGTAATATGGTTACCGTATTTTCCGGCGTATAAATCGCAGTTTGTTTTTTTGCATAGATTTGTCAGCCCTGACACTTATACGTCGAAGCGACTTATATAATTTATTTTTTTCCACATTCATAACACAATTTTTGACAGATGATTTAAATTACTAAGAAATGCAACAGCGAGTCCTCCTGTGCACGCTCGCTTCACTCAGCTGGTGCAGGCGGAGGAACGCTGGAGAGCTAGCAGCTCCAGCCGCGACAGATGAATGAATCGATGGATGGTGCTGCGCCACCCAGGTGAAATGGAAGCCATTTTGACCAGTAAATAAACGCATAATAAACGCGAAGCGGTGACACATAACAAGTGTGACTTATATGTTTTTTTTCCTCTTCATGATGCTTTTTTTAACTGATGCAACTTATACGCCGGAAAATACGGTAAAACTAACATTAAGTTAATCTCAGTGCTTGTGTAGACCAGTTTGTGTTGGTATTGTTACACAAACTCCTGAAGGAAACCAACGTCAAATGTCCCTAAAGAGCTCACCACAGCAATCACTGGAATAAGAACTCCAAGGTTTCCAGCACTACTTGATGCCTGGGGAGAAATGAGGAATAAAAGTTTAAAAACATGGCTGGTGTGAATTTCCTGTTGCGTTGGCGCAGCGACGCACGTACCTTCAGTGCCGGCCCCTTGTCAGAGGCCCTCTCACTTGCTCTTTTCCCTTCCAGGCCCAGTTGGACAAACAGCTCTAAAAGGTTCACCAGCAGTTCGTCCACCAGCTGCTCCCCCTGCAGGTTGGCTGCGATGTTGGCCAGAGCGTTGATCACAGCCAGAGAGCAGTGCCTTGAAAAAAAACGGCACATAAACATACACGCGACATGAGGCTGAATAATATTTTGGTTTAACTGAACTCAGCGATGTAATGATTTCAGTAGGTTTGAGCAGGACTACTAGTTTTTAATGTTTTATCTAGTGAAGGTGTCCAAAGTGAAGCCCGAGGGCCATTTGTGGCCCTTGGAGTGACTTTGTGTGACCCACGACTGCAATTTTCAGGTGTGTCTCAAAGAATTAGAATATTGTGAAAAAGTTTAAATTTTTTTTGTCAGCCATTTCAGAAAGTGAAACTCAGATATTACATAGATTCATTACCCATAGAGTGAAACATTTCAAGACTTTACTTCTTGTAATTTTGAAG
This sequence comes from Nematolebias whitei, assembly GCF_014905685.2. Classification (NCBI taxonomy): domain Eukaryota; kingdom Metazoa; phylum Chordata; class Actinopteri; order Cyprinodontiformes; family Rivulidae; genus Nematolebias; species Nematolebias whitei. Next base: position 12,215,158 of record NC_056505.1, read on the forward strand.
ATTATGACTTACAGATAGTGAAAAAACAAAATTCAGTGTCTCAGAAAATTAGTGTATTCCACAGCCAGCTGTTGGTGCCTTTGTCAGTGTGAGCAGGAGTCAAGTCCTGCTGGAAAATAAAATCAGCGTCTCCATAAAGCTCGTCAGCAGAAGGAAGCATGACGAGCTCTAAAATGTCCTGGTAGATGCTGGGTTAACTGGACTTCATGAAACACAGTGGACCAACACCAGCAAAGGACATGGCCCCAAACCATCACTGACTGGAAACTTCTCTCTGGACTTCAGACAACGTGGCCTCTCCACTCTGGGACCTTGACTTCCAAATGACATGCAGATTTAATTTAATCTGAAAAGAGGACATTGGACCACTGAGCAACAGTCCAGTTCTTTGTCTCCTCAGCAGGTAAGACACTTCTGATGTTACCTCTGGTTCAGGAGTGACTGGACTTGAAGAATGAGACATTTTGTAGTTCATGTCTAGGAGTTAATCATCTGATCAGTCTATCTGTCTGTCTAACTGTCTGTCTGTCTGTGCACAACACGTTACGGCCTGAGTGACCCCAAGGTCTCGGCTTGCTTCTAGTTTTTAAGGAACAGTTACCCATATTATGCTTTTGTTTTTGAGAACGGGCTAAAATGAACTTACCAAGCACAAGCAAACAAAAACAAATGACCCAACAAATCAACTAAATGAACAATGTAGAACTCCTTCTCCAATAAATTAGTAAACTTTTATCCTTTCTCCAAAATATTGTTCATGTAGTTTTAAAAAATAAATGTGAATGTTTTTTTATTGTGTGAATGTTTATGAAGCATTCACACTGTTGTGATCCATTTTTCTTCCGTATGTTTTTCAGCATCTTTCTCGTTCCACAATTTTGGTGCTTTTACAACAACTATCAAAACATTCAGCTCATTCAGGAGAAGGGTGCTACGACTTTTGAGATTAGTGCAACTTTAGCTTTTTGAAATATTTAGCCTTTTCTGCCATTTTTTTTTTCCCTACAAAATGAATTTAGCTCATTTTACATCCTTCATATATTTAGACCTGTTTACAACCTTTCACTGCTCCTTTCACTTTTTGTTCTGGTTCAGCTTCTTTCAGCTTCCTTGTGCACATTTAAATAAAAAAATCCAGCTACTTTCAGCTGTTTTGTGCTCCTTTCAGATTATTTCTGCATGTTTCAACTATTTCTACTATTTCAGCTACTATTTAGCCGTTTCTATGCTAATTTGAGCTTTTTCAGCTAATTCCACATTTTTTTGGGGAGTGGTGGCGCAGAGGTTAGAGAGGTGGGCTTGTGATCCGAAGATCGCCGGTTCACACCCCGGCCCCGACAACAACAAAATTGTGGATGGGGTAGGTGAAACACCCACACTTGCCCCCACCCTCATTCGCCCCACCCTGGGCCCCTTGGCAAGGCCCCCCCCCCCCCACCACCACCATGTGCTCCCTAAAACAGGTCTCTCTTGCAAATGAGTTCTCGTGGCTCAATGAGACTAAAAAAAAAAAAAATTTACACTCATTTAAGCTTTTTTCAGCCTAATTCAGCAAAAATGTGCTCTCTTCACTTCCTTATGGTAATTTAAGCTTCTTTCGGATTTTTAGCTACTATTGAGCTGTTTTTTTCTTTTGCAAATTTATGCTTTTTTCAGATAATTTTCACTTATTATGCTTATTTCTGCTTCTTTCAGCCTAATTGGGCACAATTGTACTCTCCTTCTGGTAATTTAAGCTTCTTTCTACCTTTTCAGCAGTTTTTTTTTTTTTTTTTGGTTGCTAATTTCAGCTTTTTTAGCAAATTTACTAATTTTTGATGCTCATTTCTGCTTATTTAAAAAATTAAGCAAATATGTGTTATTTATGCTTTCTTCTGCTAATTAAGGCTTGGTCTTCCATTTCAGCTGTTTTTCAGCAAGTTCTTCAGAAATAAGCATTCACACTGCATTTTCACAGGAAATGCAATTTCTCTAGTTATCTTAAATGTGAACTTTTGTGGTCCACCACCACAAGTTTTTTAATCCTGACTGTTTTGGCCCACATTTGAAAAGGTTTGGACACCGTCTTTTTTCCCCATCCCATTTATACATCATCTAAATTGCTTCAAAGTCTTAAACATGCATTTTTATCTCTTTATAAAAATGGTGTTAAAGCTCTTAACGGCAGAAATGAACCTGTAACCGTGATCTCTGTAGTCTTTGGCGGCTGAGTAGACCACAGAACTGGCTTTCACGCTGATCTGCTGAAACAGATTCCACACCTCCTGGTAGATGTATTGCTACAAGACAAAAGAAATTAGGGGGTAACACATATTCAGCAAGCTGTACGTCTATTTATAGTCTTTAAATGTAGCTTATCACAGTGATGACTGGCAAGCGGTCAAAGATACCTCATTACATCCCACTGATTTGCCAACTTGAATACTGAGCATAGTGTTTGTGTGCGCTGAGCTGAGCAAGTGAGGAACAGCCACAAAATGTAATAAATGTTACTTTGGGACCATTTCGGTGGCGATAAAGAACTCAGATTTTAAAATCTGAGTTAAGGAAGTCAGTGAAGTATTACGCTCTAGTACAGTGTAATCACTGTGGCTGCGTACTTACATTTCCTGTAATGACCATACAGCCCAGCTGGTCTACAATGAGTACATCCAGCTGTGATGGAGGCTGGCAGAACTTCTGTTGAAGGATTTGTAAAATGTGCTCCATGACTTTAGGAGTGTCTCTCAAAGCGACTGCAATATGACCCAGCGCTCGGATGTTGTGATCTGGAATTAGATGAGCATCCCTGGCAGAAAGACGAGTTATAATTTTAAAACTCTTCATCAGAGTCATCTGAACTTGGACATATTCTGGGCAACTACATTTTATTTCCCACTAGAAATGCTGCTCACTTTTCATTTTCCTGTGAAATGTACAGACGGTTGGAGAGACTGGCTAAAAAAGCCTCGACAATCACTTGGTCCATCGTCAAACCAGCTTTCAAACATCTGACAGAGGAGAGCACAAGGATTCAAATTAAAAAAACACTATATATATATTTTAACATTTGGCTCCAGCTGCTTTAAGAGTGACCTGCAGATGTTGTCGATGGAAATGTCTCTGAGCTGCTCGTACATGGAGGGCTGGTCCTTCTTGTTGGACAGCACGCTGAGAGTCGACTGGGAATGCTCATTTGTCACGTTTATCCGAATTTCTCCTGCGCCTTTAAAAAAAGTGACAGTAGAGCAATACATCCTACTATTTTGCACAGAAAGCAGAGATAGTCTAGTGTATTTCTTAATCTAAAGAGCACATTTTAAATACAGAAAGCAAACAATGTTCCTCCAGTGCAGAGCAAAAAATTAAAAATCTGAAATTAATCTCACCCCCATGTTTGAATCTGTAGCTGCTCAGATCAGTGATTGATGCCTCAGATGTGACCGTATGTCATTAGTCACACCAATCGTGTCTCGTTTACATTCAGATGTGGATATTTGTGCATTCCTTTGCATACTTTTAAATGTTTGAATCCTTTTAAATTTGGGGATTGAGCAGGAAAATGTCATAAAATGTCTATTTTATTGGATTTTTAATTTTTTTTTTTTTTACTTTAAAACTTTTCTAGCAGACGTTAACGGCTCACCTCTTTTCTGACAAAGTATATAAATGTTAATGACTGGATTCAACATAGTGACCACTCTTTTTGGTCAAATTCACAATAACGGAAACATCCAATACAAAACTGTGCTAAACAAAAAGTCCAGATAATATGTTTGCATTGTATATTCTGTATTTTAGAACCAAGAAATTATTTTAATGACAAGTTGGGAGTATCGAGTCTCAGTTCAGAAGTGGATTTGAAGTAATGCTTGTGGACTTCATGTACCTGCGCTGTACTGGTTGTGATACTTGTAGAGTTTGATAAGAACTGGGGAAGGAACCACCAAAAAGTCCCTGAGGGAGGTTGTGGCAGAGTGAGCAACAACTGGAAACCTCTCACACAGACGACCCATACCCTGAGACAGAAAAGAGACCATCCAGAAAAAATATTTAATATTAACTGAATAACAAAAAAAAGACAGCATCTCATTGCATAACCAATGCTTTGTGCAACACGTCACTTTAACTGGACAAATACTGATCCTACTGGTGCATTTTTTATGTTTTTGTGCATCTTACCTGTAAGCAACAAATCAGCAACGGCATGTGAGCAATGACGACTTTACTGGAGGTTTTAGACTGAAGCTTCTCTGACAGTTTTGTGCACAAATTCTCAGCTCCTGACAAAAAAAAAAAAAAAAAAAAAAAAAAAAAACAGCCCAAGAAGCAGAAAAAGTGAGACAAACAAATAAATGCACCCAGCCTCCCAGCAATAACAACGCCTGAACGCAGCACAGCTCGCTCTGATACGGTTGATTACCTTGCTCGTCTTTGACGGCCCACACCATGAGGTCCACGCAGGCGGCGTTGGCTTGACAACGAAGCTTGAGGGGGCTCTGTTCTCCGGCCAGCGTCCCCGTGTCATGCAGCACCCGCTGCAGCTCCGACTGACTGCTGCTAAACTGCTCCAGCACAAAGTCGTGAACTTCTCGCACAAACGCCGGCTGCACATCTGGAAGGGGAGTGCGACACTTTTGACAGTGCATTATTCATGCTTGAAAAAGGAAATTAAAGTTGTTTACTCGAACGCATGATCAAATATAGTTATATGCTTTACCTTTCATGTTGTACAGTGTGTCCCGCAGCATTTTGAACACACACACATAGAGAGGATCACTGAAGGTTTTGTAATAGAGGTTGATTCCAGGATTAGACTTGGTGACAAACAAAAACAGAAAAACAAACATTTCACTCGCAGTTTAAATTTAAATTCTGCACATGAAATGGTCGCGTCTTCACCTCTGTTAGTTCTGTCATGGCGGCGTCCAGAGTTTTCAGAAAGGATTCGGAAACAGAGTTTTTCACCTGTAAATCGACAACACGCACAACAACAAGAAGCGATTGTGTTTACAGGGTGGAAGTGGGCACGAATCAAAGCTTACAGAAAGTGTTGCGAGTCACCGCACCATGCCGAGGAGCTGTCGGAGCAGATCGACGGGCACCTCCACCTCATTTCCACCAGCTCCCATGAAAAGGGGAGACACTGAGAAACTGGAGCTGACGGAGGAGAAATAGTAGTCGGGGTCAACTGCGCTGCTGTCTGGAAGATAAGCACCTGAGGAACCAAAAATGTGCAGTAAGTCAGGTGAAATGTAACCGATGTATTCAAGTTTAATTGGTAACGTTACACAACCAGCTTTATCAACAAATTATACTTTAGTCTGCTAGTATTTAAAACTAAAAAGTTCCTGGAGAAACTTTGACGGGGACTGCCACGTGGCGGCCATTTTAAAATCTTAAAAGATGTGGTGGTAGGAGGATTGTTCAGTGACTTTCTGAGTTTTCTTTAGAGCTCTCCACTCTGGGTCATGTGACCTCACTGTGTCAGAGGCTGTGAAGAGGTCTGTCAAGCTTTTTGAATGGGAAAAATGGCGCCTTTGCTTGCAAATTGTATCACCATGGTAACTCAAAATGCCAATAAAAGTCACGGCACACACATCAGTGTGCCGAGACAGTCGTTTTTTACACGTTGCAGTTCGGGCCGCATTAAAGTTGACGGAAGAACAAGATATAAAGTTTAGAAAGCCTTTGTTAGGTGGATAACAATAGGTGGCTGCCTTACTAGGGTCCCCAATTTGTTAAAAAATTTTGACATTTTTTCTCCGTGTCTGTGGACAAAGGCAGAATGATCAAGATTTTGATACAAACAACAAATAAAGCAGCAAATTTGAAGACCTTAGTCAAGTGATGTAAAGTAAAGCGATCTTAATCAAAAAAGGGCAGATAATAAAACAGCTCTGCTAAAACGTGATGCCTAAGAACTAAATACGGCATCACATGCAGGCCAGATTATCACAATATTTTAATACATTAATGCTGGCAGCATAACTTAGTGGTTAGCACTGTTGCCTCACAGCAAGAAGGTCCTGGGTTCAATCCCCGTTTTGGACCTGGGGTCTTTCTGCGTGGAGTTTGCGAGTGGTTTCTCCGGGTACTCCGGTTTCCTCCCACTGTGCAAAAACCTGCATGTGAGGCTGCCTTCAGGCCTCCTTTGCAAAAGACATCTGCAATCGCAGTGGGATTTGCCTGGTTAAATAAAAGGTTGATAAATAACAAATAACTACAAAAGAGACTTTACTATAATTTTGTATCTACAGGTAATAAAGACAAAAGAGTTGATGCTACAATATGTTCAGTGATATTAAAGGAAGCATAACAAAGAAGTGTTTTCTTTGTTAGTTGGTTATAGACAACGACTACATAACAAAACATGGCACGTGTCAGCTATTCTCTTCTAGGTAACAAACAGTTGCAAGAACAAATTTCTCACAAACTCCTAGTGCTCGTAACGACAAGTCTTGATATGAGGACGGAACGATGGTCTCTGTTTTCTAAATCCCAAGGGAGTGCGTGTTTCCTGACTTTTACCTTCAAAGTAATGTGGACCCGGCGTCGTGGGAGAGCAGGGTGAGTGAACCGCTGGGTCCGTGGAGATCTAAGACACAGAACATTACAGAACAATACTACAATGCGCTCCCGTGTGATTTTTTTTTCAGCGCGTAATAAAACATGAATACGTGAATTCAGCCAAGCCTGTCGCAGCCACACCAACCTGAGCGGAGGAATCCAGGTTGGCCGTGGTGCGTCTGCGCAGCGTGTCGCTCTGGCACACTGTGAGCAGCGGGGACGGCATGATGGAACGAAAGTCATTGAAGGATCTGCGTCGAACGCCCTCGTTCTCCTCTGTGACGCAGCGGACCTGAGGCACGTCCTTCGGGAACAACTTGGACAGCAGGGCTTCTTCTGTGTTGCTGTAGCGGCCGAACGCTCGAGTCATGCCGAGCAGACTGGGGACAATATACCTGCACAGGAAGACTGCGGACAAGAGAGCAGCTGTGAAGATATCTTTACTGAGGTGAGGGCGGAGTGCTTTGTGATACCTTTGTCATGATTATCAGGTGTTTGACAAATCTCTTGTAATGCCTGCATGGTCTCCAGTACGGTATTCAAAATCTGTAGATAAAGCAGTAGAAAGAATAACTTAGTAATTTCCTAAAATTCATCCACAAACTAAATAAACATTGAAACCACCGCTTTCTCAGCTGACCTCTAGTCGGGAGCCTGGATCTCTCTGAGCCACATCTGACAGAAGTGTTACAAGACAGAAGCTGAAGTTCTCCGCAACGGGAAGAAATTCTGTGAAACACAAAAAGGCACAATCAGTTTAAACCAGTTTGTGCAGAATGGAAGAAAAAAAAAAAATACAAAGCAGAAAACATAAATACTGAGAAAAATAACTGTCAGAAACTCTGATCAAAACAACTTCTTGAAAAAACATAATAAATTGTGGCAGGTTATGAGTATTATTTTAATCAGTACGGTTAAAATGTGTACTTAACTGGCTGCTGCCACGAGTAAATAAAGGCTACAAGACCTCCAATATAAGAGGATTTCTCCTACCTTTTCCTTTCTTTCCCAAGCCTTCTTCGATCCACTGAACTCGCGGCAGTCCTCTCAAAAGGCTCAGCAAGTAAGGAACAAGTACGTCTTTGTGCTGCAAGAGCGAAGCACATTATTACACAAGTACACGTTGCAGCATTTTTATGGTCCAACAAGCTCAGAAAACTCAAAACTACGATGCTTAAATCATTTGAACGGTCAAAAACAGATCAGTGACAAAGACATTAGCGCAGGATAAGTAAAGCATCTTTTCACAGAGGACAGAGAACGTTTCCATTCTGTGAGTCAGTTGATGAGTTTAGAGGCTTAACCAAATTTCTAACCACAATCTTAATCAGATTAGAATGAGTTTATTATAGCGATATACAGTAATGGAGTCGCGTGAGCGTCTGGGAGCACAAAGTAGCAGTATGATATTATCATTCAATGACAGTGATGTCACAGTGAGCTGCTTTATGTTTGTTTCCCAACAAATAAATACAACTCAAGTCGTGTCTATCAAAATATAAAAATGGACATATTTTTGTTTCTTCATCATTAAAATTGAAGCTTTTACTTTCGTATTCTTTATACAAACCGGATTCCAAAAAAGTTGGGACACTAAACAAATTGTGAATAAAAACTGAATGCAATGATGTGGAGGTGCCAACATCTAATATTTTATTCAGAA
>NC_056505.1:12228369-12253576 GCF_014905685.2 Nematolebias whitei
GCATGCTCAATAATCCAGGTAGAAAAATCTAAAAAGGTTAAATCTGGTCCTATGGACATTCAAAAAAAAAAAAACAAAGGTGGGTGGGTTTGCGGTACACCTCAGTTTGCAAATGTCCTCTATCAGAGACTGAGACCTCACAGTCAAAGAAAGCCAATCTGCCAGTTTTTACATCTTCTCGTGTGAACTTGATGTATTTATCCACAGAGTTGAGGTGTACCTTTAAGACCAATTGTTAGCATGATTAACTCGGTCACTTACAATGTTTCCAAATATCTGGCGTCTGTACTCATCCCTTTAGTTGGCAGCTCAGAACATCACATACAGAACACCATGGACTTTGTGGATAAGTTGAGGGATGTCATCATGGAGACTGATGAAACAATGGTCTCTTTTGGTGTCACACCACTCTTTACGTGAATTCATCATTAAACAGGGGTGGAGGCCTCCGTGTTCAACTGTCCCCCTCTTACAATACTGTTATTGCTAGTATCACTCAGCCCCCTGTGAACAGTAAACAGCCATCAGTGTGCTAATGATCCATTAGCTGATGGTCCATTAGCTGATGGCTGATGGTCCTTCTTGACCATGTGAGGTTTTGGTTGTCAGCAGCAAACTGGTTGATCCACTCTGTGAAGGTGCTATTTATAAGACTGAGCTGAATACAGCACCTCAGACTGAGGAAGTCTTTCGGATGAAAGACGAAACGTTTCTACATTTTTTTTGTTTTGTTTTTTGAATGTCCAGAGGACCAGATTTAACTTTTTTTTAGAAAGATTTGGAAAGTAAGTTATAGGGTCTAAATGAAATACAATAAAACTGCCTAAATAAACATTAGTTGGTGGCTTTTTCTTGCAATGTAAAAAGACTCATTTTATTCACGGGCATGCCTACATGACATCAAAAAGTCACATCCTAGACTTAAACCTGCAAAACCACATCAATCAACATCCTCTTCCCTCCATCCAGGTGGGTGGGGTGGGGTGTGTCACTGGTGCACCCCCCCCCCCCCCTTTTTTCCATTTAACCTTTATTTATACAGGTTAGTCAAGCCAAGTCTAGACTTGCAGATTCATTTATATAGCACATTTAAAACAGAAACTGTTACCAAAGTGCTTAACAAAAACAACAACAACAACAAAAAAAAGATCATAGCATCAGATAAAAAGTAACAAGATATTACAGCATATGAAATAAAAATATAAAACACAAAACATAATTAGAAACAATGAAATACTAAGGTTAGTTACTAGGTTAGTCTCATTGAGCCACGAGAACTCATTTACAAGAGAGACCTATTTTAAACAAAGAACAGAAGATGGTACAAACAATAAGACAGTCATATAAAAAAGCATATGAAATGAAAAGTAAATAGAAAAATAAATAAAAAAACAGCAAAAAATGAGACAAAAACTGCTACATTATAAAGCAGTGTAAATACTAAAAACAGGAACATGACCGTTGGTATTTGTCATGAAATTAGCAGTTGTTTAAAATCCTTTAGGTCAAGATCGAGTGCTTCAGATCTTTTTGCAAGGTGTTGAAAGTTACAGGGGCGGACTAAGAGACGGCCCTTTTGCCAAGTTCGGTCCACAACTAGGGTACACGGCAATTAATCATATGTCCTGAGAACGCACGCTGTAGCTGCACCCACGGAGTGACATATAGGAGAAGAAATATGACACTCCGTGAATGCAGCGACAGTGTGCGCTCTCGGGACATAATTACTTGCAGTGCACCGTCAGTGTGGACTGAACTTGGCAAAAGGGCCTTCTCTTACTCCGCCCCGTAACCTGTATATCTAGCAGTCACTGTGCAAGAGGCAGTCTCTCCCCTCCACAGAAAATATGTCTATATATTTTTATATAATGCTATATATTATACTATACTACACTATATCTCCCCTCCCATTTGCGGACAAAGCGCGCAGAACATATGGTAGTTTGGGTCAAAATACGATCGTTTTAAAACCCCCGTACAATATTTCGGGATTTTCTATCTGGCAACCCTGGTGCTAACTGTCAGCTGATGCGATAGATAGAGCAACAGCCAACATCTGAGGCAGCGACGGTTAAAAAAGGTTCGTGTATTAACCTCACGTGTACTATATATATATATATATATTGTGTGTATTTTGTATTCCATTGTGTCTAAATATAAACGAGTAAGTTCGTAGTGCGCAGCTGTGTTTTTATTTTCAGACGAGGTCATTTCTTATTTGACTGGCCGGCTAGTTGTAGCAGTCTTTTCGAGAAAAGGTGTCCCCTGAAGTGCATGCCTGCACCCATAACTGACAAACTACTAAACAAATATAAATGGTTTTTTTTTTATTATACAGGTTTTTCCATTAACAAGAGTTAAGCTGTTTGCTTCTGACTGTCACTTAAAAACCAACGCGTTAAAATAAAGTTATATTTTTTATATTTAAAAAAAAAAGAAGATTCTAATGGGAATGGAGTCAACTCAACATGTAAGCTGTTCATTAAAGTATTTATATTTTTTCCTGGTTCTAATAATGAACCACATTATTATTATTATTAGAATCACAGAGTCTCTGTGATAGTTAAGATAGTTAAAGTGTAACCAAGTAAGTTGGTTAAAACTGTTATTTAATCGTCTGTCTTCCAACTAATTGCTTCATTTTGTCCATGATTCACTTTTTAATGCCAAAATCCTCACGCGAGGATTTAATAGTTAAGGTGAACGCTCGTTACTGACTTCAGACAGTCTTATTTACACAATTAAAGCTTTAGATAAGATTATTTTGTCAAAACACTGCATTTGTTCCACAGATGGCCTACCCTAAATCTCACAATCCATTTGCCGATGATGATGACGAGGAAGGTTTTCAGCCCAAAGGTCGAGGGTTCGATGACGACCCGGGTGACAGCGGGTTGACTGAAGCAGAGAGGAGACAGAGGTACCTTCACCAGGAAGTGATGCGTACAGCTCAGTCTGCTGTGGACAGCAGTTATCGCTCCATCGGCCTCATTTATGACTCAGAGAAGATGGGTGTGGAAACTGCAGAGGTACATCCATCCATCCATCCATCCATCCATCCATCCATCCACTTTCTGACACGTCTTCTTACTTTCATGCATTTGTACTTTTGCGCTTGTATTTACTTTTACTTTTTTTATGTATTTGTCTGTGTAGGAGCTGATGCGACAGGGTGAAGCTCTGAGGAGAGCAGACAAGATGCTGGACAACATGGATCAGGAGCTGAAAACCAGCCAGAAGCATATTAACACTATTAAGAGTGTGTGGGGAGGATTTGTCAACTACTTCAAAGGCAAACCAGAAGAAAAACCTACTCCTGAGGAACCAAAGGCCTACCAAGCCAGTGAACGGTGCGTTTCAGTTCCTCATTCTTTAAAACAGTGGCGTGTTGGTACATGTTTCTATTTCAGCTAAACTTAATGATGGTTCAGTTATATTTTATAGTAAATGTCAAATTCCTATAGACTTTTTTTTATCATTTTTGCCTATATTTTAAAAGCTTACGTTGTATAAGAATGTGTTTGTTTAAACTTGTTTTCAAGAAAGTTAAATATAGTTTGCCTTTTTTGAAATAAAACTGAAAACTATACTTGTAATCTTTTGATTAGATATGCATTAAATAACTTTGTAATTAAACAAAAACTCAGCCTGAAAAGTTATCAAAGTTCTGTTTTAATTTTTCCAACAGGGCCCCTGCTGCATGAAATATCTGTCTAATAAAACACAGTGATTGGTGACTAAAGTTCACCATATCCAAATGCTCAGCTGGTGTCCCCCAAGGCTCTATATTGGGCCCTGTTCCTTTTAGTGTTTATGTTAATGATTTACCAAATGTTTGTTCATATGTTAAAGTTCATCTTAATGCAGATGATTGTATGCCCATACTATGGCAGCACAGGAAACAGCTTATGTTTTATCAGCAGCGCTGGTACTTTTATCTCACTGGCTTCAGGATCCATGCTCACATCTTAGTACAAAAAACTGTTTTTAATCTTTAATTTGTTTGCACTAGCCAGCAGAGGGCCAATGTGTTCATGTGTATTTTAGTTCATGAAGTATTTTAGTGTTGTCCTTCACTCAAATCTTACTTTTAGGCAATATAAACTGTAATAAAATCAAAGTTGGCAAATTTTCGTCATGTCGGACCTTTTTTTACTTTACAGGCAGCAAAAGTTTTTATTCATGCAGTGATCTTTTCTCACGTGTCGTATTGTCTTGACTTGGTTGTGCACAACAGCAAATGTGTTCATTCTTCAAAAAGACAATCAAAATTTTAAATAGACAACCTTTTCAGATTTATTATTGTAATATTACAATAAGAATAAGATGTTGGACTTTGAAAATGACCAAATATTTAAAGATCTATGTTTTGGGTTTTAAATGGGCTTTCCTCGCCATCATTAACCTTTTTTTATGCAGGAATATCATAAATACCGATCCGTGCAGCGCTTTCTAGGTATCTGAACCAAAACAAGAGCAGATAAAATCGAATTTCATCAACTGTCTCGCACTAAATAGTTGACCTGTGTTTCCTTCACCTGTCTCAGATTACAGAGTGCCTTGTCCAGCAGCAGAGAGCAGGAAGACAAGTACCAAGCCAGCCATCCCAACCTGAGAAGGTTGGAGACAGGAGGTAAGAGTTGGCACAAGGATCTCAGCGTGATTTAATTATTTCACAACCACCTGCCATCGTTTCTGACTCCTGTGTTCCAGGTTTTGGAGCTTCTGCATCAATGGATGATCGCTCATCTAGACAGAATGGAAACCCACAGAACAGATACCTCAAGGAGGCTCACCATACCCTGGACAAAAACTTAGGTGAATAAAAACGATTATTCTTTGTCTTGTATTCAAACTGGATTATATTTAACAGTTTTCTGTAAAGTTGTCGCAAGAACCATTCAAGTTAATGTTTAGATTACCTTTTGTAATCTTGCAGCATTTAATGAATTCCATATATCATGTCCTGATGCATGCTCAATAATCCAGGTAGATAAATCTAACAAGGTTGAGTATGGGTACCACTACATGAAGATGCTGCTTATAGGACTTTTTATTGCAGCTCCTCAGTCTGAAGAAGGCTTTTGGATGAAAGATGAAACGTTTCAACAAAGCGGAATCCGTCCAGAGGACCTGACTCAACCTTGTTAGACCTATACAGTAGTCCCTCGCTACTTCGCGGTTCGACTTTCACAGACTCGCTCTTTCGCGGTTTTTCAAAGTAAGATTGGACATGACACACAATTGGCTGATTGATGGATGAGCCACACAAGTGGCATGGGTTGTTTATTTAAAATAAATGATTTTAAATGATTTGGCACCTGCTGTACCTGCGTGCAGCCCAAAAGTGCAGCTCGCTCCTGCAGCATTTCATGATCTCCGCTCTCTGCCACCTGCGGCTGTGTGAACAAAAATATCACCGGATAAGAATCTGAAGCTGCGATGACGTCAGAGGAAACGAGGTTTGGACGGACGGATCACGGGATATGTGAGAGAAAGTCTGACAAACACCCTCAGAATGTGGAGCTTGGTTCTGAGAGCTCAGCTCAGAGTCCAGGGTCTGAGTGTTTGGTCAAACAGGCGTGGGTCATTCACAGAGACAGGAAAAGTAAAACTTATCCGAGGGTTTTAGCTGGAATCGGTGGTCTGAAGGCAGAGCAGACGTCTTCAGGCATGAGGTATCAGGTAAGCACAGCACACACAAAAAATAAAAGCACAATCACAGCTCCATAATTATTTAAAATAAATTATTTTTAAATGATTTAACACCTGCTGCAGCAGGTTTGGGGCGAATTGGCCATTCGGAGCATCAGGATATTTCCCGGTGGCCTGGCCGTTCACCGAGTGGGACTAAAGGCTCGGTTCTGGTCGCGCTTGATTATTTAAAATAAAGCTGCTCATGCAGCACGGATGGTTTATTTAAACTATTACAGTACAGTATTTAAATTGAAATTGTTTATCTACACAGAGGGAGGAAGATTGGGAGTGATGAGCATGAGTGTGATTGCAGTGGAGAAGTGGGCGTGGCAGAGAGCCGCAGAGATCATGACAGGCTGTGCTCTTTTAGAGCGTTTAGAGTTTAGAAAATTGTTAGGAATATTGACTACTAGCCCTACTTCACGGTTTTTCAATTATCGCGGGGATGGGGGGTGGTCCCTAACACCCGCGATAAATGAGGGACAACTGTATATCGTGGTTTTATTCACAAGTTTTATTTAAGTAACCATAAAATACACATTTTAACACTGAAACTAGTTGCATAATACTACCTTATATTATATAATATTGCCGTGTGCATGAAAAGAACTTCCCGTAAGCTTTGCCAATCTTTCTCATATTAATCCTGATGTAAGATGAATGTTTTCTGTGGATTGTTCAGATGACATGAGCGATGGGTTGAGAAGACTGAAGAACCTTGGACTCGGGCTTCAGGTAGAAATCGATGAGCAGGACGACTCCATCGATTCTCTGCTGAACAAAGTGGACAAGATGGACGGGAAGATCAACACCGCAAACCAGCAAATTAAAAACCTCAAATAGGACTCACACTTGGACTCATTCGCACCCACGAGCCTTCATCTCAATCTTTGTTAAATATATATATATTTCTTTTTTTTATTATTTTCAAAAAATAAAAACAAGATTTCTTTCTTTTTGAGAAGTTGGATTTTACTTTCTGTCAAGCTTCACTTCATGTCTGAAAGTTTATTTTGAGTAATTTTCTTTTTTTTTGTAATTGCCAAAAATGTAATTAGCAACAAACTGGTGAATTTTAATTGATGGATCATTCTCTGAAAAAAAAAAATGTGTTTTATATGTGCACTAGCTTTTTGTCAGAGCTGACATTTATTTCTGAATTTTCCTACAAGTGTTAAAACACACGCAAGCAGAAATTCTCCTTAAAGTCTTTTATCTCACATAAATGTACTTTAGTCTCTGTCATTAAGTCTTAACGGGTTCGTCTCACTATGACAAGCTTCACTTTGACTCTTTGAATCTGATTTTCTAACTCTACGTACCAAGTCTTATATTCAATGCTGCAAAACGTATCTGAGGTCATTATTGTACAGCGTAAAATATACTATTATGTATCTAAAGAAATAAACCTTACACTGAAGAGCCACTCTCCATGTTTTCCAGAAAAAGTGAATCACAATGCCATCTTTGAACGTTCTTGGAAACTGTTTGTTGCCTTGTTCGCTATGCACTGAAATCAGACGGAAATATGATTCAAACATTCAAAAGATATCCACCTTTTATTTACCATTAAAAAGAAACAGGATATCAACACAACCACACGGTGGTGCTACGGCTTAAGGGTGACATTACAGACAATTTATTTTATTAGAATATATTTCTATATAAAATCTTGAGGTGGGCTTCTTATTGAATCGACAGGATGAAGTTGATTGTTTAATGATCTGCAAATATAAAATAAAAACATGCATTTTGTAATCAGAGCGATGTGTGTGAGCGTTCTGTGCATCCTGTCTGAATGAAATGAATATTATCATTCCTCTGATGGACCAGCTGCTCCCACAGGAGCAACAAGCATCCATTAGGATGACCTGTTAATTACAGTACGTGCTTCTTAAAACATATTTTGCCTAAAACCAGTACATGTTAATGGGTTGTTGCTTTTTTGTGACTGCTTTACAAGCCACACTGTGAGTCGTTCTGAGTGTTTTACATCTCGGTGGTGGTTTTAGGACTTGTTGAGCTTCCCTGCTCTGTTTGTGTCACAGTTTGTATCTTTTTATGACTGATGGCATTTTTTAAATCTCTTAGTAGTAGCTTGTGGTCATTGTGTCCCTTATTGCATGTGATTGTTTCATGGGTTGTATTATGATAATTTTACGTGTAATTTATAACACCCTTAAATTACTTTGGGTCTCAGTTTGTGTGTTTATTTTAAAGTAAGTGATTTTTATGGGTTGATTACTATTTTTTGTAGATATTCAATGTCTTTCTGTTGGTGTGCTGCTTCCTTGACATCATTTATTCTCTCCCCATCACTTTTAATTGTATTGGTCTCTTCTGCAGCCCATTTTGATCGTTTTTCATGTTTATTTCTGATACTGTATCTGCAATATTATACATCTGGGAAGGAACCAGGGACTCCATCTGAGCCCTGAGTTCAACATATCATTCACATGTCTGACAAAGTTACACTCGCGTCAAGGTTTTCACGACAACAGCATCAGATGCGTGGGCAAAGTGATATGAAAACATCAATTTGCAACTTTAAACAGGAAGAGTGGACCTTGTGGCACCCCAGATCCACTGGCACACCCCAGATAAACGGAAATCTCCTCTGGGTTTGGTCCCTTCTTGCCGACAAAGCTTTGAACAGCTGCCTTACCAAAAAGCAAACAGCGACTGTGTTTTGACAAAAGCCACCAATGCTGGAATGCCCCCCCTCCCTTTCAGAAACTGTAATCCCAGAATACACTGCTGTCAGAGCACATCAGGCGGAGTTCGGGGATGGGTCCGATTCCTGCCCTTTTGGACAGCAAGAGCAGGGCTATCAGGCTGACGGGCCTCCACGGCCTCTGGCATGGTGAGACAATGTGAAGAGGAGTGCTGATGAAGAGGAGTTTGGTGAAGAGGAGGGAGGGAGGAGAGTTAAAACAAGGAGGGAGGATAGTCGGAGAGATTAATGAACGAGGGAAAGTACCCCAGAGAGAAACTTCTCTTATGTGACTTTTCTCAAGCTGTTTAGAAAACTTGTCCCAGAAACTTGACATAACCATTCACGATGTGTGGAATTCAAGTTCTTTTTGTAGATTTTTTTAAATTTCCAAACAACAACAAAAAAAACCTCCTAATCAAGCCTAACATGTATGATAAATATGATATTTATGTCAGGTTTATTGAATACTCTAGGTGTGAACAAGAAGGTGAACGGTTGTCTGCTCATTCATGGTCCCTGTGATGAACTGCTGACTTGATCCAGATGTGGAAACATAAAAACATAAAACAAGTGGTGGAGAAAATCCAGAGAAAATATTAGAAATCACAGGTTTAGTCTGCCTCTCCAGCTGGAGATACAGTAGGTACCAGTTCTAAATTGTTCTAGAATTGCGGCGCTCGGGGTGTCTGCATGTTGGAGCAGCTCCGTTACAGTCAATCTGAGTTATTGCAATAGAAAACTTTAATTCCTCTTTTCTTCTGGATGTAAATCACTTTTTTCAGATGATTATTTACTCTGGTATTGGACGTTGTGCAGCTGGAAGGAATTTTACTGAAACTTTTTTTATTTTGGACATTTGTTATGATGCGTAACCATGGCAACAAGTTTTTTTTTTTTTTTAACAACCAGGAGCAGCTGATCAACATCTCAAAAGCTCAAATACCTCAACTACAGCCCCAAATCCCAAATTAGTTGAAAAGGAGGTGCCGTGGACGAATTCTCATCAACCTGGAGGCGGTGCTTGAGTACCTGACCGCCGAGATCCTGGAGCTGGTGGGAAACTCAGCTCGTGACAACAGGAGGACCGGGATCATCGCCCGGCATCTGTCCGTGGCGACAAGGAGCTCGGCAGACTGCTGGGAGGAGTGACCATCGCTCAGGGAGGAATTCTGAACAGCATTTGGGCCGCCCTGCTGCCCAGGAGGACCGAGAGGCCCGCCGGATCTGACAACAAGCTGGATCTGGGTGGACAGATTTGTATTTGTGGCCAGATTATTCAGATTCACTGCAGGAGATCCTTCCTGCCCACAGCCATCGAACAACTCTTGAAGGAAACCAGGATGATGAGCTATGACAACACTTAATTTCCCTTTAGGATCAATAAAGTATTTTTGAATTTGAATTGAATTGAATTCCCTGTTTTCCTGAACAGGAACAAGCGGGTAAAGAAAACAGATTCATATTTGTGAGGTGAAATTCATCTTCAGCCTCAGGAATCTCAAACAGTATGTGAGTTTGAATGTAGTTGTCCTAAGACATGAACAAACAGAAGAATTTCCTACATTATTTAGCAGTAACAGTGCAATATGTGGTTGGTAGAAAACTGGACCAGACACCTAGTGAAAAACCTCCTCCTTGTTCAGTTAACAAGACCATATATCACATAGGAGGGAGGCAAGTTGTCATTTAAATTTGGTATTTGATGTTCTGTGTTGGGATGACCAGCAGCAGATGTACTGATGCAGGACTTCAGCTGTCAGGTGTCTCAGGCTTCAACTTTTAACTTTTCACGCATCACCTTCTCACACTGACATCACAAAAACAAACCTCAAATTACAGGAGCTTGTAGCTGAAAGGGTAAAGCACACAGAGAAGCTGTCATTTTGTCAGTCACCTAGTCAAACCAAAGAATATTCCCAGTACTGCCACACCCTTCGCTGAAGAAAGGAAACACGCATCAGTAAAGTATAACCAAAGACAGAGATGATTATTTAAATTTTATTACTGGACAGTGTACAGAATATGCAGTTGCACAAATGAAATCATCACTTGTTTATAATAAATAAAAAAGGCAAATACAGATGTGGGAAAGAAAAACAACAAGAAAAAAAAATCCCTTTACTGGAGCTAAACGTGTTCGGCTGTTCAACCAGCTGTGACAGAAACATGGAAAGACTCCTGCTGTCGAGGCAAAAAGGCTGCGCTGCAGTTAATCTGCAGCTTCTTTCAAAGAAAACACCAAATCAAAGTGAGGGAAAGAGAAGGAAAACAAGACGCTGATGAGAGCGTTGTGGAGGGGATTCCGGTGATTAATAATCTGGGAGTAACTTGACTGTGTGGGATATTTATGTTGGCTGATGTTCTGCTGATAAAACCTCCCCGTGCGAGCAGAAATGACTGTGAGTGGAAAACACCTTCAAAAATATTTCCTTCTGCTTTTGAACACAGAAAGAAACACCATGAAACCCTCTCATGTGGCTCCTTCTCTATCAGCTCTGAACTCTGGGTTCCAAACACTGGCTCCTGAGGACCACCATCCTGCTTGTTTTAGTTGTTTCCCTGCTTTGACACACCTGATTTGAATGATTTGGTGATTAACAGACTTTGGCAGAACTTGAGGAAGTAATTAAATAATTGAATCAGGTGTGTTGAAGCAGGGAAACAGCTAAAACACGCAGGGTGGTGTTCCTCAGGGACCAGAGTTGGGAACCACTGCGAGTCTAAGGAACTGATTTTAGCCACTTCAACTACTGAACCTCTGCTTCAGACCAGGAGAAGGAGCCAAAAACACACATCAAATCACCTGAAAATCAGAACCTAATACGCACTTTCACTTACTGACATGAATGTTTTTGTTTAAAGAAAATATTAGCAGGAACAAATCAACAGCGCTCTCATGTGTTCACTCAAATGTTCACGGAAAAGATAAAAACTTTTAGCTTCTCCCACACATTTATGATTGAAAGCTCTTTAGGTCCAGGCTAAAACTGAGGGTAGGCCCTGCCAACACAAATAGATGGGCACATTCACATTGCATATAAACATTCATATATTTAAAAAATGGTAATAAGCAAAATAGCATATATTTAAAAACACACATTATTAAGTAAAGTTGCATTGATGGAGGTAGATAGCAAAGATTCGGAGGTATAAAGATGAAGATTTAGCTGCTTTGGGGGTGAAGCGGTGTAAAAGCAAAACCTAAAGTGAAGAAATGCGTGGATTTCTGTGTGTTTATAGCAGTTTATACAGTACAGAGTACGAGTTGAGAAGTGGCAGGAATCAGGATGCAGATGAGGTCCTTGAGTTGATCCAGGACTCTGGACAGGAAGGTCTGGCTTGGTCGGCGGGAGGGTGCAGTAACTCCCCCGTCCGCAGATGTCTGAGGGCTGCGCATCGCCTCAAACGAAGAGGACAGAGTAGGGAGGACATTGGCAACGTTCAGAAGATAGCTCTCGCACCCAGGAACCATGACAACCAGGAGCTGAAGCTGCCGTCCAAAACGTTCTAAAGAGTTACAAACAAACGACCAGAAAGTCAGAAAATAATGTTTTCTATAGACAAGGAGTCACATCAATCAAGGGTTCCAGGTGAAATTCACTGTATTTGGTCTTTTTTCTATGTAGGATAAAAAAAAATAGCAATTGGACAATGTTTTCTGATGCTTATTTTACCAGTAATGGAGGTTGAAGTCCACAACAAACATAATTAGATGCTACAGTATGAATGTCAAGATATGGGCTAAATGACGCGTTTTTATTGTCCGTCATGCAGAAAAATTAATTTTGCTCTAATGTTCTAGTTGTTGAGAGGGTTGATTTTTTTTTTTCCTTCTTTTTCAGCTCGTGGACTCGTAACACAGCATATGAACACATTAGCAGTCATGTTTTGCTTTTACCTAGTGCTGTCCAGGCCATCACCTGCGCAGCGGTCGGACTTGGACATGGCGTCACTCTGACACTCTGCGCAGACCAGACGCTCCTTCACCAACTGAGCGCTCCACAGTTTGAGTTTGCACGGCACGCTGGCCTGCTTCACTCGCAGGTACACGCAGTAACTACCAGAGCAAGAGATGGGAAAAGCATTTCAAATAAGTGACTTAACATCAGAGTCAGAAGTGGCACAACAAATCTCCTTTATAGGCACAGAAACATGTTGTGTTAACACACAGCTTGTTTCTTGGTCTGGAGCCATATCTACAAATTGAGCAAATGGAAAACGTCCAAATGAAGATACTGAAACCCTCCCAATGAAACCTCCCTCCTCCAACTTCCTCCAAAATATTTTTGCTCACAGCCAATGAAATAAATCCAGACAAAACACAAGTTTGTGTTCTTCTTGAAGGTAATCCAGCAGTGTCATGGTCACCGCACCGTCCTCTAAAATCAACAGAGACTGCAGACTGGAAACAATTAAAGTCCTTCTCCTCCTAATGGCTGCAGACTCTGGCAGCTCTTTGAACTTTACTCCACTATTTACATCGTCTGAGAGGCAGACAGCTTCGACTAAACACTGATCTTGGCTAAGACATGAAGCTGAATAGCTGAACATGACGTTTTGATTTTTCCCCAAAGGAACTGAAATACAATAGAAATTATGTTGAGTTTAACGATTAAATAAATAAAAAAATTATGTTTCTAGTCCAGTATCCATGACATCATCATCAGTACAACAGATGTCTCTGGAAAATTACTCGCGCTCAATCCTGTCAAAACAAAGCATCTCATGTTCATTTTAATCAGACTAGAAAAGCAGCCAGATTAGATTCCCCCGCCGTGATCAGAACTAGTTTATATTGATGAGTGTGATTAGTAAAGGTCAGCTCATGATGCAGACGATCAAGGCTGGAGTTCAGGTTACAAAGACAAAGCTAAAGGCACACCGTGTGCGCTGCGACAACCTTGGCCTCTGTCTCTATTCTTTAATCTTCACATGAAGCTCATCTCTGAGTGACCTTCAAATGAATAACGACTGATGTGAACGTGAGGTGAACTCCTGCAGCCTTGAAGAACAGAGATTCACCCCAGACTGTGTGAAGTCGTATGACTCCTGAAGCATTTTTTATTTTTATTTATTTCACACACACACAAAGGCAAACTTATTATATTAAATTGTAACATAATGTCCAAAGAGTGGCAATTTTGTTCTTTAAAAAAAAGGAAAAAAATCCCTTAAACCTTGACTTCAACCTGATTCAAACCAAATATTTTAGTCCTTCTGTCTTAAAAACCAACAGAGACAAATTAAACTAAACTGACTCCTGAAACTGTATTTAACTGCTCCCCCAAGCTTCTCATAAGATACTAAGGCTGTTGCTGAAGAGGACTTACTCAGTGTTGTTGCTCCAGAAACACTTTTACAAACTGCATCTGTTTCTGAGAACAGCTGGTTGCTGTTTAATTTAGTCGTTTTCAAGTGATTTTAATAAACCGTGGGAGTCAACTAATTTGGATAAACCTGGCAGCTTCTGCATATTTTAATTTGATTGCACAAAAAAAGCAATGTTGTGAAACTGACCACTGATGATAGTTTTAGTAAATTTCACTAGTTCTTGTGTCCAGACTGTTAAAGCACCGTTTAAAACAGGGGTTCCCAACCCTAGTCCTTGAGGAACACCACCCTGTATGTTTTAGTTGTTTCCTGCTTTGACACATCTGATTTAAATGGAAGGGTTCTGCAGAGCCCGAGGAAGTAATTAAATCACTGTATCAGGTGTGTTGGACCAGGGGAACAATTAAAACACGCAGGATGGTGTTCCTCAGGGACCAGGGTTGGGAACTACTGGTTTAAAGGCTCAGAAATAGTCAACATTAAATATCTGGTTTTGTTTTTATCTCATTTCAAGGTAGATCCGTTTGTTTTATTCAAATTACCATAAAAATATGTACTTTCTCTGTTGAATCCCATTTTTTTATTTCAAGAAACTGATGAATTACTCTAAATCAATAAATAATTATTGTTTTTTAAATAAAATAATTTTAAAAATCTTCATGGTGTATAGCTGTGGAAGGCACCTTTTTACCATCATCTTGGTGGTATTTAGTTTCTTTTTTTGTAAAACAGTCTTTCAAATTTATGTTTTCTCTATTTCAAAATTTTTGAAACGTGTATTTTCTTTAATTAACATTTCACAGTTTCAGTATTTGATAATGTCTTTGGATTGTTTTCAAATATTTCAAGTTTTATATAAATCAGAACATCTTTTTTAATCTATATTTTATAAACTATGCCAGCTTTTTTTGAAATAGGAACAAATACTAAAATAATGACGAATTACCACTTTACCTGTTTTGGCTGTGACTACTTTTTGTAATGACAGTAATAAAATTCATCATTATTAAAATTAAAAAAGCAGCTAAGTGGTTTGAGAGGGCGGCGGCATGGGGGCCTCACCTGTCCTTTTTCTCCTTCATCAGCATGTGTGGTCGCCTCCACGGGTCCTTGAAGTTCCTCTTGAAAGAATCAGGCAGGATCTTTGCCACCTCTAGAGATCAGGTGCAGGGACGCAAATGAAAAGACATCTGCACTGAATCGTATTACTCACTCATATCAATCAGAAGATCCTAAGTCATGTAGACTAATGTGGTATTTAGTTTTCTAAATTAATATTTCATTTGTAAAATTGTTTATCTGCATGGTGTTGCAGAGAAAAAGAATAGGGATGCACGATATTATTGGCATGGTATCGGTATCGGCCAATATTAGCGATAAAGTTAAATATCGGACATTGGCCATTGCATCAAAAACACTCACCGATATAAAAGGCTTATGTTTTAAGTTATTTTTTAATTTAAGAAACTGTCAAGTATATCTCTTAATGCACTATTTCTTATGCACTTTCACTTGTCGCTTGTGAAGAGGTTTTTAGATTTGTGAACATTTACAAATTTGCACTGTTTAAGTGTTGTCATTGTGTTAGAGTAAATATCATGAATAAATTTGACATTAAACATAATCCAAGTTGAAGTGTTACATCATTTTCAGCTCCGTTTTGGCATCTGAATTTGGTAGCAGACCAAATTGACAAAGATCTTGCAGAATAATTCTACAGCAGAGAAAGCTTTGCAGTCTCTGTAAGTAGGTCTAGGGGGAAAAATATTGATATTGGTATCGGTATAAGTTTTAACGTATTGACATATTGGATATCGACCAAAAATCCAATATCGTGCATCTCTAAAATAGAACATAAACGAGGTGTTGAAACGGTGATGCTGGAGGTGCGGTTTCACAACAAGCGTGTAAAAATGTGTTAACAAGAAGCCCCTCCAAAGAAAACTGAAACACCAAAATAATATAGAGGCAGAAGTCGTCACCTTTTGCGTTGCTGCATATGACGTTGTTGCCGAAACATCCTCGCCGTTGTTTGAGGTCGGGACAAGGAGTGCCTCCATTTCTGGGGGGAACAGATACTTGGCGACTCCTCTCCTTGGTACCAACTCCACATGGGGATGAACATGACGACCAAGGGCCCCATGATCCCACATTACAGTCAATGGCTGCTGGGGGATCAGGTAGACGGTTAGGGTTCAGGAGAAATCAGACAGATGTTTTAGATAACAAGGAGCAAATTCTGGAAATGCAGCTGAATAAAAAGAACGAGCTAACACACCCCGAAGGAAGTTTAAAAACTCTAATCGTTTCTGAGCTGCAACACATGGACTCAGGTGGGCAGGGGGAAATAGGTAGCTGCCCATTACAAACCATTTGTGTCGACCCATCTGAACCCCAGACACAGGAAGTCTACACCTCAGGTCAAATGTGTGGGGTGATTTACACGGGGGCTAATTTGACATCCTGTTAACCCCCTTCAAAACACTCATGCACACCCGCGAGGTCTGCATACCACATAAACAGCAGCAGCAATTACACTTCCTGTTCAGTAGGCTGATTTAGCCATTTAAATCAGGCCAAGAGGAAGTTGCATTACTAAGACTGATGAAAGCCAGAGAAGCTTCAGCAGTAATCAAAGCATGTCCAGCACCGAGATTTAACAGCAGCAGACATTTAACAACCTTGTTTTGGGGAGGAACTGCAACCTTCAAAAACATGAAGGAGTGAGACAGTCAAGGGCTCCAAATAAAATAAATGTAACCATGAACTTTTACACCACTTAGGCTCTTTTTTAATAACTGTTGGTTGTGGCTTGTATCTTCACAGGACAGCAGGTGCACACAAGTTTGAAACTGATATTCTTTTTTGAAATTATAGGGAAGGAGTGGATAAAGACACCACGAGCGAACCTGATCTTCTCCCACCTCGAGTCACTCAGCCGTCAGTACAATGCAGCGACTCGGTGATTGTTCGTGTGAGAGCTGAGGGGAAAAAAGAGCTTTGAATGTGCCGCCCGTTTGGTTCATTCCCATGGTCCTGCTGAAGGTTCAGAGGGTGGGGGTCGGCTGCTGCGGTGACACAGTGGATTCACAAAGCCACTATGGATGCTTTGGATTCCTGCACATTAGTGCTGCTCACCTGACACTGGCCTTTCCCAGA
The DNA here is from genome assembly GCF_014905685.2 of Nematolebias whitei. Lineage (NCBI taxonomy): Eukaryota > Metazoa > Chordata > Actinopteri > Cyprinodontiformes > Rivulidae > Nematolebias > Nematolebias whitei. Next base: position 12,245,273 of record NC_056505.1, read on the forward strand.
TCAACACACAAACAAACAAACAAAACAACAATTCCTCTCTCATAAATCAGCCCAGTTGAGTTTATTCTAACCATTACTGAAAAACACACAGACGGAAATACAAAAACAGGTGGAATTCACTGGAAAAATTTTAATGGTGCATGATCAGGGGCACCGCCAAGGGGAGGCCAGGGGGGGCAATGGCCACACCTAAAATATTGGTGCCCCACCCCTTAGCCAGTCAGTTTTATCCTTTGAGTCTTCAGCCAGGTGCATATTTTTAATTTCCCTTAGTTTTTTTTAGGATTTCTAGTAAATGTAAAGATGCACACCTGAGTTTTTTTTAGGGAAAATGACAAAAAGCTTTATGTAAAGATATTTTATGGTAATACATGTGTATAAGTAGACAGATTACATAAAACTGGACTGTTGTGGAACTCCAAATGTTACCTGTTCTGGTCTCCGCACATCATATAATCTGTTATATTTCCTTTAAAATCACTCTCATGTTGCAAAGTTTTCTAATTGCTGTTTTATAACAAGAGCATAATGAATTTCTGAAATTATTTTATGGCTTACCCAGGATTTTCAGTGGCCACCCCAGTATATATATTTAAAAAAAAACTCCACTCTGCATGATCGGATCTCTACAATCAGCTTTCTAGTTTTAACTTCTTATGCTCTCGTCAGGTATCCTTTCCTTTTCTTTGCTTTCTGTGATGCTTACTGGGAGATTTTGAGGCTGTTGTTTAGTTTTTATAGAAAACAAGCAGAGCCTTTAAGGTCTTTACTGAAGAGGCCGTGTTGTGAAACCAACAAGGGTCGGCCGGTTCCCGGACCCAAAGTGAAAACAACTGTTACTCCTTTAATGGACACACACAAACACGCACCAACAGGATGGAGGCTCTGTGTTGAAGGCTCAACCTGCTGACCCTCGAGCCACCAGAGGTCAGGAGGAAATTACTAAACAGTGGTGGCCTCCCCACCCCCCACCAAGGCAACAGTCCCACCACCCACATGATAACCCTGCTGACAGTCTGACCCACAGCCACTTCCTGACCCTGTCTGCATTGTTGATGAGAAAGTTCCTGGTCAGAGAACCTGTCCCCATCCCTGACCTCTGACCCCAATACAGGAAACAAATGTTGATCGTAGACGGCATGTGCAGCTTTTTGACTGAGCTCAGAATAAATCAAATGACGAGAAGCAATTTGCTCCTCGATTTGTAAAAAAGGAACAGATCCTGCATAGACATAAATTAAGATTACTGCGTGTTTATGATGATTTCTGTTGTTTTCACCAGACGGATGAGAGTGGAGGCAAAATGGACAAAGGGGAAGCTCACTTGTGTTTGAGCACCATTATTTAAAAGTTTAGCACAATGTGTCTTATTTTTTTTTGTGTGTGTCTAACAGAGCTCCAGGCCACAAACAAATAATCTTTTACAATACTTTATTTTGAATGGCATCCCTTTTGTCTTCTTTAAACGTGCTTCCATTTAAAAAATTCTCATGCTTAAAAAGCCCAATTTAACATTTTGTCCACCACTTGCCCTTGGTCTTGTCCATCTGTCCCCTTTTTTAGTCCCTTTTTATGTTCCTCTCAGTACACCCCCACATTTCTTTGATGGGATGCAGATGTCCAACTGGTCTGGAGGGCCACTTTTGACTCAAAACCACTACAGTCACCCTCCTTCACCACCCAGTCAGACAGACTGATCAGATCAAGGTCTGGCTAATGTTGCTATAATGTTCAGGAACACACACAAAAAAAAAACATTAAAAGTATTTTAATAAACTGACAAACATTAACTGTACGAACAGCGAGGGGTATAAATCTTCCCTGTAGACAGATGGAGGCTAAAAACCAGCCTCTAAAAACGATTTATTACAAAATTTGGGCTAATTTAGCCTTGCTTGGCCTCACAGCATGTCACTTTTTTCCCAAACAATTATTAGACAAAACAAAGAAAGAACAAGAAACGCTTGAATGTCAGGAGGTCACGTGCTTTTAGACAAGTGCTCCAGAGTGTTCAGAAACATAAACATCTCAAATGAAATTCGCCATCATACAATCTTTTCTTAGCACTGGATTAGCTTCAAGTTGGACAGAAAAACTAAAAAAACTACTTGACTGAGTGTTTTTTTAATCGTTATTTGTTGAAAATCTTTGATTATTTTTGGTTTGGTAAAGGAGTGACTGAACATTTGTCACACTGAGCAGAACTGGGTGGCACAAACACAGAAAAAGACTTTTGTTATGATCCGTGGACCCTGAAGAGCATTAAGTAATCTACGTCCAATTAGCAAGAGACTAAACAGAAACGAGCTCAAAGCTGTTCTGGCTGATTGGTGTTTTTATCTTGTTTATCGTTTGTTTTGGTCGTGAGATTGTTTGTGCTTCTGTTGACTCTGGCCCACCCATTTGTTTGTCATTTAAAAACCACTAATTGAACAACTGGCCATCACTATAATATGTAAAGCCCAAAGTGACAATATTTAGTCAAAAAGGTGGATTTGGAGGCTACATCAAATAAGATTTAAGGACAATTAATTGAATTTGTTACGGTTTAATGGAGGTGGTTGGACCCAGGGATGCAAATGAAACAAAAAGCTCCCGGGGCAGCTAAATCTTGTACAAAGTAAAAACCGAAGCTTTAGACACATGGAGGCACAAGGAGATACAAAGAGGGGGCCGGACATGGTGTCAGAACACACAACAATGCTGAGGAACTAAACGAACTCTGGGGCTGATGGGCGAAGTGGCTGCAGCTGTGACAAAGAACCATAAATAAACCATAATAACCTAAAGATAAGCACAAAGGACGACCAGAAACTACCAGGAATTACAGAATTACAGAAAGAAAAGCTTTGCAGAGAGTGGTGAAGGCTGTTGGAATCAGCCTCCCCACCATCACAGACATCTACACCTCCAGATGCAGGAAGAGGGCCACCTGCATCATGAAGGACCCCACTCACCCAGCACACACACTTTTTGCCCCACTCCCCTCAGGAAGGAGGTTAAGGAGCATTAAGTGTAGAACCACTAGACTGAGGAACAGCTTCTACCCTGAGGCTGTTAGACTCATGAATCTCTAACTAGAATAATCACTGTGAAAAACCATATCATGTTGCTGCTGATCTGTTTCATGTTGCTGCTGATCTGTTTCATGTTGCTGCTGATCTGTTTCATGTTGCTGCTGATCTGTTTTAATGTTGATGTGTTCATGCGTGCACATCTGCTCACAGACTCATGTTCATGTTTGTGCTGATGTTCAATGTTTTATGTTATGAGTGCTTAGTGTATATTTAGTTGATGTTTTTCTTAGTTCATATCTTAGATGTTATTACTGTTTTTCTTATACATTTTATTGTTGGATGTAACTGGGACCCTGTGTACATAGTTTTGCTCCACCACATGTACCACATGAGGTGCGAATGACAATAAAGAAACTCTGACTCTGACTCTGATATAGGAAAAATAAGATATACCCTGAAGGGTTCTGTTAAAAGATTGTGGGACACTTTGCAGCCTTTCATGTTGTATGTGGAAAACTTGTCCATGTTTAGTTTAGTTATGTGTGTGAGACTGAGCCGGTGGAGGAGAGGGGTAGGAGGTGTTTTGTTTTTTATTCTGTGTGCTCTCTTTTTTCTTGATTTTTGTTTGTGTTTGTTTTTATGTTAAAAAAGACTGATTGAAAAAAAGACTTTGCAAACGTCATTATTGATACCCAACATTGTTCAGTCAGGTCATCTGGACAGTTTTTTTGTTGTTGTTGTTGTTGTGATGGTTTGTCCTTCATCCAAAGGACTTATTCAGTCTGAGGAGCCCCAAACAAATTCAGTCCCACAAGAGGTTTTGAACCACTTTAGCTACGGATGCCTCAGAGGAGTCGATGGGGGAGAGAGCGGGCCCAAGAAACCATCTTATCACCAGCAAACTGAACTAGTTGGTCCACTATGTGAGTGTGCTGCTTGTGGGACTGAGTTTGTTTGTGGCTCCTCCGACTGATGAAGTCCTTTGGATGAAGGATGAAACATCTCAATAAAAAAAAATAAACCATCCGGATGACCTGACTGAACAATGTTAGTTTTTTTTACCTGGATTATTGAGCATCAACTTTGATGTCAATATTGATAATATTACATAAACCTTGGTGCGTCAGAAAGGGCAAACAGTTGGCAAAACTTTTGTGCAAGTTTGCTTGTTGTTGTGACTCCAGCAGAAGGAAGCAGCCAAAAAACAAACAAAAAATAACTAAATACTGAGAGAATATCTATTTATATGAAAACGCTGTTTGTAATGAGTCTTGTAGACACAAAAAGAAGAAGAAATAAATTTTTCTGCCATAAAGTGGCCAGATGTTACGCATCAAATTCAGATCAGAGCACTTGTTCATGCACTTTATGAGCACTGGGACTAAATGAAGAGCAGGAACTTCAACAGCTGTGTCATTTCAGCTTAAAGAGTTCAAGACCTGTTAGAAAACCTGGGAGTAAAGAAGCAGACGGGGCATCCCAGGAGTGCCCTGCAGGAACAGAGAGAAAGCAGCTGCTAGAGAAAGAGGTGAATTATGAGATAATCTGAGAGGATGAACCCAGAATATATATTTACTGTTGGGGTGAAAACTAACAGACACCCCAGCAGAAGAGGACAGAAGCTGCGTCCTCCAACATCCTAAAGACCGAGATCATCTCTGCAGACGAATGAGCAATTATCTGCATGGAAGACTTGCTACAAAAATAAAAATTAAATAATCTCCTCTACTGTATGTTTGTTGGAGGACTGATGCCTAAAATTAACTTTTTATTTAAATTTAAAAAGTAAGAGAAAGACATCAATTAAAGGCCTGGCCTTCCTTGAAGTAAAGCATATCGCCCAACACTTTTCATGCCAGACTTTTAGATTAAAATATGATTTTGGGAAATTACACAATTTGAGCCATTTTGGTAGCAACCATAAAAATACAGCTGTAAGGGCTATCAAGCAGATCTCACACCCAGAGAATGAGTTGTGAATGACAGTCTGTCAAATTTTAAACTCAATATCTGTAAAACTGATTGATGCATTTCTGTGTTGACTAATATTGATTAGCTTTGGCAGCCATCTTGAACTGAATCGACTCCAAATGTTAAACAGTTGTAGATGTACATCCACTGATTACTTTCTAAAAGGTTCATTAAAACCCATCCAGTGGTTTATTTACAGACACACACACTCAGACACAAGCAAAACATTCATGCTGCACAAATGAGAGAACGTATGCTCTTGTAACATTTTATCTGTAAACATTTTTCTTCTTCATAGTACATTAAATGACAATTAGATGAAGAGTGTGGTGATAAAATATCAGATTGCATAAGAAGTCGGGTGGTTTTCTAAGAATCACACAATGTGTGGACAGTCTAAAGGTCACAGTTAATATAGCCAATCTGTTAAATTCACATGTATTTGCCAGGGCTGCAAAATGACCTGAAAATACGTTATGGAGTGCACAAATCTGAGAACTGAAGAGTTCGGCAGGGATGTTTTGTTTTCCCACCCTGCAGCGTCTGCATCTGAACTGAGCTGCCAGAGCAAAGCATGAGGTCCACCAGACCAAAGATGTTTGTGCAACATGAACAAACCAGAGGACGTGGCAGCTGTGACCTCTGAAGGACCAGAGCTGCAGAAGAGTTGGGTGAAAACTCAGCACCAACCGGAGGTGCTCATCCAAACTCTAACAGTTAGCTTGGAGACACAATGGATACTGGATTGACACCTCGTTGGATTGATGGAGAATCAATAACTAATGAGTCTTGAGTGTAAAACGTTGCTTCCTAATATTTGAAGAATGTTATTTCAAGAACTCCCCCTTGTTTTCACCAAAATGTTGTTTTCACGCCCACATGGCCTCATAAAGATACTCGCTGCAAATGATTAAAGCATAAATTAAAAAGGTAGTTGTTGGTCATAAATTTTGAATTAAAGGAGCCATTAACATTTAATATGATAAAAAAAATAGTAGATTTTGTTCCTTACTTTAGGAAATACATTTTAACTGGTCCAAATTGCATTATATTAAGTACCTTTAAAATACATTTTATTTAATAATATCAAAACACATCTTGAAATATAAATTCAATTCACAGTATTTCTATATATTTTTAAGGGACTTTTAGAAGAGAATTTCTGCACCTATTTAATCACAAAGTGACAGACGTTTGACTGTTTTGACGTCACACAAACATATTTCATATTTAAAAAAAAAAAGAGTAAAATAAGTTTATTCTCAGTCAAAACAAAAACTTACACATTATTTACTGTATGTATTACTTCTTAACAAAAGCAAAAACGTCACAAATTTAAGTTAAATGTTTTGTATCAGACAAAACTATTTTACATCTCCTGAACAGTTGTAATAACAGAGTGACATGACTGAGCTCTTAAGGGTTGATGTCGTGTAAAGCAGAGTTTCCCAAACTTTATTTAGCTTTTGACCTCTAAAACTAACAAGGTCAAACACTTATAAAAACCCAAATGTCCTTGACTGATAATATACAGCTGTTGATAATAAATAAAATAACACACCATAAAATAATAAGGACCATTCCTATCAACTTATAGCAGATACTGGTGTGATCTATTAGTGAAATATACCAGTAGGAGTTAACTGTTTTAATTTGATTTGATCATCTCAAAACCCTGAACCTAGTGTTTTGTGACCCACAGTGGGGAGCCAACCCCAACTTTTAGAACCACTGATGTAAAACATCCAAAGAAAAAAACAACTTGATGCTAATGAGTAAAAGTTCTCATCACTTCGAGTCATACAGCAGTAGGTGTGTTAATACAGCATGTTCTGGTTAAAGGTGCAGGAGCTGCAGCTTTGTTTTGGAGTAAAACAACGTCCAGCAGCAGATATTGTTCAGGTAACACCTGTTTACATCCCAGCAGAGAGACAGAGCTCTGAGGATGGTTTTCTACAGTAAACATGTGTAATGAAGGGGTCTCTGCAGCACTTTAGGAGCTCTGACATGTAGAAGTGACCTGCAGGTGCTTTTTACTGTGCACTTAAAACAAGGAGAGTATAAGTCAGTCCTTGTGAGGTTTAACACACTCTTCAGTCACAGCTCAGTGTCTCTGTCTGTCACAGCAGACTAAACTCTCCTGTGACCCTGACCATCTTTGGCAGTCAGCTGTTCATTCTTTCATCTCTCCATACACAGCAGTCGTCTGATTTCTTAATAAAAGGAGACACATGTCCATCTGTGACTCTCCTCACCATTCACACCTCCTTCCAAGTCCGGTGGTGCAATTTCAAACTTTGATGTGAGGGTCAAAGGTCAACGCTGCAGACCCAAAAAGTCACAGCAGAGACAGTCAGGTGCAGAATGTCTCACTGTCTCCGTGTCCTCTCAGCCACCTCTGAGTGGGAAACTAATAAAAGTTCAGCTTTTATCCAGAAAACCTGCCAAGATGCAACTCACCAGATATCTGGCACACGTGCTGGTAGTCCTCGCAGCAGTCTCTGGTTTTCTGGCAGTAGCTGTCGCAGTAGCACGCTGTTCTCCTCCTCGTGCGCGCCACACACTCGTTATCCCGGCCGCTGCAGCAGTTCGGGCTGTCCCTCTGCCCGCAGCCGGCCTCGCTCGGTGGGACGAGCTCACTGAAGAGAAACGCCACACATCCGCAAAGGAGCAAACCGAGACGAGCCGAGCTCCGTCCGTGCGCTCCCATCGTTCCCATCATGGCTGTTCCAGGACCACCTGCTCCGCGCTGCGCTCTGAACTCACTCGGAAACTTTGGCTCTTTCAGTGCAGCTGTAGTTTCTCCTGCATAAAGTTCAGGTGAAGCAAAGTCCCGACACGAGAAATGCGCTCAGACGAACGGTGCGTCAAATCAGGACGATGTGCGCAAAAGTTGTTCTCTGTCTGAGGATCCCTCCCCCTGAACTGCTCGCGCACAGACGTGAAGTAGCGACCTGTGTCCAAAGTTCATTCTGCATGCCTTCTACAGAAAACAAGTCAACCAGCCCCCAGCGGGATGCAAACTGGATTCTGTGTTTATATAAACAACAAATAAATAAATAAATTAATTAATTAATTAAGGGTTTGCAAAACAAGTGAGAAACGAATAGTTCTGCATTTATCTTCTTCATCCGCTCGTAAACACGGTGAAGAGGCTAAACCCGCTGAAAGCTCGGAGTCAGCACCACGGACAGCGGAGAGTTAATGAGTAAACAGGAGAAAACAGGAGTCAGGGGCTACAGAGCTGCAGGGAGAAGATCATGTCCACTGATGAACAGCAGGATGAACAGCGGGATGAACAGCGGGATGAACAGCG
>NC_056505.1:12253586-12254096 GCF_014905685.2 Nematolebias whitei
ATGAACAGCGGGATGAACAGCGGGATGAACAGCAGGATGAACAGCAGGATGAACAGCAGGATGAGTTCCTCTTCAGCGCTCCTGAGTGGGTTCAGGTGAGAAAGAATGACGTGTTAAAAATCACCCTGAACATTTTTTTTACTTCCAAGTACTTCTTCAGCTGTTTTAGCAGCTATTTACTGGCCTGTTTTTGGCTTCTATGCTACTTTGAATTTTTTGCTACACTTGTGCTACTTTTAGCTTTTAGCCATCATTCAAGTTTGGCTTTAGGGGCTTTTAGCTTTAGATTGCTAATTTCAGCTATTTAGCTTTGAGCTATCCTTTCATTATTATGAGAAATTTAAGATTCTAGCTTACATTTAAAGACTCTTAGCTAGAGTGTTGCTATTTTTAGCTTATAGCTAGCATTCTACTTGTAGCTTGACTTTAGTGACTTTTAGCTTTATAGGTAGATTTTTGTGATTTTTAGTTATTGCTGTCTTCAGCTTTAACCTTTATTTTTTTAGCTTT
>NC_056505.1:12254106-12302170 GCF_014905685.2 Nematolebias whitei
ACTTCTAGCTATTGCTGCCTTTAGCTTTTAGCTAACCTTACATTATTTGTAGCTTTTAGGAGACATTTTGTTACATTTAGCTTTAAGTTAAAGCTAAAAGCTAAAATTTTAAGACTCTTAGCCAGAGTTTTGCTGCTTTTAGCTTTTAACTATCATTCTACGATATTTAGTTTGGCTTTAGTGACTTGTAGTTTAGCTATTGCTGCCTTTAGCATTTAGCTAACCTTACATTGTAGCTTTGAGTTGTTTTGTTGCATTTAGCTTTAAGTTAACATTTTGCTACTTTTTGCTATAGGCTAATATTTTAAGACTCTTAGCCAAAGTTTTGCTACTTTTAGCTTAAAGCCATCATTCTTATAGTGACTTTTAGCTTTAGCTAGATTTTTGAGACTTAGTTATTACGGTCTTCAGCTTTTTGCTAACCTTTCATTTTCAGCTTAATTCATTGGCATTTTGCTGCTTTTAGCTTTTGGTTAACGTTTCGCTACTTTTAGTTTTTAGTTATTATTCTACTGTATTTAGTTGGGCTTTAGTGACTTGTAGTTTAGCTAGGCTTTTGCTACTTCTATTGCTGCCTTTAGCTTTAAGCTAACCTTACATTATTTGTAGCTTTTAGGAGGCATTTTGCTACTTTTAACTTAAAGTTAACATTTTGCTACATGTAGCTTCAGACTAATATTAGGACTCTTAGCCAGAGCTTGGCTACTTTTAGCTTATAGCTAGTGTTCAGTTTTAACAATTTAGTTTAATCTTCTTCAGTAAATTTCAGCTCTTAAATTGCATTTGGTTCTCCTTTTAGCTTCAAGCAGCCAAACAGAAGCTAAAATAAAAGTCCTGTTTTACATTCAGATTCAACTTCAGGAAACTGTTTAACCCTGAGAGGTTGAGGGAAGAGATAAAATCACAGATACGATTAAAACAGTTCAGATATAAAAATGCAAGGCAGAATTATTTGGAGGATCCAGGAATGAAGGAAGTTCTGATAAAACGAAATGACATGAATGAAAAACGTAAACGAGGGGAGGCAGGGAAACAAAGCAAACGGCCGGTTCTACAGATTTCTCAGTAAAACGTGCACATAGATGAACAACGCTCACATGTTTGTGGAAGTCTAGACTCTGTTTTGTCTCAAGTAATGATTATCTCAGGTGCAATGAGAGGAAAGTGAAGAGAGAAACAGAAAAATACAGTAATTCTTCTGTGGAGTCTGAAGCGACCTCCAGGCCTGAGCTGTGACGATGATGTTTGTGAAGATGATGAGAGGTTTGATGGATCACTCCTCAGCAGCAGGGAGGAGATGAGAGGAGCAGAGAGGAGGTGCAGGTGAGGAAAAAATGAAGGGAGGATGGTGGCCACTTTGACACGCCTCATAAAGGCCTTTTGTACAGCTATGAAGAGTGAGAAGCTGGATCTCACTGAAGTGTGTGTGTCTGTTCTCGTAATTGTACTTTGTGGGGACTTCCATTCATGTCTATAGCCTAACCCGAACCCATCTGCAATTCATACCTTAGTCCTAAATCCTAACCCCCCAACAAGACTTTTCCTTATGGGGACCAGGCTTTAGTCCACAATGTGGGATTTTTTTTTTGCAAAATTGATCCCCACAATGTAATCTGAAACTGAAACGTGCGCATGCGTATGTTAGAGCCACAGCTCTCTCTAGTGTTTAGAATCTATTTTTGCAGCATGAACTACAATTTAACTCGTAATGTTTAGTTTGCAGTCATAAAGACCAATCAGAGAGAAAAGAAACAAAATCTGCACCTTTTTCATATTTGTGGTTAATGTGTCCTTAATTAAAAACTAATAACTTATTAAACTTGTGCAGGCTGCCAACTGCTCCATGCCTTTGTCAGCTGGAAACAGCAGGAGTAATAAAAGCATGTCAATAAGCACATTTTGTTGGAAAAAGTTCAAATTAAAGACAATTGAGTTACTTTTGGGGCTAAATGACAAAATGAATAAAAATTAAAAAAACAAAAAAACAAGCACAATCCTCTTTAGAGGCTGCCGTTTGTGTTGTATCTCTCCAACAGGTTGCTTCTGCTGCTTTGGTCATTTTTTGTCCACGAGTCTAGACAAAACATCAGTTTGTTGATCTAAATAAACAAAAACAAACCAAAAAAAAAAACTTTTTTATCTTATCAGTAAAGGCCAAGTTAAAACATGATCATTTATCTCATAATAATGTCCTTTAATCTCATAGTGACTTTCAAAGTTGCAATTCTGACTTTGTATATTAAAGTTTTTAAATGACTCAATTATTTTTATCCATAATTTTGATATTGAATCTCATAAGTATGATTTTAAAGTGTATAAAAAATTCATAATTTTGTCTGAAACTCCAATATTGACTTTAAAAACTCGTATTTACGAGTCACCATTTGACAAATTACTTCTCTTCTGTGGCAGAAACAGGTTTCCACAGGTGAGTCTGTGTGCTTTTAAAGTTTCAGATGCATTTTATGAGTTTAGAAATAAATGACCAAAAAAGTGGGGGGGGTGTATTTACTACACAAATATCTTTTGAATTGCACACACACACACACACCTTAAACACTTGCACATAACATGTCTGAAGTGCACAGATTTATTCTCACAATAAATTTGTTGTTGGGTATTTGGCAGTAGAGAATACATCGATTTTGTTTAGTCAAACATAAAAATGTAATAAAAAAAAGAAAAAAGTCGCATTTAATAAATAAGAAAATATAATTCTCATTTTAACCTATTCATTACAGCAAGACTACAGATTATGACTATTTTTCACATCACTTTGGATTATAAGCAGGACAAACGTATTATTAGTCTTTTGCGTAATCAGTGAGGTTACTTCACATCGAGATCGTTTTTTTTCTCTTCAGCAAAAGGCACAAGAGTGAGAGCCTGAACCTGAAATAAACATGAACCTGAAAGATACTGAACTATTTTAAAGTAAATGAGGCTATTCTCCGACACAGTTTTACATAAAAACAATCTGAAACAATCCAGCAAAGTTGGACTTTTAAATCCAGACTACTTCATTTCACTTTTTATTTCCAAAAAACCCCAGATTTATCTCATCGCCATCTGTTGTCAGGAACAAATGATGAAGAGAGTCGGTCCTCATCTGATAAAACTGAGGGCAAAGCTGCATGAGAGGAGTGTTAAAATGATCAACTCAGTTTCAACAGACAAGTCTAATATTGTCTAAATGAATCAGCGTCTTCAGGTCATTCACAGTGAGTTACAGTATTTAAGAAAGACAGGACACATTTGGCACCAAATAACAGCAAAAAGGTCTCTCAGCCTTGTTTAACATTCAGATTTCGACAAATACTTTGACTTTAAAATATAATTTAAATAACTCGATCAGTTACAACGTTCGCTCCTCTTTTGTTAAATTATTCTGGCACCTTTTCTGCTCTGAACAAGCTTTCGCAGTACAATAAGAACGAAGCACATCACAAGTTAAACTACATCAATATTCTGGTTATAAGCAGAGTTGCACTTTAATCTGTATAAAAATATTCAGAACAACCCAAATGTCAAAGGACAGAAATTAAAAGGCCTAAATATACGTTTTAAGTTTGATTCTTTGAAACCACGACAGGCACAAGAGTAGACGCAAGTAAAGTTCAAGAACATCCAGAATGTCCATGTCCACGTCACTGATCTCAGTTCAGTTCCGTCTCCTCATCTCAGCAGCTGTTTTTTTATTTAACAGAACAAGTCTTCTTTACTTGGATCAGTGTCTGAAGCTGCCATCTTCTCTGTCCATGTCAAAGTTCAGTCCGTCTTCCAGACAGTGTTCAGGACCTTCACCACCTCCTCGTAGATGATGAAAACGATGGCGACATCCAGACACACACGGCCGAGCCGAGGAACGGTCCCCTTGTAGAACCTGTGGACCAAAAACAAGGAGCTAAATTTAACAAAAAAAACAGTTGTTTAGGAAGGACAGTAAAATTAATGCTGATTCAGCATTCACACTATCGTTTTCCTGGTTCATATGTTTCTGTATGTAGTTGTTTTTTTTTTGTTTTTTTTTACAATTTAACTATTTTTGTGTTCTTTAGTGCCATTTCAGTTATAAATCCATACAAGCTCATTCAGGCAATGGGTGACAAGATGCGTGACTTTTATATTTTTTAATATTTAATTTACAGAAATATTAACCAAAGGAGGATGCTAAGATCTTTGTTACTTTCAAAAAAACGTTTTTAGCTATCCTTTTGCTACTTTTAGTCTTTTATATATATATATATATATATATATAAATAACTTTTAGCATTTAGCCAGTCCTTTGCTTCTTTTAGCTACCATTCTGTTCCGTTAAGCTGTAAGCTAGCCATTTGCTATAGTTTCTGGCTACGCTTTTAGTAAGTTTAGCTAGCTGTTTGTTATTTTGGCTTTTAGCTACTTTTAGCATTTAGCCAACCTTTTACTATTTTTAGCTATCATTCTGCCCCTTTAAGCTTAAAGCTATTCTTTTTATACTTTTAGCAGTTGTCTAGGTTTTTAATACTTTTAGATTGCATTTTGCTACTTTAACCATTTAGTCATTGTTCTGTTACTTTTAGCTACTATTCTGTTCCTTTAGGCTCTTGTCATTTGGTACTTTTAACTTCTAGTTAGTTGTTTGATACTTTTAGCTAGCCTTTTGCTACTTTCAGTTACTACTTTTAGTTTTTAACCAACCTTTGGCTACTTTTAGCTTTTGATAATCCTTTTGATACTTTTAGCTAGCCTTTTGCCTCTTTTGAGCATTTAGCCATCCTTTTGCTCTTTTTAGCTTGAAGCTGAAAAAAAGCAAGAAAAAAGTCAAAGCTAAGCTCTAAGGTTTTGCTCTACTCTGTTTATTCAAACTTTAACAACTTATTTTTAGTTTTTTTTCACCAAGTTTCAACAACGTCATTTCATCCTGCAGTCTCACAGGAAAATTAAATTTCTCTTTTGAGACTGCATTTAGCTCACTTAATGCAAACAATAGTTTACACGCTCTCACATTAGTGTTCACATGTTTGCAACATTAGGCCACTCTGTATTACATTTAACATTGAACATATTCTAAAATAAAACAGTATGAAAGGGAAAAATATACTCACAATAGTTTAATTTCCATTTGTCTATAGATCTAAATATGAAAATATGAACTGAGGAGAACGTGTTTCCAAGCTGAAGCAGAGAAAGTGATACAGGATTAAAGTTTTAAAATTGTAAAAGATCTACTCACGCTGCCAAGCCTTCGTGTCTGAGGATCTTTAAGGCACAGTCCAGCGTGTTTTTATATTTATGAGCTTCCAGACCCTTGAAGATGAAAGCATCAGGGTTTTATCTTACTGGTATCAGTCAAATTAAGACGAACAGTGAACACAAATCCTGCTCATGTGCAGCCACCATTCAGAGTACCTGCATCCTTGTCTTGATGACATCTAGAGGTGTGTTTCCAAATACACTCGCTGCACCCGCTAAGGCTCCAAAGGTTCCAGTCACGAGGGGATTTATACTTTTGTTTGGGTCATCACCTTGTGGACAGAAAAACGAAAACAGCTTGTTTCCAGCTCAAAGTTAAACGAGCAAATGAAGAGCACGGATGGTTGCTGAAACCCTGCAGGCCTCAATCTCTGACAATAACCGAGTCGTAATTTTAACACAAGACAAACACTTTGAGTTCTGATGATCAGACCTCGCTCCACCCAATAATCGTTCAAGATCAATCTGACCTTTGAAGGAGTAAAAACACACTGCTGAATCCACGTGTGCCTGCTGCAGAGTAAATACCCTCCACAGCAAAGTAAAACAGTTCCTGTGCACGCTGACCTTTGTACCAGTTCTTCAGAGACGTCATCACAAAGAACCGAATAGCCTGGTTGGAACCTTGTTTGAGGACCGTCGCTGTCACGCCCTGATATGTCCCCTTGAGTCCTGCTCCGACAGGAAACCAGAGGTTTAAAACAACATGCATGCTCACAGATCCAGCTGTTCTTGCTCTGTTAGTCCAGCAGAGGTCAGTTCAGTTACATGTGAGGTTCTCTTCCTCCATTGTTTTTAATGAAAAGTAAAGAAAAATAACTTTTTACAAAGCACAAGATTAAGTTGTACTACTTGTAGTTTTTGCATCACACTTTTATGATTCTGTATGAATACGTCCAGTGTTCTCGGTTTTAAATCTTCAAAGAAGAAAACACTTTGTTGTTCATGAACGCTGCTGCAGTTTGATGGGGACGGCCTTTACCTTGGGACCTGACTATCTCCCGGACTCCGTGGAAGAAACCCTTGTATCTGGGGTTGGCTGAAGTCTGGTCGTGAATAAATTTAACCTTGGGAGATAAAGGCAGAGGAACACGCTAATCAGAACAGAAACGGTTCTTGTGGAGAGCGGATGCGTTCTTATTTAGTCTAAACCGCTCTAGAAAACAAACTTTCACGAGGGAATCTGTGTACAAGCTGTAAATATTAGCTGAGAGACATTACATCAGTGATTCCTGTGATAATGCCATTTCTTTGATTGTGCCCGTTTTGATTTTAGTTTGGAAGATGGTGAATGTTGATTTCTTTAAAAAACAATTAACTAATTGTTTTATGGGCAAAACTTCTCAAACTTTGTAGAAATCCTTTACAAGAGAATGCAACACATTAAGATTGTCCATCCATCCATCCATCCATCCTTTACCTTTAGCCACTTTTTCCTTTTTGGGTCACGGAGGTCACTGGTGCCCATATCCAGCAGTCGCTGTGTGAAAGGCAAGGGACACCCAGGACAGGTCTCCAGAGACAAACAACCATTCACTCTCTCACTCCCACCTAGGGACAATTTAGAGTTACCATTCAGCCTAACATGCGTGTTTTTAGTCTGTGGGAGGAAACCGGAGTACCTGGAGAAAACCCAAACATGCACGGAGAGAACATGCAAACTCCACACAGAAAAGTCCCCGGCCAGGATTTGATCCGGCGACCTTCTCGCTCAAAGGTGGCAGCTCTACAAACTGAACCACCATGTCGCCTCGCACTAAAAAATATCCAAATGTAAATGCAGCATGTGCTTTATATGTTCTATAATTATATGTTCTATAATTAGCCTGGTTAAAATGATAAACCCGGTCATGAGCCTACCTTGACAGTTTCCATGGGACAGACCACCAGAACGGCCTCCATCACGCCGGCTCCCAGCCCACACAGCAGCCCTCTGCTGCTGTCCAGTCGACCATTTTCATCCCTCGCCTGATTACTGAGGAACTCAAACATCCCAAACCTGATAAAGAGGTGAAAGTAACCAAGAAGCAATGAAAAAGGTGAAGAAAGAAGAAACAAGACAAAATCTCAATATTTTAAACAGCATTTTTTCTATAAACTACAGTAGTCGTCATTCCAGCAAAGCCTAAAAACAGTTTGTTCTCACGTTCATGGAAGATTATTTTTACAAACACTCACATGCATTAAGATTTGTTTGTTGCTCCGTCTGGTCATAATGAATAATAATATATTTGTTGCACACTGAGGTAAGCTGGTTTTCTGTCTTACAGAAGCTCCATCACCGACATTTTATTTCGAAAGTCTTTGTTTTGATCCTTTTCATTTACAGAGCTACAACATATAAAATGTCTAATAAGTTACTGTGAAAAGCCTCTTCATCGCAAAAGCCTGAAAAGAATTATAAAAACGAAACAAAGTTTAACCACAAATAATCTGCAAAACCACATTAGAGCTGGATTTTACTAAATCATGTTAAATATGTACATTTTATATTAATACATTTCATAGAAACATTTTTCATGCTCCTGGAATAATAAGATAATATGAAGTGTATTCTGATATTTTTCTGCATTTAGTTTGTGTTGTTTAATAATTTACCTCCACTTATTTATACTTTATTATACACTTATATACAGTATGCATTTATTTTGTGTATATTTTGTTTGGGGGCACTTATTCATGAGCTGCTGCATGATTTGTCCAGGACAACATAAAAATATATACATCTCAAATACTGTATATAATTTCTTAAACGATTTAAAGATTTTTT
This sequence comes from Nematolebias whitei, assembly GCF_014905685.2. Taxonomy (NCBI): domain Eukaryota; kingdom Metazoa; phylum Chordata; class Actinopteri; order Cyprinodontiformes; family Rivulidae; genus Nematolebias; species Nematolebias whitei. The sequence continues at coordinate 12,262,112 of NC_056505.1, forward strand.
TTAATCACCATAAAAGTATGATTTTTCTACTTTACTATTTACTACATATTGTGTTCAGATAATCTGTTATTTACAGATTCACATGTAAAAATAAAGTTAAAGTATAAAATCATATCTAATTCATAAACAATCAGTTTGAAAGAACATGTTATTTTCTAGAAACACAATATTTTACTGACAGAACTGCAAGTCTAAATGCCACCTGGAAAAGTAGAAAGATCAGAATAAGCTTCATTATCATTGTACCAAAATACAGTGAGATTACGTTCGTACAGTCGTCCGAAATATGGGCGGAGTGCACGTTGCTGCTGCTCCTAAGAGCGCGGCCCCTTATTCTTTTAGATAGAAAAAGGGGAAAAGGCCATGAGAAAAGGTTAAGGGTATTATAAAAAAGATCTCTTCACATCTTGTCCTTATCAGGACACAAATTAAAACATCAAAAAAACTCTCCCAACAAGCACATTTATAGACACATTATGACAAGATGGTGAGATTTGTCCATGAAGCACTTCCAGATAGCACCATAGTCCTGTTAAGATGTTGAGGTCAGTCGATACAGCTCTGATAAGCATTCACAAAAGTTCTCGGGGGGAGGGGGTGGGATAGACAGAGCTCTCTTAGTTTACACATATCCCAGGAGAAATTTGATGTCGGCCTGCTTCGAGACCAAACGGGGACGTCAGATTCAGATAAGCCACAGTTGTTGATTTTTTTCCAGGCTGAATATTATTTCTCGTCAGCCTTGAGTTCTGCTGGTACTTTTAATCCAAAATGGCCAGATTTGTGGTCATTCCACTGGTCCGTGCTTATTAGCTCCCTCCGAGATCGTCTCCAACATGCCGGCGAGTCCCAGAAGCCGCAAGTGGCCTGCAATCCTCACTCCGCTGCCGTCTTACGGTTGAGCTCATAAATCAGCTGATTTTGAGTGCTCCAAGCACGAACCAAACCTTCAGACAGGGTCGGCATCTTTGTCATGACCAAAACTGCCGTTGCCCTCTCCTTTAATAGCCGATAACATATGTATCCGCCAGTCCCAAAAGGCGAAACCCTGCTATCACGATTCCTCCTGAGATTGTACGAAAAGGCACATCAGATCCATGACGTATCCTGCCGCGTGCGTCTCAGCGTGGCATGAGGGTTCTCCATGTAGATAAAGTAATGTTTTAATTGCTGTCAAACAGCTTTGTTGCTCATGTTAATCATAAGAAAATAATAAACTGAAAACACAAACTAAATTCCTATAAAAAGTTCAAGTAATGATCTCTCGAGGTCTTGCAGGGAAGGTTAATTAGTCTGAATGCAGCAGATCTGCAGATTCAGGCAACAAAAACTGAACAGATCCAAACTTAATTTCAGCTCCACAAACAGAACCACCAAAAGCATCAGACTTTCTTCCAACAAACTGCTGAAAGTCCAACATGTGTTGAAGGCTTTTGACGTCGTTGTCACGGCTTCGCCCTCATTAGAGATCAACAAATAAAGCCAATAAACCAGTGGCAGCTGCTAGGGAAGGTATGGTTTGTGCACCTCGGCGATCAGAAAACGTTGTACCGGCGAGTTCATTACAAGGAAGGTTATTTATAGACGGGATTGAGTTGTGGTGACAGCAGGACACTACGATTTACCAAAGGGGAGGAGGAGGAAGACAGACTCCAGGTCTTGATAAATGCCTTATTTCCCTCTGTCTTCTCTCTCTCTGCTTCGGCCAGTTACCTGCATCTCAGCTCAAAATGAATTAATTTCTCATTACTGGGCTCATGTAACGTTAGTTTTTCTTCTCCAGCTGCCTTTCTATGAGACTTTCCACTGATCATTAAACCTCCACATCTGTTCCTCTCACTGTGCTCAAAACTAGACTTTCCCCACACGTGACTCTGAACTAACCAACAAATGAAAACAAACCATCCATTTGCTACAAACACCTTTATGGCTTTGGAGAGAATAAAACAATAAGGCATCTTTCCATACGTACATAAAGCAGCCTCGTCTGCACAGGGATGGCAGAGCATTTATTAAACAGCCCTGTGGATCAAATCTGTTCATTAAAGGCTGTCGGGGAGAAATATGCTGATGTCAGATCTGCTCCTTCGCCAATTTACTCTCCTCACCATCCAACACGAGGACTGCACTTTTTCGTTAAAACATGACACGTCGATTGGCCGACATCCATGGTTCGAGACGAGTCATCTTGGACAGTCTTCGTTAATGGGTCTTCCTACAAGGTAATTTCTTCTGTGGAGAAGGGGAAGGATGAAAAGGTTGTGCAGGGAGGAACCGAAATGAATAAAGGGTTAAGGGGAGGAAAAAACAGAGGTCCTTCTCATTCCTCTCTGGCAATCTTCCACAGTACTCTGTGGTGCATGATGGGACAAAAGTAATCAGCTAATGGGATGGAGGAGGAGGAGGAATGATGGGGAGTGGCGGGGATGAGATGAAAAGATACAGGAAAGATAAAAGGATGTAAAAACAGTTAAGTGGCCAAAGAGAAACGGAAAAGTATTCTGAATAAATCAAAACCAATCGATGGATTTTTTTCTTATCTTCAGCTTAGATTCTGCTTCTAAATGTTGGTAAATTCACGACATTGTTGTTTTGCTATTTCCTGTTTGCCACCAAAAGCGCGGGGTGACAATGTTGTGCTCATAAGCATGCGTGTTCATAGTGTTAGCAAAACATCTCACTAAACAGTGGACATATTTTAAGGAAACGCTCACTGAACGTACATCTACAGCTGGTTAACCTGTGGCGAGAACGCAATTCAAGATGGCCGCCACAGCCAACTGACCTTAGCCAATACAAAAATGGCTTTAACCCAGCCTGTTTTACAGATGTTGACCTATAATTTGGTGGTCGTGGCTGAGGGTGATCTTCAAAACATTCCCAGATCTTGCATAATTTGACAATATTGCATTGATCATGATGTTACAAAGTTTAACCAAAAAAAGCTATAATGGCGTCCCTTCTCAGTAAAATATTATTTCAGTAAAAACGTTTGGCATGAAAGGCAGTGGGCGTCTCCGCCCTGCTTGATCTCCAGATTATCAAACCCGTTCATTCTCTTTTAATTTGCGTTTAGCAGCAGATTCACTCAAATCTCCGCCTAATCGTCGTCTCCGAGGTTCTACGCTTGTTTGATTCCACCATATTTGTTTTCCTTCATGGACTGAGACTTCATGTAGGCCAACATGCTGCAAACTTCTATGTGTTTTTTGATTAATAGCGCTGGTCAAGTTATTAAAAATGGCTCCCTTCACAACGTCAACAAGTACCCGGATGTCTGGCAAACAGGATTTTGACTATGATACAATAAAAGTGCTGTAGTCGTGGTTTGCACTGATAAAAAAAAAAAAGGCAAAAAAATGGTATCTAAGAAGTTTAGTTGCTACGGGACTTGCAATAGTGACGGCTGATACGCTGACAAATGTAAACAAAAGTATCTGTTTGAAACACTTTGTTGGAAGAAGCAAACTGACAGGAGCACCTTGATCCCATAACAGTGACTGCAGTCCCTGAACAGGTATGTCCATGTGTAGTGAACTTGACCTGATGTCAAATCTTGACCTTAGGATCATATGGTCAGAAACTGTCATTTCATTGATTTGCATCCAGAAATACAGGTTGATCGATCCTGAGACTTTCTTTCTTGAATTAATCAAGTGGAAAAGACAATTCTCTATGATCATTACTATTTTACAAATGTTTTGATAATCAAATTGTGTTAGTTCAAACAATGTTTACATGTTGAAGTGAACTACTCATTTTTATTTACTTAAACAGTAGTAATGATTTTTAATCCTCAATTCAAAGTGAAATCAAGTTAGAGTACGTTACAGAGTAATGATTCAATTTCTTGTTCGTCTGCTTTGAAGTGAGCAAATTTGTAAGTGTGTCAAAGTTCGAGTTTCGGTCAACTAAAAGTTTACTGAAAAGAAATGTCATGTTTAACTTTTACAGCAAGATACTAGGAGGAGTGACTCCACGAAGTCTGGTTTTTCCATGATATCTTTCTGTCTGTTCTTAAACAATCTGAATCTTTTCCTTGACTTTTAATAACACCTTACATCACAAACCACACCTCTGCTTTGGTCCATCGACCAATCAAAAAGCTCTCAAATGAACCGGAAGTAGAGCTCTTTAAAATGTTGGCACTTCCTAGTTCAAACAGAGTTTTTGGAATTCAGAATGCAGAGAGTTTGGGAGTTCCAGAATGCAGAACGCTGGCATTCAGGAGGCTGCTGAATTAGAATCAAGCTGAACCAGAGACGATTTTGGGAATTATAACTTCTGTTTGGATAACCTCACACGACTCTCGAGGTCTTTAGCTGTTCTTATGGAGACGCTGAACAGTGGCTGGAAGTGGGACTTCACGCCGGAACTGATCTATCTTCAGAAAAGGTAAAAGTTGACCTTCACCAAAAGTGTACTGTTGGGACAAGCTGATTTCCAAAAGAGCGTGCTGTTCTGGTTAAAACAGACAAATTCCCTCACACATCTCTCTGTAGATAAATCTCAATTTTCCATCTTTAAACTCTCCTATCTGCTAGCAAATTAATCCAGATGTCCTCAGAAATGTCTGTGGTGAAGCAACGGAAAATCATGGCCGTATGGTTTTCCTGGTTGTAAAGCTGATTAATTATGTTGTTATTTTCATATTCTGCCAAATTAATGTAAATGTTTGATGTTAAACTTTGATTCTGTAAATAAATGACCGCATTCATTTTGATGGGTCAAAGATAAATAACGTCTCACGTTACATTTCTGTTAAATTCAATGCACGACATCATTCAGTCCAGAAAAATGAAAGAACTCGTTTAATGTATGAATATATCACAGGATATGTCATACTACACATGTATCCATTATGTTTTACCTGCACCCCTTCGAGTCAGAAATTAACAGGAACACTGAACATCTTTTTCAACACGCCCATGTTAACTAATCTCCTTTGGTGCTTAATTCAGCTCCTGCTTACAATGTTTTCATTTTTGAAAAAGGATCAAAATAACCGATCGCTAACACCTAACGGCTAACCCAGGCTAACAAAGTAAAATTAAAGAAGCGGCTGACTAAATCATTCATGCCACCAAAAACCTGTGCAATACATGGCGATTTATGGCATTCATCCTACTATGGGGTGCCGTTTGTAATGTTATACAGTCAAAAATTAACATTAATATTTTAGTTTATTTAGCCTTTAATAAGAAAAAAAAATTTTTTTTTCAAAGTCATTTTCACCATGTTATTCATACATTTATAAATGTCATAGTTCCAAACTAAATATTTAATTTACATGCTAAATATTTAGTTTACAAACTAAATACTTAACTTGCAAGTTAAATACGTGGTTAGTAAACTAAATATTTTGGTAAATATTTAATTTCCAAACTAAACATTTAATTTCTAAGCTAAACATTCAATTTCCCAAATAAATATTAAATTTTCTAACTAAATATTTAGCTTGCAAGTTAAATATTTAGTTAGCAAATTAAATATTTAGTTTAGGAATTAAATGTTTAGCTTGGAAATTAATTATTTAATTTACACCTAAATATTTAGTTTACCAACTAAACATTTAACTTGCAAGTTAAGTAGTTAGATTGTAAACTAAATATTTAGCTTGTAAATTAAATATTTAGATGGGAACTATAAATGTATGAATGATATGGTGAAAGTATGACGTTGGAAAAAAAAGCATGCATATTTTTTTCTTATTAAAAGGCTAAATAAACTAAAATATTGCTGTTAATAGAATAGAATAGAAACAGCCTTTATTGTCCCACGGATGGGAAATTCCAGTGTATCAGCAGCAACAGATAAAAAGATAAAAAGATAAATTTTTGACTGTGTAACTTTACAAACGGAACCCCATATCCTACATCCTAAATCTTCTGTCATCTGTGTTCTTTTTCACTGAGGCAAAAGAACACGAATCAGCACAAAAACACCGGGAACGCCACATGTACTCCGTTATCAATTCGGCCCGGTTGCCAGACATTGCTAGTCCCCTTCATTATATCCAGCGCTTCAGCTGTGTTTTACTGTATCCTCCAATTCCAAGTCGATTTTGGCCACGGGAATGTTGCTTTCATTTAAGTTTACATGGATGAAAGCAGCCATCATGCATGTGGTTGGTCTACTGCGTTGTTTGCCAGACGTCTGGAATTCCCCACAATTCTCATGAAGTCATCCCTGATCAACGCCATCCAGCCGAGGGCTTTGTTTACACCGAGTGCATGCCTACATTTCAGAACAACAAATCAATATATCTGGAAAACAACTGAAGTCAATTCTTTCAAACTGCATCATTTGATATAGTACAGGATAACCTGTTCTACAGTATGTTTTTATTTTAGAGTTTGCAATTAGTAGTTTTAAAATAAATACATACAGGAATTATGCTGAAAAAGACTGAGGTCTAATTTTACACTTTTCCTCTACAGGATGATTCATAAGATCTTATAATGACATCACAGCTCCATAAAACGGGGGCTACTTTGAGACAACATCGTAGCAACATTCATGTGTGCTGGTAACAGTATGTAAAAGGTTTCTGCAAAGACTGTGTTTAATATTTATGGTTTAAAAGACAACACAGGATATCTATGACTCGTCAATCTTTAACACCGAGCAGCTTTGTTTAAATGAAACACAAGCCTAAATCGTTGGAAACCCCTGCTATCCTTGTACAGACACGTTTATGCACTCTGCAGCCATCAGATTATTCACATTGAGTACAATTTAATAAATTATCTTTGTAGTGCATGAGCTCAATCTTATGCACTAAAAAGATCGATCTTAGTTCTCTAAAATAAAATTAAATTAAAAAAAAAATCAGGTTTTAAAACACTAAAAAACAACAAGCCTCTCAAAACATCCTTGATTTATATTCATAGAAAAAATGGTCAAACTGACACAAAACAATTCAAGCTCCCTCTGGAAACGATGCTGAAACTGACTGACACTCAAATGTGCACACACACACACACACACACACACACACACACACACACATACACACACACACACACACACACACATTCATCACAAGTCTCAATCTCAGTACCCTATTGAGACCCCGTCTGATTTTGAATGGCATCTTCGCTCCGCCTGGCTGGGCCCTGTCTCTCTGTGGTACAGACAAGCTCTACCCTCCAGCAGCACCCCCCCCCCCCCCCCACACACACACACACACGGAAAAAATAGAGCGATAAAAAGAAGCAAAAATGCAAAAGAACGAGAACAAAAAGCAACAACAAAAGCATCCAGCTTTGGTGTGTGTGTGCGTGTGCACACTTCTCTGTAGATAAATGTCAGCTCTGTGAAAAAAATAACATAATTACACTGAAAGCTGGTGTGGCATTTGTGCTAAGCATTGTGGGTAATGGACTAGAATAATTGGACAGCATGAGTTTGAAGTTTCAGGTAGAAAATCACCACGACTTAACTGAGTGTTGTCATTTCAGTCCGTGTATTTTCAGATGATCTCATTTACAGAGCAGAATATGCAAAATATCAAATATAAAAGTGGTGAAACTTTTTCAAAATTGCTTAATTGACAAAGATTAGCATAAACGTTATAATGAATCCATGTAAACATGATGAACAGTCACTTATTGTGTATTTGTTATAATTGATGCATGGTTGTTTTTTTCACAAAAAAACTAAATGTAAATTTACTGCATCCTAAATTTACTTTTAAATAAAAGCAATGAGGAGTCAGTCAATTTAGTCACTTAATATAATAATTATAGTTACACCAATTATAACAAATGACATCTGAACGCATCTTTTCCTGGAAGAACTGTGTGACAGTGTATAAACCTAAATCCAGAAGAGTTTGGGACGTGTGTGAAATGTGAATAAAAACAGAATAAATCATGTGCAGCTCTCACAAACCCATAGTTTCCCCTCTATTGAACTTGTTTAAATTGACAGTTTTACCACTTTAAGAAAAAAGAAATAAGATCATTTTGAATTTGACTGCAACAACACAGTTAAAAAAAGTGAAGACAAAGGCTGTAAAATAAGTTGTATAAATAAGGAGCAGGTAGCATTCTGCGATGAAATGGGTATTTTAGACAGACTGAATCTCTCAGAAGTAAAGATAAAAGATGGAGATCCCAACTGTTTAGCTGTGCTGCTGACATTAACTTCATAAGAGGTTTTTTCCTAAAACTGGTACAATTAAAAAAAACATTATGTAGCTTAAATTCATACATTGTTTCTCACACACCTGAATAAATGGACTAATTCAGCCTATGTTGTACTATCACTCGGATGTGTGACTTACCTCACAGCAGATTTGGGTATGGATCCGTACAGCAGCGAGCTGAGGCCTCGGTACAAGCCTTTCACACCGTGACTCTGCACTGTCTGCTTCACACAGTCAGCTGGAGAAACACACAGTGCAACAGAATAACAAGACAATATCACATCCAAAGCACACAGAATATCAGATTCTGGCTTCATTGTGGTACAGCAGCATGTAAAACGAAGAGCCTGGTTCATTTATATGAATACTTAATTAAACAAAACTTAAAGCTTCTTTTTCTTGGACATTATTTCGCCTCTCCATGTGGTCGTATAAATGCACAGCCAAGCAAGAAAAGCAACAGCTGTTTCCAGTGCTCATTAGCAAAGTCTCCAACCCTCAGAGCCCCAGCAGACATCAACAAACCTAAAGTGTGTTTGTCTATTCTGGTCTTCACGGATAAGGAGTGTGCACCGGTCTGTTTTAAGTCACCTTAACGAGCACAGTGACAGACTTCCAGAATCACAAATTCACCTGAGCATGATGGGTAATTAGATAATGAGCTTCAGAGAACGATAAAGAGACAAAACGTGAAAACAGACAGGCTCACCTATTCCTCTGTATTTTGGTGGATTGGCCTTTTCATCCAGCTGCAACTGGGTCTTCACATATTCTGTTGGATAAGTGATGCAGATCTCGATGCCGCCAGCGATTCCACCTGGAAGAAAAGAAAATCAGAGGGAATATTTAACAATTCACCAAAGAACGAGTACAGTAAATACGTTAAAAAAAAGATAAAAATGTGAATTAAAAGTCAATAGATCTGGGTTTTTCAGTGAAAACTGTGCAAACTATATCTGATTTATTAAGACCTAAAAATGCAACAGTGTTATTGGGGACTGCCTCATAAGGCAGCACCTATTATTATCCACCTAACAAGGGTTTCTTAACTTTATATCTTACTCTTCCATCAACTTTATAGAGGCCCGTACAGCAATGTGTACCCCGAGAAATTTTATATCAAAATGACCAGATTGGCACTGTGATGTGTGCTATTACTTTTATTGGCATTTCGAGTTACCATGGAGACATAATTTGCAAATAAAGACGCCAGTTTTATTAAACATTTTTCATAGATTCTGGTTGCAAATCAAAAATGGCCACCTGAGCTAAAAAGGAAAAATAATGTCAATCATCGGTTTTTAGAGATACTAAGCTGAAATTTGGTGTAGTGGTAGCTGCAATGACCAATAAATAATTAACAACAACAAAAAAAAAAAATCTAGATGGCCGCCAAAGCTACATTTAAATGTCATTAACGTGGCTATTTTTTTTACACATATAGAGCTGGAATTTGGTGTGGTTATAGCTGAGAACCTTCCCCGTCACATACTGAATTTAACAAAAAAAAATCCAAGATGGCCACCATAGCTTAGAAAAAATGACTATAACTCATTGATATTTTGCCATTTTGAGCTGAAATTTGATATAGTGATAGTTGAGAGTGAACCCCAACACACAGTACTGTCAAATAAACATTTAAAATGGCCGCCACGTGGCAGCCGTCAAAGTTTCTCCAGGAACTTTCTAGTATTTATATACCTTCCAATCTGCTGCGATTAAAACAATGAAAACAGAAAGTCCCTGTGATTTAACGACTGGATCAGTATCTGAGCTCCTGGTTACAGTTTACTGAATGCATTTCCAGACTTTTTAATTTTCTTTACATTGTAATGCAACATTTTCTACCTACACACTAAAAACCACTGGGTTGTTGTGATAGCCTAATTGCCTAATAGTCATAAGTTGGCCACCTGACTGGACCTTGCTGGACTTTTAATTTATTGTTTTAGGATGGTAAAAACAACTGGTTGTTTTTGTTAACTTTAGTTTGCATCAAACAACTAGTTTGTATTAATCAGTCAGTCACTCTACCTTTACGGAGGATGATAAATACGCTGATTTGAGGTCTGAACTGAGCATGCTCTGCGTGTGCAGCTGCAGCTTTACTCAGTCCTTTACTCCTCTTCTGAATTACAAGAAGGAGCCATTACGTCATGGATCATTACGGTGACGCTACAAATGGCTTTCACTCCATAAACATTAAAAGCATTGCTGTCGAGGGAGAAAGAGTAATGGGCTTAGCAAAAAAATAAAAAAAATCAACTTCTCCTGCCACGACTAAATGAATAGAGAGGAGGGTGAATGAGGAAACCGAGCTGCCCCTTAAATGTCAGACTGGGTTTGCAGAAATGGTAATTTGTAAAAAGAAAGCAATATGTGTACAGTCTGAGCAGGCTGAGAGCAGCCACACCTGATGAGGACAAACGTCCAAAATGGAAAGCACAGCACAGATGAGTCACGTGGGAAGGAGGGCTGAAGGAGGAGGTGGACAATAATTAAATAATCCACTTATCCTGTAGGGAGGGTCTCTCTGTTACCCTGGCCAAGGCCCTCCATTAACTCGATAACTCAGACAGAGACGCAGGAAAGGAACCCTGTATGTTTTTATAGGTGATATATGTCTCTGTTGTGTTGCTCTGAATTACAAGACAGTGACGATCGTGCACACACGACCACAATAAATGAGTTTGGATCACATCGAGACGAATAAATACTGTAAGTTCTGGAAGAAAGAACATTATTTTATGTTCAGTATTTCAAATAAAACATTAAACTTGAGCTAAGAGGTTACACTGAATGTCTAAAAGTGTCTTTATAGGGACATCCTGGCAGAATTAACCAATCGGGCCTCACAGAGTTGTGTGTCATGAGTGAAAATCTAAAAGTCTAAATGTTCGATACACTGTAGTGCATGAGATGTGGTCAATTCCCCCGATCTGTTCATCATTATTCACATCTTCTTTGTCTCTAAGGGGGGAAAACGAGCAAAATGTTTGACTTCTGTGACAGAAAATCAGTCAGTAAAACTGAAATTTGTTATATTCCATATCTCCGCTCTCATCCAGTTTTATTTAATTAAAACATATGAAACTGTAAACACTGGAAAATGGATCTATAGTAATTATCATGTTTCCTTTAATCTAATTTAACGTTCCACTTGTTTTTTTTATTCGCGACAATAAAAAAAAATGTTGAAGCGCCTGATCAACTTTGGGAACTTGTTCCAAGATGGCCGCCACAGCTAATTACCTTTTTAAAATCCAAATTGAGTAAAACGGTCAATTTTATGATGAGCTAAAACTTGATGAGACATATCCCCATTTTAGAGCTGACTGATCTCCTGTCTGTGTTTAAAACATCTACATTAAAGCATTAACCGCTGAAATCAACTTTTGCCTGTCTGTTAGCAAAATATCACACAAACCATTGGACAGATTTTAATTATACTTTCAGGTAATAATCACTGAATGTACTTTTACAACTAATTACCTTCTGAAGCTAATCCAACTCAAGAAATGTCTATAACTCAGTCAATTGTAAAGATATTTTGCTAAAACTTGGCGTGATCGTAGCTGAGAGTCATTCACAGCCCACACCCAAGTGCTATTCATTAAAAAATGTTTTTACTTGTAACTAGCATTAGTTGTGGGAGTCAACCTTGTTTGTTACCAAAATATTTAATGAATCAAGAAAAGGATTTGACTGAAACTCCCAGAGAGTAATTGTTGCCAGTACATTTACAACTGATTAAATTTTGGAGCCAACCGAGCAATTTAAATTCCTTAAGGAATGCTAGGCCTTTTATTTAAACTGTCTTAAAATGACGCCTTGTTATTTCCTTTCGTTTAAGAGACACATTCTTCCACCAACACTATCCATCACTTCTTACCGACTCAGAGGCAGCAACAGACTCAAACACACGATCAATCCTCATCGGGCGAGCAGCGTCTGTGGACGTAATGCAGCTCGTCTGTTTTCTAGTCCATTGTGCAGCCAGTACACACTTACACACACACATTCAAAGATGACACCCTAAATGACTCTTGTGCAGCTGCCAAACGTAGGTTCCACAAGCAAAATGGCCATTAATCTTTATCTTCACAGGCTCAACCCTTCTCCTGGTCTAAAAATGATTTTCTTTCCCTCCTCAGCAGCACCTTCCTTCATCCTCACCCTCAAATTTCCTTGATGATACTTTAAAATCAATGCATCCACACAGGGCTCTGGCAATTTCTATTAGACACACGAAAAAATAAATGTTCCGCCAACGGATGGCGAGAGCTCCAGTGAAAAACAGTATAGTGCCTCGTAAAAACCAGCTTCTACTGACACTTGGAAACCTGAAATCTCCCCTTTAACGTAAATCAAACGTGCCCTGCTGGAGCCGACCTACTGTTCAAATGTTCTGCTGTCATTTTCCAGACGGACAAGATAGATTTATCACTTAATCAACAACCCTTGCACTTCACAAACAGGCCCGAGCTCAGTTTGTTGTCATACCCTGCCAACCGTACGGCGGAAATAAATTAAAACTGCATCAATGTACGACCAACGAGCCCCTGATTCCAAAAGCAGAAACAAAAAATAACCTGCTGTGACCTGTACGCTGGAACCTGCACTGCTGAGCTGCAACTGGGCTTCAGTAAGTCTAAAAATAAAATTAATCAATCACCTAATTACCTGGAAAAAGTGATTATTTGCACCAAACTGCAGCATGTTGTCAATTTACTAGCAGAAAAAAGAAAGAAAGATTAAAAAAAATAATAATAATAATAAAATGTCTCCTCTGGGATCAGATTGTGGACGTCTCTATGCTCATCTCTTCAACCACTTCTTTTTATGGATTCATTGTGTTGTCGGGGAAAAAAGGAGATTCCCAAAACAGACCAAGGTGTAGTTCATCAGATTTATTTACAAAGCTTTGGAGAGCGGTCCCAACATTCACAGAACATGCAATTACAAGATCACACTGTTATCAGTGCTCTCATCCGTGTGAAACCCTGACCTGTTCTAACTCTCTGGACCGGACCAGTTAGTTTTATAGAATAACCTCCAGCCCAGGCCTCAGCTCCTCCCCTCCATGTCCGAGCCGTCATCGAATGGTCAGCTGCAGACAGGAAGGAGTGGATCTGAGTCATGGACTCTGCTCGAGACACGTCACCATATCATATCAACTCCATCATGACGATATCAAAAACAACCAGTTCTTTCTGTTCCTCACTGACTGGTCACAGCAGAGGTGGAAAGAGTACTGAAAATTTGTACTCGAGTACAAGTGCCGTTGCACTTCTTAAATTGTACTCAATTACAAGTAGAAATACTGGTGTTATAAAAACACTTAAGTAAAAGTACAAAGTACTCTTCTTAAAAACTACTCAGAGTATTAATTACTTTTTAACCAATTTGTGTTTTATTGTGTTGTTGTCAATAGAAGGCATTCAGTGGGATTTACTGTACACTGTATAATCGCTACAGTCAAAGCACATTTCTCAGATGCCCAGAAGCTCCGTCTTATTTTAGTACCAGGCAAACCGATGGCAGTGAATATTCATTCAACCTTTATTTAGACCGGTTAATCCCATTGAACCTCGGGGACTCATTTACAAGAGACTTGATTTCTTTAACAAAGAGTGATGACAACAGTGGATAACAACGACAACAATAGACGTTCATAAAAGAGGCATACAAATTAATATTTTTTTTAATAAATTAAAATAAAATGGCAACCAAAAGGACAGTCAAAAGGAAAAAAGTAGCAAAAAAAACAAAACAGCTAGCTTATAAGGCAGTATAGAAAACTAAAAATAGGAACGTGTCTGCATTGGTTTTTGTCAAGAACTTAACAGATGTTTAAAGCCACTTAGAGAGGTCAAGGTCGAGAGCTTCAGATCTTTTTGCAAGATATTCTGGGAAACAGGAGCGGAGTAGGAGAAGGCCCTTTTTTCTAGTTCAGTCTGCACTGAGGGAACACTGCAGGTAATAATGTCCTGAGAGCGCACGCTGTAGCTGCACTCACACAGTGACTGTATCTAAGACTAATATCTAAGATCTTTCCATACTTAGTCAAACTAATAACCCACACATACAAGCACTAAAAAGCAACATACAGGTAGTTATAAAACCTCATACACTGCAATATGTTTTTTGAGATTAGATGCTGAAGTCTTGTAAGCTGCTATCACCGTAAAGATCAAACAGAGTTTGCATCTGGATGCTGTCTCCTTTTCACCCTCTTTACATGAACAATTCATCCAGGTACGACCACAGGCACTCATCCTCAGCCTTTACCTCATCATTTTCTCTGTTGACAGTGTTGTCCTCTGTCTCCATTTTGTCTTTTTCTCCAAATCTTCAGTCCATACTTCACTCTATACTCTACAGAACTGTCCTTTGCTTACGTCATAGGTAATTGGCGCATTCGCGATCTGAGAGTCGCTACAAAGATGCAGATGAATGGTTTGAATATTAAGTCAAACTGCGGCAGTAAACCGTAGCGATTGCTGATTTTAAAAGTAGCAAAGTAGATTACATGGTCTAAATTGTACTTAAGTATGAGTAAAATTACACGCTTGAAAGAAATACTCATAAAAGTACAAGTGCCCCCAAAAACTACTTAATTACAGTAATGTGAGTATTTGTAATTCGTTACTTCCACCCCTGGGTCACAGTGAGAATGATTGCATGGGACCGTTTACCGTTCACAAGCACAGTCAGTAAAAAGTATAATGTCTAAATCTCCTTCTTTAAGTAGAACACAGATGACGCACGATGAATGCATGAAAATGCATATTTATCTCAACAGTGTTTATTTGCATTAAGATACATGTTAGTGGGTCCTGTAGCCTGGTCAGGGTTTACCCCGAATCCCACTAGTCACTCAGAGATACAGACTCCATAAGCGTCAACAGGAAGAAGTAGATACAGAAAATGGACGAATGAAACATCTGAACAACGATGCAGTCAAACTCACAGAGAGCCTGCATGCAGCAGCTGACAGGGAGGAACATTCCAGAAGTCCTGCCCCGCCTGATGTTGAAGAACTCTAATGAGCTTCCAACACATCTGGTCACCCCCAAACTTTCCTTTTTTATCAGGATCTGCCAATCTGGCAGGTGAATCTTTGTTGTTTCACTCACTTTTTTAGTTTGCTGGGAATCTTTTTAAATTCCAGATTCTGTAAATCTGAATTATTTTATTTGTTTGTTCAACCAATAATATCCAAAAAGTGTATCTATAGATGTGCTTGTAATGGTGTTCATGATGCATTTTATCTCAAATGTTTTGGCGGAATAAGCACAGCAGAGAGGTTAATATGTCCATAACGCAGGTCCAAATGGAGGACGTAGCTAAAGGAACAATGCACTTAAAACATGAGGTGTCTTATTAACAGAATGAGGACGTTTCTGTTTGCCTTCAACAAAAGATGAAAAGAATTATTCATCTGACGCCTGGCCTTTTAGGCTTCCCCTGTCCTGAACAACACTCTTCGAACCTCCCCTGATGATTAATTACAGGAAGGATGCTGATTAATTTTACATGAAAACTGTAAAAACTGCTCGGAAGCCTTGCAGCGGGCAAAATACAGGCTGATTTACAAGAGAAAGACACAAGGCAACAACTCGCTGGTTGTTTTGATGGAGCAAATTGAATTAGAGGCAGTGAGGAGAGCAGTGCATTCATGAAAACTTCGGCATCTTAGAGTCACGAGTGAGTTTCTGATAATCTTGTGCAGTCGCGGTGTGCCGCCAATAACTAACACTCTGTGATTACCTCGTGCCAAGAATCTGGTTCCATGCCATCACTAAATAGAAGAAAGGTCGCCCAAAGTGAATGAAACAGAAAAGGAGACATTTGGACCTCCTAACATATAACAATATTACTAAAGGTTAAACCAACTTCAATCCTTCTCAACCAAACGCTGCACAAACATAAAGATATGCCAAAAGACACTTTCCTTACACACAGGTGCAAACAATACAACCTGTTGTGACACTGAATTGTCTTCTAGCGGTGTCAAACTCATTTAGTCAGAGTCAGAGATTCTTTATTGTCGTTCGCACCACATGTGGTACATGTGGTGGAATAAAATTATGTACACAGGGTCCTAGTTACATCCAACAATAAACTGTAAAAGAAAAACAATAACATCTAAGATATGAACTAAGAAAAACGTCAACTAAAAATACACTACTCACTAAAACACTAAGCATTTGCCATAAGGAGCCAAAATTTAAAAACTTTGTCCGAGCCATGGGCCACTTTCAGCTGATACATTAACTTCAGTCAAATACCCAATATCTTTTCTTGGTTGCAGGTTCATCAACAAGAGTTTGATCTGTCTCATTTGATGTTCAGTTGCTCTTTCCATATCAGAATCAATAATGACGGAATGATCCAGTCTTCTTTCTGGCTTCAAAGTTAGCCAGCTGATAAGAGAAGTCTATACGAAATGATGTTTTTACCAGTTTTTAAAAGAAAAAAAAAATTGAAGAGATACAATATTTTACATTTAAATTATCATCTAAGTGGACCAGATTTGTCCTGCGGCTCTTGAGTTTGACATAAACAATATGAATCTCACAATGCTCACATGTAAATTTTCGTTTATGAGTCAAAACAAGAATAAGAAAGGCCGTCTGATTATTTTGTCAAGTAACATAGCATCGTGTTGCTGTTTTATTTCAGAACCGATAGTAATCTAACCTGGTTCGAGAATAAATGTTTTCTCTCGGCTGATCCCTTCTGCAGGGGTTGTCACAGCGCGCAAACTCATGTGACAGATCTTTTATGCTTGATTTCATGTTGCCAGCTCCTGCTGCACCTGTTCCCAATCACCCCAGGTGTTCTTCATTACGTCTCATTAGTGTCCCTTTAAGTTCAGCGGCATTGTGTTTCCTCTTTGTCCATGTATTGTGCTTCCCACAGCCGTTCATGCTCTGTTCCTCATGTCTCCTCGTGATCGCTATTCATGTAAGTTTTGCTGCCAGGTCAGCTTTTTGTTTTTTCTTATAATTTCTTTATTGGTATCCCTGAGTTCCTCGAATCTGTCTGCACCTTGGGTTCAACAACACAGAACATGATATGATGCCCTTACTGACTCACCCTGAGCTCAGACCTGCAGCCTCTGGATTACAAGACCATGGACCACTGAGCTACCACAGCCCCAGAGCAATAAATAATGTTTATTAACATTTAGTCATATATTTATGCAGTTTGATTTGATTTTGTTGACACAATTAACTTGTGGTTAGGAGGTGTTATTAAAAAAACTAACTTGTTAAAATATTTTTATTTACATGTCCAAACCATCTCAGTCCGGCCTCTTTCACTTTATCTCCCAGTTGTTCAACCCGTGCTGTACCTCTGATGATCTCATTCCTAATCTTATCCATCCTTGTCACTCTTAAGGAGAACCTCAACATCTTCATTTCCACCACTTCCAGTTCTTTCTCCTGTCTTTTTGTCAATGCCACTGTAGTATATTTATCTAGACTGACCCTGGGTTTTTTGATCTGCTCAGAGACGGGATTATAATGAATTTACGACCCATTTCTGACTGGTTTAAACGGAGCCAGCAACTCTAAAAAGAGTCTCCAGGGATTCAATATCAACCAAAGAATAGTTTATTTTGTTTGCTACATCACGCAGAAAGGCTTTTGAAGCACCGTCTCAATTTTTCCTTTCACGTTAACTCACATAAGATCCATTGAGATCACACATAGTCACTCCCCCTCATACACGGTTACATGTAGGTTGTGCTCCCCTTCTGCGAAGGAGGAGTCTAGGTCCTATAAATCTGGAATGCGATGGGACATCCAGCCCCTTCCAGCTCCTGATTTGCGTCGTGCACCGGAACTGGACAGCACTGTAAACTGTAACTTTTTCCTGCCTTGATATTAATACAGTTGGTAAAACTGAATTCATGTTTCCTTGATTTATTGGTAGTGTGAGTTGCCGCTTCTGAGGGAGGTCTGAGCCGGGGGACAGTATGGGCTGGAGGTGAACCTGGGTCTGAGAGGAGGCCTGAGGCCCACAGCTAGCAACAGCTAGCTGCAATGACCCTTGACCCACATCCAGATCCCATTGTAACACTACTGTCTTCAGACCATACAACATAACTGGTCTCACCACTGTCTTGAAAACTTTTTCCTTGACCTTTGCTGCCACCTTATTATAGCCAATCACTCCTGAAACTTTTTCTCCAACCACTCCATCCTGCCTGGACTCTCTTTTTCACCTCTTTACCACACTCCCCCTTTTCCTGGACAGTGGACCGCAAGTACTTGAAGTCCTGCATCTTTGTGGCTTCTGCTCCTTGTAGCCTCACTGTTCCACTGGCCTCCCTCTCATTCACACATGTACTCTGTCTTACTATGGCTGACTTTCATTCCTCTTCTTTCAAGTGCATACCTCCAACTCTCCAAGTTCTCTTCCACCTGTTCCCTGTTCTCACCATAGATCACAATGTCATATGCAAACATCATAGTCCATGGGGATTCATGCCTGTTAGTCTGTTAGTCGGTCCATCACCAGAGCAAACAAGAAGGGGCTCAGAACTGATCCTTGATGCACTCCCATCTCTACCTTGAAGCTAACCTCCTACAGCACATCTCACCACTGTCCTGCTGTCCTCATACCTGTCTTCTACCAGTCTAACATACTTCTCTGCTACTCCAGATTTTCTCATACAACACCACACCTCCTCCCTCGGCACCCTGTCATATGCTTTTTCTAAATCCACAAAAATGCAAAGGAGTATTTTCTGACCCTCTCTGTACTTCTCAATCAGCATCCTCAAAGTAAAGATGGCATCTGTGGTGCTCTTTGTTGGCATGAAACCATACTGATGCTCACAGTCACCTCTTATTTAAGTCTTGTTTCCATAACTCTCTCCCAGATCTTCATTGTGTGGCTCATCAACTTAATTCCCCTGTAGTTGCTACAACTCTGTACATCACCCTCGTTCTTAAAAACGGGCACCAGCACACATCTTCATTCCTCAGGCGTTTTCTCACCCTCATATATGCCATTGAATATTTGAGTCAAAAACTTCACTGCCATCTCTCCAAGACATTTCCAAACCTCCACTGGTATGTCATCAGGTCCTACTGCCTTCCCCTTCTTCATTCTTTTCAGAGCTTTCCAGACTTCACCTTCACTCATCTTTCCCACTTCCTGTTCCACAGTTTCTATGACATCTATAATCTTCTATCTCTTTCATTCTCTGCATTCATTAGCTCCTCAAAGTCCTCCTTCCATCTTCCCGTCACACTCTCCTCGCTTGTTAGAACATTACCATCTTTAACAAGCTTAACCTGCTGCACATCCTTTCCAGCCTGATCCCTCTGTCTCACCAATTGGTACAAGTCATTGCTCTCTTTAGTGTCCAGCCTCCCATACATCTCATCATATGCCTTCTGCTTTGCCTTTGCTACCTCGTTCTTTGCTTTACGTCCCATCTCCTTATATTCCTGTCTCCTCTCTTCAGTCCTCTCACTGTCAAATTCCTTCTTGGCTAACCTCTTTCTCGGAATAACTTCCTGCACTTCACTATTCCACCACCAGGTTTCCTTATCATCTATTCTCTGTCCGGATGACACACCAAGTACTTTCCTATCTGTCTCTCTAATTATTGTTGCTGTAGTAGTCCAGTCATCTGGAAGCTCTTTCTTACCACCCAGAGGCTTTAACAGCTCCTCTCTGAACTCAACAACATTTTTCCTTCTTCAGTTTCCACCATTTGGCCTTCTTCTCTGATTTTGACACTTTTTCTCTTCTTCACAACAACAGTCATTCAACACACAACCAACTACACAACCACACTGCCACAACTCTGACAGTCCCCAATCTCCCTCAGGTTTCCTTTTCTACAAAGAATAACGTCTACCTGCATACATCCTGCCTCCACAAATCATGCATTGATAGTATTAGAAAAAAGTGGAAGTGCAAAATTATTGTTGAAGATTATGAAGATAAAATCAGCTGTGATGCATATTTTCCTCTTCTATCTTAACACTCACCAAACTTTCAGTATCTTGTCCATTATTATTAAGCATGGACATTTTTGGTTTCAGTATCTTGGTTGCTATCATCTAAACCAGGAGCAGGCATCAAGAACAGTGAGTCCAGTTTATTGGTCACATATTTTATTGGGCGTGGGTCTGCAGTCCAATCAGTTCTTGGCAATACTGATATTACAATTACAACAATATTGTATCAACTCTAGTTACGGCCATGATAACATGCGCTACAGTGAATAAAATTACAGCTTTTTCTTGGTTTTAAAGCTTACTGCAAAAATCTGTGATGTAATATCAATGTAGTTCATTTCTTACATTCTACCAATGAAAACTTACATTAAAAAGCGAAAAATGTTAAACACAGACCGATGATTTGGTGATGTTTCCACAAAAATATTGTACTAAACTAAGATCAAATACAAGTGACTATAACTTGAACTCTTGATGGAACATAGTGAAAACTAAAAGTCTTTCACACTTCATCTCCATAAAGCTTGTATATAATTTAGCTTCATGTTTTAGCCTCAGGTCTGTGGTGTTTCTGGGTCTTGTCCTGTCTTTTCTGTTTCCTCATGTTTCATTCACCGCTCAGTGATCCCCCTCCTTGTGTTCGACTCATGTCACACCTGCATCTAATCCTAATCACCACAGGTGTTTGTCTTTCTACCCTCGTTAGTGTCTCTATTTATTCGGTGTCTTGTCCTTCCCCATTATCCTTCTTGGTGTCATGTTCTGTCCTGCTCCTCCTATGATCCTCTCCCCATCATATCAGGGGGAAGAAAACAATCTGCAGTTGTCAGTCGGTTCATTTTCATACGACAAAAAGAATGAACTCATCAAGAATGTTAATTATCCATCAACCACGTTTTAATATGTGGAGATGGAGAACTGCCCTCAGGACAGCGTCCACAGACTACAGAAAATATGTTCATGGTACTTTTAAAGGCTTGTTTGTTGGAATCCATTTTTCATAACGAAACCATCAAAGATTTTTAAACACAGCGCAGTAATTACTTGTAGATAGATTGCCCTTTATAATTTTGTACATAATTAATTATAAAGTGTCTTGGAGTTACTAGCTAAACAAGAGTCAAACTAGCTAAACAAGAGTTAAAAGTTAAAATATAGCTAAAAGCTGAAATTAGCTAAACAAAAGCTTAAAATTATAAAAAGTTTAAAATGCTAAAACTAGTAGAACAGAAGCTAAACACTAATTTTTAGCAAAGCATGGGCTAAAAGCCAAAAGCTAAATTGAAAAAAGCTAAACAATGAAACGTTCAAAACAGTAGCTAAAAGCTAAAAACAAATTAAGCAAGCATGCTTGAGGTAAAAAAAAAAAAAAAAAACTTGTCAAGGATTTCAAAACCTCTCAAAGTATTTTTATGAGAAAACAACAAAAAAAAGTTGAACAGTTACAAGTACATTTTGATCCCCAAGTGGCTGAAATAGCTTCTTAAAAATGTATAAAAGAACAGAATGCTGACTCTGCAATCAAACAATAAATAAAAACTCAAACAATCCTTCAGTTAATGAGATTATAATGAATGAAAACATGTCAGACATCCAGTGTTGCTGAATAAAAACACATTTAAGCTGAATTAAATCCGTTCAGTCTCCTCTTTGTTTCTTGGTGTCTGTGGGTGAAGAACATCTATAGCAAGCCCTTTTAACATAAAATCGAGTAGTCTGACTATCTGTAGTTACATTCTAGATATCTAAAATTGAATTTTGACTAGGAACAATTACATTCTGACTAGTCAGAATGACAATTCAAGATATCTTAAAAGGAATTTTGACTAGTCAAAATATAATTCAAGATATCTTAAATGACGTCACCTGATTCGTCATTTGAAGGGTCAAACATCCGTAATTACAATTCAAGATATCTCGACTTCGACTAGTCAGAATGACAGTTTTAGATATCTTAAATTAAGAAATTACGCGTAGGCCCCGCGGCTGCTACTTAGCTGTTCAAACAGCTGCCTGCAGAATTTTGTGTGGCTGCAATGGCGCTAGCTGTTCTGGACAAAATTGTCAGAAAATGCCACAACTTCCGGAGGTAATACTGTTAGCATTAGACAGTGAGGAAAATGGCTCAGTCTCGGCGCTGTTGTTTTTGTTCAGTTCCTGGTTGTTCTTGTGGGGCAAGAAAACAACCGTATCTGTCCTACCATCATGCTTTACTACACTCCCACAGCCTGCTTGAGTCACCATAATTAGGAAGTGTCTTACCTGAGAGAAGATTGGCTTTTGGCTTTTTGTATGTGAATGTGAGGCTCATGTTTGTTTAGAACACCAACATTTAGCTGCTGGAGCAGGTCGGGCGGGGGGGGGTTGTTGAACAGAAGACTGCTCTGTGATTTATCAGCTCGACTCCTGGCTCGCAGCTGGAACAGTGGATGGGAGTGGGCCATTTGTGACGCGAGGAAAACGAGGAGCGAGGCCCAGTTTGATGAGCCCTCTGAGCCCGAGACGAGACAGCCACTCAGAAAACCTTAGTGACTGGCCCGAGGCTGGAGAGACGGTTGAAAAAAAAAAGTGTGTGTGGGTGGGGGGGGGGGGGGGGGGGGGGGGGGGGGGTGCAATTGTGATGAAATAGAAACTTTCTCATTCTGTTCATTTTTCTGCAGCTCTACTCTAACCAGGATGTAGACGAAACTAAAAGCACACCCAGTCCCATTTGGGCCTCTTCTCCTCCCCCCAGGCCTCTCTCTGATAAAACTCTCCACTCAGCCTGGGTCACCATCACTGGATGCAGAGGGAAGACTTGGACGGACCAATGGGAGCAGAAAGAGCTCTCAGGGCTCCATGCCCCCCTCCTCCTGTGTGGATTCTTTAATCCATTAAGGCTTGACCTTCCACTTGCTTTGTCTACGTGGAGCTGCCGGCACCACCAAGTGTCTTCAAAAACCGGAACAGACAGCATTGGTGTGAACAAGACTTCTGAACTGAGATCATGTGATTTTTAACGTGTCTTTTATCATTCGTCCGTTGTATTCGTAAATAAAACCACGGGACACATTTTAATAAATCCCACAATTTGAAAGATATTAAGCTCAAATTTAGTGTGGTAGTAGCTGAGAGTCATCTCCAACACAAACTCTAAGAGCTAACTGATGGAGTGAGATCTGCTTTTAAAAATTTGCCAATAACTCTCAGGATCAGCTCTGATTCTGTTAGCAAAAGATCACATGAACCAGTGGATAGTTTTCTTGTTAATTTCACACAAAACAAATATTGAGTGTTTACTTGTTAACTTTTGGAGATATATATACAGGTATATATTATAATTTAAGACGACCTTCTTAGCCAACAAAAAATACAAAAAATATAAATGGTTGTAATTTACACATTTTTACAGAAACTGAGCTGACATTTGATGTGGTAGTGGCAGAGCATTGTCCATAATAAATACTTTGAGTGCTACATATTGTGCAATGTTTTTACTTAAAAAAATTTGCATCAGCTGTTAGCATCCACCTATGTCCGTCTGTTAGCAAAATAGATTGTGAAACACAGGGCAGATTCTAATTAAACCCTCAAAGTAATCTTTGGATGTACATCAACAACTTATTAATTATTGGAGTTAATCCAATTCAAAATGGCCACCTCAGCCAACTGAGCTTAACACAAAAATTGTCATTTTTACAAATACTGAGCTAAATTTTTGTATGGCAGTAATTGATAGTCATTCACATCACATACTCTAAGCCAGTGGTTCCCAACCCTAGTCCCTGAGGAACACCATTCTGCATGTTTTAGCTGTTTCCCTCCTATGACACTCGATTTGAATGATTTAGTTATTAACAGACTTTGGCAGAACTTGAGGAAGTAATTAAATAATTGAATCAGCTGTGTTGAAGCACGGAAACAGCTAAAACAGGCAGGGTGGTGTTCCTCAGGGACCAGCATTGGGAACCACTACTTTGTTATTATAATATTACATACAGGTGTTATAGTAGCACTTTGAGATTGTAAAATGTAATGTGCAGTACAAATTGATTAAATTATTATTATTATACGTTGTGAATGAGTTTTGCTTAAAATGTGGCACTAGTGTTAATTGTTAACTATCAGTCTGTTAGCAAAATATCTCAAACTAGGACAGATTTTAATGAAAATCTCTAGTTATTATTGAATTTACCAGTTTATCTCGAGTTAACCCAATTCAATGAAACATACCCAACGCAAAACTACCTATAACTCACTCAGTTTTACAGATGTTGAGCTAAATTTGGTGTGGTAGTAGCTGAGAGTCATTCTAAACACAGCGCACAAGAGCCCATAACATCTCGAGACTGTGCATAATGTCAGGATGCACAGAGAGTGGAGTACAAACGAAACCATGCTGATGCTGTGAAACTAAACAGACAGGCCCGACCGGAGCTGAGCGCCACAGTGCAGGGAGCGGGGATCGACTCCGGGCCAGAACCAGTCAATCAGGCTGCACTGGACCGACAGGGGTCTGCTCAGACAGAACAACCCGAGTCAGGAGATTCTGTTTTCCTCTCATCCTTGTTTTAACAGAACCATAATCCTCAGATAAAAGCAGGCATTTAAAAAATGTCCACCCCATCACAACCCCCCGCCATGTAAGAATAATGACTCAATACCACCTAAGCTCCAAAATCAAAAATAGCAGGCTCATCATAGCAGAAAATGATAAATCTAAATTCAAAATTTAAAAGCATAATGTTATAAAAGCTAAATATAATCCCATATGTGTCCCAGAAAGGTGTCATGGTTAAATAGTCACATCTGTTGGAAACACGTGAACTTGTGTTTCTTGAAAAGCAGGTTTAGATTGATCTTCAAGGCTCGTTCACCCAATAGCCTTCAAGAATATTGAATTAATTCAGGTATAGAAAACAAACATCCTCTTCTCTTGGTTTTCGGTGTTTGTGGTTACACGTGATAACGACAAACGTTTAGTCCGACTTAATCTGAACTGCGGGGCGATAAAGCCTCATTAGGACTGTAAACACTGTCAGTATTTACAGAGCCATGCTTGCTAACAGGGTGTGGAAAAATATTAAAACATTTTGTGGTTTTAGATTATGAAAGGTTTTTTTTTTGGTTCCATATATTTTTCTCCTGCTGCCGAAACCAAAGCAGAAATAATGTTTCTGCCCGAGTAACTGTGCAAGGGGTGTAACGTTAGCAAAATATCTCAAGAACCATGAGAGAGATTTTAATCAAGATGGCCGCCACTGTTAAGTGACCTTTACCAATATAGTATTTTTCGGACTAAGTGAAACAAAACAGTCAGATAAGCCAAACATTATTCAACTCGTTCACAATAACTCTGAACATCGTTCAGTTGTACCACATAAAATCAATTTGAGGTCAGTAAGCACAACCAGAATTAATACATAAGGTGCACCTGATTATAAGGCTCACTGTCGATTTTTGAGAAAATTAAAGGATTTTAAGTGCGCCTTCCAAAAAATACGGTACATAAATGGTTATAACTCAGTCAGTTTAGCAGGTATCGAGCTAAAGTTTGCTGCGTTTGTACCTGGAAACCATGCCAGCCTTTAAAATCATCAATGTTTGTCCATTAGCAAAATATTGCATGAATCACTGGATAGAAGTTAGTTAGATAGTTAGACTGGATAGAAGTTAGCAGGTTACCAGCCCCGATCACTGGGGCATGCATTTGGCTCAGATTCCAGCAATCAGAAGTCACACATCAGATGTAAAAGTTTCATTAAAAAGAAAGTTTTTAGACACTGTTCTAAATTCTGAGCAACTTTCATGACAATCTGTTTACATGAAAGCGTTTGTTATCGGATCGACCTTTTAATTTCTCTAAAATTGCCACAATTTTTTATTTCTCAACTAACTTTTAACAAACTTGGTATTATTTTTCTTGTTGCATCCTACTCTGAATTCTTAATGAAACTTTCAGAAAGAAAAAAATCGAACGTTAGTCTGAAACTCTTTAACATTTGGAGTAAACCCAAATCAAAATGGCCGCCACAGCTTGTCCCTACAAACAAACAAAAAAAAAAAAAATAGCCATAATTGTCAGTTTCACAGATTTTAAGTTAAATTAATTGAGTAAATAAGTTGGTCGTCGCAAAAAAGTCTGTAATTTAAGCACAATTTTTGAGGTCTTACCAAAATGTTTGTGTTATGTCTCTCTTGTATGCCATTTATTATTTTTCATAATCATTTTAAGAGAAAAGTATTGCACAACAATTATAATTCTTGGCTGCAGCTAAAAGGATTTGTTGTTTTTCAGTCAAAGGGAATTCATTCAGAGCCATCAAGCATTCAGAGACGGCTGCCAGAGCTGAAATCAGCAGAGTGCCGCCAAATATCAGCACGTAGCCTCGATTCAGAAGCACCTCAGAGTCTTCATGGTGAGAGCTGCAGCCTCATCAGAGGACGAGGGGGTGGGGGGCCAGGGGAGGAGGTTTCTGAAGTGATTAAGTGCAGAGATAGCATTAAAAAAAACAGCATCTCAACCTGCTGATTTCATTAGTTCCTTCAATCAGCTGTCAAAGAGAAAGCAAAACAATTCAGAAGTTGATGTTTAAGGTTCTGCTGTGCTTTAAAAGTTCCATCACACAGATTTAATAAGACCAACATGCCATGACTTTAAGCAAAAGAAAAAAAATGTAAATAATAATATAAATAACAGAAGGTGTTCAAAGATTTCATTTTGGACAAAAGTCCTCCTCGGAAAATAAATCAGTGGGTTTCAAGCTGGGGAAAATATGATCTGGTGCTGAACAAATCAGAAATAAAAAAGTATTGCATGATGATCACACAGGGCAGCACGGTGGCGCAACTGGTAGAGCTGCTGCCTCTCAGCGAGCAGGTCCCTGGTTCAAACCCCGGTCCAGGGGCCTTCTGGGTGGAGTTTGCATGTTCTCTCCGTGCATGCGTGGGTTTTCTCCGGGTACTCCGGTTTCCTCCCACAGACCAAAAACATGCATGTTAGGCTGATTGGTAACTCTAAATTGTCCCTAGGTGTGAGTGAGAGAGTGAATGGTTGTTTGTCTCGTTTGTCTCTATGTGGCCCTGTGATGGACTTGCGACCCGTCCAGGGTGTACCCCGCCCCTCGCACAGTGATTGCTGGACATGGGCACCAGCGACCCCCGTGACCCAAAATGGAATAAACGGGTAAAGATAATGGATGGATGGATGATGATCACACAAACGGAGCAGGACAGGTGAGAAATGTCCAGCTCGACACTGAAGCATCTTGAACCATCAGCGCATTCAAATGCTGCACAAAGGCACCTTCATCTGTTTCTGCTTGCACACATTTGCAACATTCCTAACCATCAAAAACATGGAGCAATTATTATAAAAAATATATAATTATTGATTTTTTTGGGTGCAACTGGTACCTTGAGTGCACAATTTCGTTTCACCTCATGTACTACATGCAAAAGTTTCCTTGAACCATAATGCACTATTATAAAATCCAGTGGTTGCTTTAGGCCTATTTATCTCTTGAAGAACACTATTTAAATGTTCAATAATTGAATCCAAAACTCATAAAACACTTTTAAAATATGTTTCAAGTTCTAAGAGTAATCCTGCCATCCAGCCGGCTGCGCACCAGCTCTCCTCTTACCTGTAAAACAGGTAACAGTCATGGTTAGTGGCACAACTTACCTGCCAGGATGGCTTTTCCCGGGTGAGTTAGTTTGGGCGCAGCTGCAGCCAGACACCGCGGTCTGTTGAAAGGGCTGTAAAATCCGCCTCTGTTCTGCATCATCCCACTGTAAAGTCTACAAAAGCTCGTGAGCAGATGTAAGATTTTCCCCCCCTTCAGGTGTGTTGCTGACAGGTGTGTTCCTCCTTCTCGTTTCAAGTTTAGAGAAGAGGTTCGTGCGCTCCGCTGGATGACGGTGATATGCGCGCTGCGCCCCGGAGCCTCCCGGATCTCGGAGCGGTGGGCGGGTACAACCAAGGAGGTTGGGATTCAGTTTTCCATTAGATGTTGACTGTAACTATGGCAACGCCGTGTGTGACTCGCGAGAGTGCGTAAGAGCGTAAGAAACCCGGAAGCGGCGATCGATAATTGTGTGTTCAGAGCGCATCATCAATGCAATAAACTTTAATCTCTGCCAGGAAGTTTTAAAGCCCAAACAGCGTTCGGTACAAAACGGAGGAAAGAGGCTGCGTTTAAAGAAACACCCCCCCACAATAAAAGAGGGCGGGGCTCTGTTCGCTTAGAAAGACGTAAAATAAGTTATTAATCTTGTTATGAAGTCAATTTCCGTCAAAAGTTAACGTGGAGTCTCGATGTAAAACAAGGAGAAACTGGCTTTTGTTGTGAAAATGCAGCGAGTGCTGAATTACTTTCCTGAAATCTTGTAAAAGCTAAAACTAAGTGATTGAAAGGCCTGAATGCTAAAAGTAGCAAGCATGGCTACATAAAATAGCTAAATGCTTACTAAATTATCAGAAGGCTAGCATAGCAAGGCTAGCTAGAAGACAAAAAGTATCAAAAGGTTAGTTCAAAGTAGCAAAACGCTAACTAAAGTATCAAGAAAAGCCAAATCTGCAGTGGAAGTGGTCTCCAGCTACAAGTACTCAGGTGTGCACCTGAAGGACAACCTCAGCTGGAGCAACAACACCACCAGCCTGATTAAGAAAGCTCATCAGAGACTCTACTTCCTCAGGTGGCTGACACGAGCTGGTCTGGGAAGCTCAGTCCTCACCTCCTTCTACAGGTGTAGTGTCCACTGTGGAGAGCATCCTGTGCTCCAGCATCAACATGTGGCATGGAGGCTGCACAGCTGCAGAAAGAAAAGCTTTGCAGAGAGTGGTGAAGGCTGCGCTGAAGTCAGCCTCCCCTCCATCACAGACATTTATGCCTCCAGATGCAGGAAGAGGGCCACCTGCATCATGAAGGACCCCACTCACCCAGCACACACACTTTTTGCCTCGCTTCCTTCAGGAAGGAAGTTAAGAAGCATTAAGTGTAGAACCACTAGACTGAGGAACAGCTTCTACCCTGAGGCTGTTAGACTCATGAACCAGGATAATCACTTTGAAAAATCACATCATGTTGCTGCTGATCTGTTTCATGTTGCTGCTGATCTGTTTCATGTTGCTGTGTTCATTCGTGTTCATCTGCTCACACAGACTCATGTTCGTGCTGCTGTTTGGCGTATTATGTTATTAGTTTGTATTGTATATTTAGTTGTTTTTCTTAGTTCATATCTTAGATCTTATTAGTTTTTCTTTTACATTTTATTGTGAGATGTAACTGCATGGGACCCCATGTACATAATCTCGTTCCACCACATGTACCACATGTGGTGTGTATGAAAAATAAAACTGACTGACATGTAGGAAGTCTAGCTAAAAAACAAAGTATCAAAAAGCCTAACTAGTTAAAACAATAGCGTTTCAAGTAGCTAAAGTTCAAGTAGCTAAACAGAAAAGTACCAAAAGAGCAAAAAATAAAGCTATAGTCGATTACAAAGAATAGTGTTTTTTTTAAGTAACTGAAGAGATCCGAGTGTATTTGTATGGAGAAAATACACTGCTGGACAAAAAAAAAAAAAAAAAAAGACACCACCTGGATTTAACTAAGCAAATGGGTACGAGCCTCCTATTGGATAATTACTGCATGGACGATTATCTTTCAGCTGGCAACAAGTTATTTAACTGGTGCAAGGAGTTAAACAACCATGTTGAAAGACACACGGCATGGTCGTGGAAAAGATGAGTCTGTTTGAGAAGGGTCAAATCACTGGCATCAAGCAGAGCAAACATCTAAGGACGTTGCAGAAACTACTAAAATTCGGTTAACAACTGTCCCAACACATGAAAAACTGGAAGGATAGTGGGGACCCATCGTCTTCAAGGAAGACCGAAAAAAATCCTGAATGATCGTGATCGGCGATCACTTAAACGTTTGGTGAAATCAAATGGAAGAAGAACAGTAGCACTCAGGGCTGTGTAATAGTGAAAATAAGAACATTTCCACACGCACAATGTGAAGGGAACTCAAGGGACTGGGACTGAACAGCTGTGTAGCCTTAAGAAAACCACAGTGATGCTAACTGGAAAAAAAAAAGGCTTCAATTTGTTAGGGAGCATAAAGATTGGACTCTGGAGCAATGGAAGAAGGTCATGTGGTCTGATGCGTCCAGATTGACCCTGTTCCAGAGTGATGGTGCATCAGGGTACGAGAGGAAGGTGAAGTGATGCACCCATCATGCCTAGTGTCTAGTAATCAATGAATGCAAGATCTTGGTGAAACATTAATGCAACACTGGATGGAAATAGATCTTGTGACATTGCAGAAGCTTATCGAAACAATGCCACAGAGAATGCATGATGTAATCAAAGCTAAAGGCGGTCCAACAAAATATTAATGACACCTTTATTTTTTTAGTTGATACTTTTTTTTTTTTGGATAGGCAGTGTATTTATAAATTAAAAGGTGAAAAATTAAAAAGTATGGAGAAGTTATAAAACCCAAAAGTCAAGGCACCCATCTGCTGAATGAACTGAGTTTGGATTTTATGCACAGCTAAAATAGCACAACAGGAGTACTGCCCCCCCAAAAAAACAAACAGCATAAACGGTGTGAACGCCGACTCGGCATCAACTAAAACTGACACCACTTCGCAGACTTTGCCATTTATTCAGCTAAATATTTTTTCACTTTTGTTCTTTTATTACAAATAGTCATACTTAAAGACTACAACACTTCATAGACGATACATGTGTTTCATACTATTTTGCTGTTTTAATTTGTTAGGTATTTCATCATATTTAAATTATACACCATTGTAAGTACAGTAATATGTAACTCCTTGAGACTTGAAGCTTAACCACTTTTTTTTTTTTCTTCAGTGTTAGTTTGGTGGAAAAGTTTCATAATACACTTATTTTTTGACACATCAGTAATACTTGAGTGGAACGTGACATTTGTGCTACTGGTTGCAGTAATATTTGGCGACACATGCACAAACTGTTCTTATACATCTGCTTTCTTTCCTTTTAATCTTTTTAATCAAATCCATCGTGAAACTCCAGATGTCCGGATACTAAAATGTCAACTGACAAGATCACTTTAAATACCGGTAGGTCTGCAGCTGCAAGGTGTGAAAGTTTCACTGACATTCTCCTGGACTGACATACTCAGAATATCCCTGACCAACAAATGTCTTTAGTCCGGTTTGTGAAAGGAAAAAAAAAAAACTATTGCACAGAAACTGCTGTTCTAATCAGAGCATGAGACAGTTGTGAGTTTAAACGTGAAGCTGCCACCTTGTAAGGCAGCTAGTGCTTCAGAGGGGTGGGAGAGCGACAAGCCCCACATCCCCTTCGCTCCTCATTTAAATCTCTTCTTCATCAGTGCTAAAAGAAATCGACACAAAACAAGCTGGGTGATAAAGTCAACACGGAACAGCAAAAAGACGGAGTGGTTGTCACTAAAGATGCGGCCAATCTTCCAGCAGCTGAGAGGTGACTTCATGCCGTTTAGATGTGTGGCGCTGTAAAGTTCGGGGTGGGGTGGTGGGGTGGGGGTGATCAAAACGCCTCAAAGCCAACATGGTCTCTAGTGTTTCTGATGCAAACGTCTCAGCGGCGCAGCAAAACTCAAGATGAGGCTTTCCACTGTAGTTTCAGTGCGAATGGGTGGAGTCTTGGTGAGTAGGTGAAGGTCTCCACGCCATCGACCGAGACCCAGAGCAGCACTGGAGGGGGGACGGGAGTGACCAAAGGTGGAGGACAAGGAGTTAGGACTCTACATGTTGAAGCCATATGCGGGCTGTGGAGGGTAACCAGCTGCGGGGGCGGGGTAGCCGTAACCTGGGTACGCCGACTGAGGAGTCGCAGGAGCAACGGGAGTAACAGGAGCGGCGGCGGCGGTCAGCATCAGCTGTTGGCCTGAAAACACAAACATTCACACATATGGGGTTATTAACAGAATAAACATGAGTAAAATCAATGAAATATACACAATTATCAACTGTTGTTTTGCGCAAACTTCTCTTTACATTTTAGTATAGAATCCATCAGAACCACAAAAAAATGGGTAAAGTCTGAGAAAGCAAGTTTAAACCTCATCTTGTTTACAGATTTGGCATCAGCACAGAAGGCCCAGATCATTACAAATAGAAACTAATTTGGTTAAAATCGAAAAACTAAGGAGACTTTAAGCTCTAACCACAGACTAGTGTCTGATGGCAACTTTCAGTTTTAGTAGTGGTGTTCCTAGAGACCAGATACCGTCCTCAAATCCTCGTAAAACACCTCAATACTTGGGACCAAAACCACTTTTATGTTCGGTGACATCATTTTCTCTGTCACTTCACAATAGAGGCCAGAAAATACACAAGTATTAGTATTAGTAAGACATGCGGTTTTAAATTCACTGTGTATTGTTACGTACTTATTACCTACTCTGTACCGTACTCAGTACCGGCAAGTACCCAAACTTAAGTACTTGTACCCGTAGTAGAAAAACTATACTATTGAAATACCCCAAATATTTAGTGCCAACAACTGATGAATTTCTTGCCAAATATATAAAGTTTTTTAAAATATTTGCATTAAAACAAGATATAAGTAACAAATATTTATCTCAAGGAAATTCTGATTTAACTTGAATCAAAGGCTGAATGTTTGCAATTAATTTAAATCTGCACCAAAGTAGTTTAAAAAGATTTTACCTTTTTGTGAGGGGGATACACTGAAAGACCTTTATTGTTGTTTATTTATAGTAAATTCTGAAACAAGTTTTACCACTTTACCACTATGAAAGTAAAATAAAATTGTACACATTTTGGATTTTTCTACATTTTAGTGATTGGACTCGTTTAAATTTTCTTTACGAGCTCTTTTTTTAAAATTACTTTTTTGGAGTATATAAACATTTTTCTTGCAACGGAAGCATTTTCAGAAAACAGCTTCAACTGAACAGTTTGACAAATTTTATGACAAAGTTGCCTGGATTCATTCATTCGTCATAAACAGCTACAGTTGCCCTCATTTAATTAAAAAAAATACAAAATGAAAATTGTGAAACTAACATTTTCTTTGCATGATCTGCCTGTAAAGAACAAATCTCTGTTAAAAAAAAACAAAAAACAACAGTTAAAGATGAACAGCAGCTTTAGCTTTTATTTTTGTGGCTAAAACTGATGAACTTTTCTTTGAAACTTACCAAACACAATCGCCTGAGGCTCTGTTACTTCATCTTCAGTTTTCCTGTTGCTTTCTGCCTCCTCCAGTTTGTCCACCTGAAGGGAAAGAAAACAGAAAAAAATCAAACATTCACTCAAACTGCTCAGTTAACATTTAGTAGATACACCCTACAACCTTTCTATCAAATAATATACTTGAACTTTTTTTTAAACTTTTTAAAACATTTTTTCCCTGAAAATGATCCAATCTAAACTCTAAAGCTCCTGTTGTTTGACTACACTAAACACTTTTATTCCAGGTTAATAAGTCTTGACAAACCAACATAAATTAGATTGAATAGATCTGCATCTTAAAAAAAACTGAACACATGTGCAACTACAGTAACCAAAGAGACAACATGCAGGTCTGACGAGAACATTTAAAAACAGCTTCCATGTTTAGTGAACAATTAAAGGGTCAGTTCAGCAAAAATAAAGACGTCTATTCAAGACCACATTCAGGAGCGCTTTCTTGATAAATCAAAACTTGGGTTTCGTCAACAAATAAAGGAAGGCACTTGTTAAGAATTGTGAACGACCACGATGTTAAAAGACGCAAGCTTACAGACAACGGCACCAAAACAGCATCACGAGTCAAATCCAGGCAGGATTCTCGAGTGCGTGTGTGAACTGACCCCTTAAAGGCAGCATTACGAACACTAAGGTTAAATATAAAACATTCTGAGTGGAGAAGCTGCACAGTGCATGCCTATCAGCAGAGGTTACGTTTGCAGCCAGTCTTGTCTTGTTAAAAGCTTTTACATGCATCTCAATCCTGGCTGTGAGCGGGTCCTCCTGACGGATTAAAAGTTAGTCATTCTGATAGATTTAAATCAGGCTGCATGTCAGACGCTCAGAGGTTCAGCTCATCCTTGCCAGGCATTCAAGTCTTCGTACAGCGAGTTGCTCACAGCACCGTTCCTCCTAGTTACCAAGTGCAAAAAACCATAATCAGGCGTTGTGCTTCAATTGGATGAGTTTAAAAAGGTTTCTGATGTAAGTGGGATCGGCTTAAACAGTGGGGCACCTCAATAAATGTGGGATTTTACAGAGTTAAAATTAAGAGAACTTAAAGTAATGAAAAGGTACAACACTCTGAAAACACTTTCCTGTTTAAAAAAAAGAAGAAGGGATTTAAATTAATTTCTGAAACGCATGTTTCAAATAATTGATCTAGAAAAGTCGTCTCGCAGAAACAGGAGAACATGGATTCATATTTTAAATGTTTGCAGCTTTGAACTGATCCAAAAAGTAAAATTAAAATTCAATGACCTGCAGTTAGAGACACGGGGGAGGCATCCATCTCATTTTAAGTGGCTTTTTCTTCTTACTAAATCATCATTTCAGGGCTTTCAAACAGAATGAACTGAGTGGGGAAAACATCCTCTCGTCATCCATCATGCAGTCAAGGGTTTCAAAATGCCACCTAAAATCCAGATGTAGCCCCGTGGAGGAGTTAGAAGGTGAGAGGGTTTGGTTAGGTCTAAATGTGGTCATGAAGGAACTTATAATCCGAACAAGCTTTGGTTCCCGCTACCATCAGCGTTTAAATCACTGCTGTAGCCGTCAGTACAGCCACTGAATAAAGTTTAAAAGAGCAGGACTTTTAACCACTGATCACGCTAACCTGGCGTTATTTTACATTTTATTTTCATCAGACATCAGCAACTAACATTTTTTTATTGCTTCATGGTTTCCAAAGCAGTAACTATTATTAACAGGTGGTGATTAAATCTCAAGCTCTCAAGACTTTTACAACAATCTTTTTGCTTTTTCAGTTCTTTTGATATTGTTTACAAGCTGTAAACAAGCTGCAAGAGGATGATCTTAAACCTGTTCCCTGCAGATAAATCCTAACGTTTTGATGGTAACGTGGCCCAAAAGCCTGCTCGTTTGACTACAGTTCTCCAGAACCAGAGCTAGCTAGGTTGTTTTCAGTCTACAGTCCATGCTAGGTTCCTACATCAGAAACCCAAGACACGTGTTATAACAAAAACGAACAGAACACAGAAATAAAAATAGAGGGCCAGAGACCGTCACCTTCGCTGCAAACTCATCAACCTGAAACAGAACCCAAAGAGATGACCCAACGTGACCTCGTGAGTTTTTCAGGCAAGCACTTTAGGAAGTTACTGGCACAAGTAACGAGCATTACACTCTGCTTTCTCATCTCAGTGCATCACTTTGGACGTCTTCTGCACAATACATTGTATTTTTACAGAACGTTGTCCACCTCCAACTTCTCAGAGTAATTTGAAAAGAAAAATCAACGACATAAGCTCAACTGTACATTAAAAAGTGATAAATTAAACTTGATTAAAACAAGTTTCAGCTCGTCCCTCTGTTCTAACCTTTGTCAGGTACTCTCTCATGACTTGGATGAAGTAAGGCATGGCAAAGTCCATGATGTTGTGCCTCCAGGCCAGCTCGAGCACCACATCAGGGTGCAGGAGGTCATAGGAGGCGAACAGGCAGGCAGCGAAACATTCCTTTCTGCCCTCCTCTAGGAACCACTGGAGCAGAGTCTCTGCCAGCTCAGCATCCTTGGACTCTGCAGCGAACAGCATGGCATCCTGGGAAATAATGAAACTCAATGAAACTAAACGACTCAACATGAGAATCATTTAATGCAAGAAGTAGTGTCCAAAATCACTTCACATGCACTAAAAATGCTAAAGAACTAAACAGTGCCTCCTTCTGGAGAGTGTAGAAACTTCACACTAATGTTCGTAGCATTCCTGTCCAACTTTATCAATATAAAGTTATTTTACCTTGTAGAGTTTGTCCGTCTTGCAGAGCTCCACGCTCTGTCTCCAGCGGTTGTTTCTTTTGTACAGATAAGCAGCGATACGCCTGAATTCAATCAGTTCGTGCTTTTCTAACCTCTGAGCCAGGCCGATTGTGTCAAAGTTGTCATAGGCATCGATGGACGCTCTCAGTCCCTGCAGATAGACGTACAGATTCAAATTACACGAGACGTGAGGAGAACAAATACAGGATGCCTCGTGCTCTGACTGGACTATCAATGTTCAATAAAATATACCTGCAGAGTCTAAACACACACAAACAACAGCATTTAATTAATCAAAAGAAGCAGTCTTTGATATTTAAAACAAGAGAAAGAAAATATTGCTATTGCTGAACAAAAAGATTGAACTCTGACATGGAGGCTCTGCAGAAATCTGTCAAGCAAATTGAATGCAGTGTTTTCAAAAACATTTTTAAAGCGAATAAATAAACAATTACACCTTTTGTCGTTTGTTGTACAGAAGATGATTAGGACATGTCTTAGTGTGCAAGCTTTTCCTTTTAATTCTAACCTATTGAAAGCAAGCATCACAGAACCAAGAGGCATGGAGCAGAACTCAGCTGTGTTGGTTCAGTAAATGTGTGGAGGACATCTCCCTTGTATCGTTTTCAAAACATTATAAATGACCTCAGTTTAGCGATTCTCTTAAACCATAAAGTTGCTGAGCGTCAGACATACAGTAGCATTCGTTCACACAGATCATGTACCATCACTTCTTCACAGTACTGAGATCCAACTGGGTTCCCTTTTTTTTAACGTGTCAACCGTTTCACCTCTATGACTACCTCACTACGTAGCACGTAAGGCACATCAGGGGTGGGTTGGCTTCAAACCTCTTGCCGCCCTGACTCATTTAGTCCATGATTAAACTAAAAACACTAAAAAAATCCTCACCATCCTGATGTTGACCAAATGCAGCTATGTCCTAAATTATTCTTCCTCCTTAGCTGAAATGTGAATTCATCTATTTTGTCTCCGCTTCTGACATTGTCATGTTTTTCCTCCAGCCCTTACAACTTCCAACAAGTGTGCAGCGACTAATCAGAAACATTGACCAAAATGGTTACATGTTACTTTAATGTACATTGTGTCAATACTTCATAAACGAAATAACCCGATGAACGAGTCCGGCTGAGACATTTACAAAAATCGATCATCTTTTCTTATTTTTCTTGGAAGCTAATGAAAATATTTAATGCCACTGAGACCAAAGATTTTAATGTAAAGCTTTTTAAATGCCATTAAAGGACTTAAATTTAGCAACATCCATTTAAAGACTTTTAATGTCCTCCACTGGAAATCCGGTGACAAAGAGATCACAAGTTATAGGTTCACACATTGTTCAGTTTTCAAAAAAAATTGTGCCAACTAGTAGAAGAAAACCTCGTTTTCTCAAACTTGCTCTGAATGAAAGTAAAAAACAGCCTAAATGATTTATAATCATCACCAGTCCCATTCCTACACACATTTCTCATGATTTACTCTTCAGAAACCTACAGACCTGGTAGTCTTCCTCTTCTGTTAGCAGGTTGTTGAGAGCTTCATTGACGGACTTATTGTTGTGGTTCTGAACTGATCTCAGGTATGGCTTAAGCAGCTTCAGCTGATTCATCTGCTCAAGGGAAAACAGCACATCATTATGTATCACTTGGCAGATAAGGTAGGAAAATTAGGCTAAACCGGCCGACTGGTTACCTTTGAGAAAAAGTTGACAGCTCTGCTGTGGTCCAACCGAGGGGACAAAATGGTCAGCAGGTCATTAAGAAGCAGAGGTTTGAATTCCAGGTAGAAAGAAAGAGATTTATAGTACAACTCCACATTTGCAACCTGAAGACAAAAAAAGTGAGAGAGACACACATCAAGATAATTTACAAATAAAATTTAACATTCTGTTAAAATTATTTTTGTTTACCTTTGCAATTATATCTTTGAACATCCCTTCTTTCCAAGCATCTGTGGGATGGTTCATCATAGTGATAACTGCATTGTCAAACTCCTCATATTTATCGTACAGAAACACCAGCTCGGCCCATAAATGAGACTGCTCTGCTGCACGAAGGACCTGTGAATCAGAAAATAAAAATGCTTCAGCTCTAAAGTAATGAAGAATCTTTAGAGGAACATTAACATCACAAATTAGCATATTTTCTTACATTGTAAACTCCAAAGAATAAACTTTACAAATTAACAGCAACAGACTAGGACAGAGAAAACGGGATCGGTTTCCTTTCAGACTGCTCATTAAAGGTAGACGAGAATTTTTGCACAGGGATAAGTTTTTAAACCTCCATCACTAAAAAGCTACCTTCGGGATGTTGACTCTGGACCAGAAGAGCTCCAGGTGCTCCTTCATCTTCTGAGGTTTGAACTTGGAGTAGAGGATGGCGAGCTCGGTGAACATGCCCATGTGGGCGCGCTCAAGGCCCAGAGCGGCCTCCAGCAGAGCAATGAGCTCCTCGAAATACCCGCGGTCCTGATAGTAGCTGATCAGGTCCTCCAGCTCGTCAGCGTGAATCACAATGTGAAGACCGCAGATCTGCGCCAGCCGAAACTCCTCACCGTCCACGCATGCAAAGCACACCTGTTGATCGGAGGGAAGAGTCATTAAACACACAAACAGAAAGGAAAATAAAAATATTAAAACATCACACAGAATTACGGCCGCATCGTTTTCCGTTTCATATTTTTCTATGCACTTTTTGCAATCCAACTACTTCTGCAGACTTTTGTACCGTTACAGCTCATTCAAGAGATGCGAGCTATGACTTCCAATTTTTTTAAAACTTTTGTATCTTTCAAAAGGTTTAACTTTAATTTTAACCATTAAAATACGTTTAGATCTCTTCAAATGTGGGATAGCATAATTCTCTTTTAAATCTGCTTCAACATATTTGCCGTATTTGTGTCTTCATATGATATTTTTAGCTATTGTTCTCCCACGTTTAGCTTCTAGCTAGCATTTTGCTGCTTTTAGATAGTGTTTGGCTACTTCTAGTTTCTAGATAGTCTTTTGCTACCGTTTTTAGCTTTGAT
This sequence comes from Nematolebias whitei, assembly GCF_014905685.2. Lineage (NCBI taxonomy): Eukaryota > Metazoa > Chordata > Actinopteri > Cyprinodontiformes > Rivulidae > Nematolebias > Nematolebias whitei. Next base: position 12,301,308 of record NC_056505.1, read on the forward strand.
TTAGCTTATTTTAGCTTTAAGTTAGCTTTTAGCAACAAAAAAAAAACAGATTTTAGCTAGCCTTTTGCTACATTTAAGATAGTGTGCTTCTTTTGTTATTAGCTAGTCTTCTACTCTTTTTACTTTTACCTAGTGTATTTCTCCTATTAGCTTCTAGATATACTTGATATTGGTTTCTAGCTGTCATTTTTCTCATTTTAGCTTTTAGTTTGCATTTTGCAACAATTAGCTTTTAGTTGTTTTTTGTTCTTTTTTACTAGCATTTCGCCATGATTAATCTAGTGTTTTGTATTTTTATAACTAAGCTAGTTCTCTGCTCATTTCTGCTTTAAGTTAGTGTTTTGCTCCTTTGGGCTTTAAGCTAGTGTTAATTTTTTTAAGCTTTAAGCTAATTCTCTATTTAGTGTTCTTTTTTAATTAGCTTTAAGCTAGTGGTCCCCTTCTTTTAGCTTTAAGCTAGTGTTCCCCTTCTTTTAGCTTTAAGCTAGTGTTCCCCTTATTTTAGCTTTAAGCTAGTGTTCCCCTTATTTTAGCTTTAAGCTAGTGTTACCCTTCTTTTAGCTTTAAGCTAGTGTTACCCTTCTTTTAGCTTTAAGCTAGTGTTCCCCTTCTTTTAGCTTTAAGCTAGCGTTCCCCTTCTTTTAGCTTTAAGCTAGCGTTCCCTTTCTTTTAGCTTTAAGCTAGCGTTCCCTTTCAATTAGCTTTAAGCTAGCGTTCCCTTTCAATTAGCTTTAAGCTAGTGTTCCCTTTCTTTTAGCTTTAAGCTAGTGTTCCCTTTCAATTAGCTTTAAGCTAGTGTTCCCTTTCAATTAGCTTTAAGCTAGTGTTCCCTTTCAATTAGCTTTAAGCTAGTGTTCCCTTTC
>NC_056505.1:12302180-12333657 GCF_014905685.2 Nematolebias whitei
AGCTTTAAGCTAGTGTTCCCTTTCTTTTAGCTTTAAGCTAGTGTTCCATTTCTTTTAGCTTTAAGCTAGCGTTCTCTTTATTTTAACTTTAACAACTCAGTTTCAACTTCTGCAATTTTTAGCAGTCATTCAGCTCCCCTTGTTCACTCAAGTCTGACACTTCATTACACTTTAAAGTGATAAAATGGTATAAAGATACATCTTTATCCTCTTTAGATTTATTCTATTAGAAAATCTGACATTTTAAAAAAACCAAAGGATCCTTTTTTTCTTTTTATGCGCTGGCTAAACAGTGGTATTGCCGTTTACCTCCTTCCACGTCCGCGTGCTGTTGGCTTTCCTGGCGCTGTCCACAGCTGCCTGGTACTCTCCAAGATGCACTAGTGTTGACGCAAGTCGCGCAAAGTTGGACACATTGTTGTACAAGAGTTTGGCTGCTTCGTACATGCCCTCCTCATAGCATCTATCGCCCACCTGAAATCGAAAAATGGTTAGATTATCATGAAGTCCATTGTGTTTTTGTAGCAAAACCCAAGTAGCATAATTCAAGGAAACCTTAATGTTCATTTTGTAAATCCAAGCTTTTTATTTTACCTGCTGTATGTGAGCATTGTTCGGCCCACTGACAAATTCTTCCAGCTCAGCCAGTCGGTTTGTTTTAGCCAAAGCAAAAATCAGCTCCGTCTCCACGTACGATTCTCTGGCTTTCTTGCGAGCCATCTGCAGAAACTTTACCAAATCCTCCCAGTTCTCTACAAAACACAAACAAAGCCTTGGACACCACCTCAGACAAAAAGACAACCGTGCTGCAGAAATATGCTGTAAGGCAAACGCTTACGGTTTTTGCTGGCTGCGTTGACCACCTCCATGTACGCTGATGGATCCACAGCTTTAATGTAGGAGTCTATGGCCTCCTTGACCAGGTCTCTGTGAAGCTGAGCTCTGGCTAGCTGACTCCACACTGCGGGCTCGTTACAGCGCTCAGCAAACTCATAGGCACGATCCAGATTCCCAATGTGCTCGATCAACACCTGCAGGAGCAAAGTACAGACTTAGTTCAAGTTATTCACATTTAAATAAATCTCAAGACTGACAGGATGTATAATTAACTTAATTAACTTTAAAAACTGTAAATCAGAGACAGACTAATCCAACAAATTCTTACTCTGCTCTGACTTTTTACATCAAGTTACTCAAAAAAAAAAAAAGACTAAAGCTCAAATAGACATTTTCGAAGCGTTTGCGTTTTAGCTTCTAGCTGTCATTTTGCTACCTTTAGCAAATGCTTTGCTACTTTTACCTTTGGGCTACCATTTAGCTCCTTTCAGATTTAACAACTCAGCTTCAGCTTCTTTAGCACATCTCTGCAGTCATTTAGCGTACATGCTGTCTATCTGCAGAAAATGCTGCTTCTTCGGCTCTACCTGTATGGCCGAGGTGTTGACATCAAACTTCTTAAAGATGGCGAACGCCTCTTCAAAGAGCTCGTTGCTGATAGCGATGTTTGCGATATCCGGAGCGTCGTAGTTATCCAGCCTGTTTATGTACTCCATCACGCGGGTGCGGTCGGCTTTGATCGCCGTCAAAATGAGCAGATTCTGGAGGTTTCTGAAGAAAATAGAGAAGCTGCTTTAACAGATGCCAAACACTGTAATTAAATAATAGTAATAAAGGAGCCGCGGTTAAATACCGATGTTCGCTGAAGACTGAGTTATCAAGTACGATCTTCTCCAGCAGCTCAATCAGCTCATTGGGCAGATCTGCAGTCATGAAGGCCTTGACTGTGACCGACACCTCCTCTGGGTCCTGGGTCTCTGACAGAGCTGTCTGCACCACCTGAGGGGACACGGAGGACCAAAGTGGACAAATGCTCTGATTTATGGTCACTTCAGAAGCAGAGCTGGAGGCATCCAAACCTGGTCGATGAGCTGTCTTTTGTAAGGATTGTCGTCTTCTAAAACTTTTGCCCAAAGCTCGGGATCTTTTCTTCGCACCAGATATCGAGCTTCACTCTTAAATAACGAGTTCTCGTTGCACACCTGAGAAAAACACCAAGAAGTTAAAAACGTCCGGATATTCGAGCGTTTGAGGAATACAGAGAAAAACACACTTTGATGAGCTCCAGGTCACACTGTCCTCTCTCATAAGCCACACAGGCCAGGTGGGGGTCCCTCTTCTCACAGTACCGGCCGACCACGGCGCTGTCATAGAACGGGTTCTCCTTCAGGAAGCGCTCCGGTGTGTTGTTGCTGTCAATGTAGATCTTCGCCAGGGCGTTGTGTGTAGCTGGCTCCTCACATCCTTCATGGACACGCGACTCCAGCCATGGCAACAAAAGTTTTAACCTGATGTGGTTTAAATTAAAAAAAAAACAATCTCTTACTAGATATAATCTATTCAAGCGTCTCCGAGGCAAAAAGCACATTTCAGAATCAACACTCGCACACAAGAAAAGGTCTAGAACAAACGCACAAACTAAAGCAAAACTTTGTAAAATGGTGGTTTATTTTTTTGTTGGTGATTTTATTTAGGATTCTAATTTATTTGAGTTAATCAAAGGTGTTATCCTTTGCTCAAATGATTTTTAATTCAATTGATGAGCTAGTGTTTGTTCATTGTGACAGGGTGTTTAATTTACCAGTAGCAAAAAAAAAAGAAGCTTAAAACTTATCTGCCCATGTTTTTTAGTTTCCTGTGGTGCAATGATCCACTGCAACACTAGATGGTATTGTTGGGCATTTAACAATTATTCATGTTTAGACTATCTTTGGAAAAAATGTAAATGATGAGTTATTGCATCACTGAAGTATCAATAAAAACATTGTGAGGAAACATTTTTTCTAAGACTAAAGAGAAACAACACTAGAAGACATTAACTGCATGAATGTAAAACTATACAACAGAGCAGCCATCGCATTTACATGGATTTGTTTGTTTTTAACAACTTTGTGTCAGAATTTGGTTATTTATGAAGATGAGACAGTTATATCCATTTCAGAAACAGTAATTAATTCGCAAAGAGTCACTCGAGAAAATAATTTTTTATGTTTACTTTTCAGATTTTGAAACTCCATGGTTTGGAGAGCTTGATTAAAAATGACCTATTAAAGTTAGAGCGCTTTAAAATGACCTGCAGGATATTGTGTGACTTCAGCACACCTGACATCTGTGGTGTCCGACGCTTGATCCTACGTATTTGTAGGATCTTATTTGTCTACGTTCACACCACAGATGATTCATGAACTGGAATTAAAAGGGCTTGAAGGTAATGCTTTGGGTGTTTTCTTGTGTTAATGTTCTTGAGCATCCATCTGGCCATCGCGTTGCAAAGGCAACAGGTCCAGGAGGTAAACCCAGACATCCGTCTCCATCTGCTCCAGGGTCTCTCCCAATAAGACAATGTAGGAAAGCCTCCAGAAGAAGGCGCTCAGGAGGCATCGTCAGATGCCAGAACCAGTTTTTACTGAAGTGGAGGCTCTACGGGATTTGCTGTTGCCACAAGAAAATGTGTGCAGCTCAAACATTTAGTTGGAGGGTTCTGCTCAAATCTAGTACTAACAGAAAAGTAAAACTTGAAATTTCACAGCAGAACATCAAACTAATTAAACAATAAAGCTTGTTTTGATTCTGTTGAGTGGATGCAGAAGATATCAGGTTCCTTTGATGCACAGACACACACCAAGACGTAAAGGATGCAGCTCTGCAAGGAGAATTGACAGATCCAAATATAATATCACCTTACCTGTTCCTTTTCTCCACCTCCTCCACCAGCTCATCAGTAGAAAACTGCCCTCTGACCACCATGATCAAGTTCTTGATGACATCCTCAGAACAATCCACGTCCAACAAACCACCGATCACCACAGGCAGTCGACTAGGGTTCACCTGGGAACAGGTGCAGCAAATTCAAAATAAACACGGCTCAATAAAGGCGGACACTTAGAAAAACATTGTGGATAAAGAATCTGGATGGTAGGCTTGATTTTACTTTCTGGACGTAGATTTCTATGTATTTCTGCAGATTGTTGCGGTAAAGGTAGAGCACCAGGTCGTGCACAAAGTCAAAGCGATCGCAGACAATGATAAGAGGAAGCTGGTCCGTCAGCTTGGCCTCCTGTAGAAAGAAATCCATTTGTGAATAATTGTGTGTATGAAATGATTTTAGACAATAAACACCAATAAAGTTATTTTACCTTGAGGAAATTTTTAACCCTCTCTGGGTCGTAGCAGTTGCTTTCTCTGCAGATTCTCTCCACTTCTTTGATCTGACCAGTTTTACAAGCAGCCTGGATGTATTTAAAGTGAACGTCGGGCTCCTGGCTGAAATTCACAATCGACCCGAGGAAGTAAAATAAACCTTCAGTAGAGGGTTTAAAAAGGAAACAAAACAGTTAGCTGTGCCCCTTGTTACCAAAAACAATCAAAAATGGGGAGAAAGAGTGGTAATTTCATCTGAACCTACCTTCATAACTTTTAAACGACTCAAAGAGCTCTACTAACGCCTGAGTTCCCAGCTGCTCGTGGTACTTTGATGCTACCTGAACACACAGCTGCAGGTTCTGCCTGATGTTAGCTGATAGCATGGCCCTTAAACACTCCAAAGAGTCCTCGACTGACAAGGAGCCAAAAAAGTTTACCAGCCACTGCAGGAAAAATACGAAAAACAGAGGGGTGATAAAAAAGCTGTGGGTTCAAGAGCCATTTTCATACATCATCGTGACAATAAAACATTTTCTCCCAAAGGAGCCACATTCACAAGCATGACTGCACTTCTAAAGGCCTACCTCAGGGTTGAGCAGATGCGTGTGCACCACAGCTCGTTTGATATCGTACAGGTCGGTGTAGTGTTCAAGGGCTCTCTGCAGCAGTCCTGCTTTCTCACACAGCTGAGCGACGTGGGCTCGGTCATAGTGTGTAAACATCTGGTTCCCCAGAATGGCATCTGCTACCTAAGAATGTGCATGCACACATGAACACACAAATCATATTTAGTGTCTTTTCTGCATCCAGGTGATAACAGTCAGCAGTTTGCACCAAGCCAGAGAGCAGGGACGAAGAATGAGTCAAATGGAAGCTTCAAGTTGTTTAGTGTCAAACTCTAATTATTGTGTGAATGTTAATTCAGCATTCACACTATTAATTTTTTCTGTACATTAGCTACTTCTGCAAACTTTGCGCCATTTTAGCCACTCCTATCAAAACATTCATCTCGTTCAGAAGGGTGCTTGCAACAGGAACTCAAGTTGTCCACCTTCATTTCTTTAAGGGGTTTCAAACATCTGATAACGTCAATAGAAAAATCAAAGCAGATATGTTCTTGTTTTTAGTCTTTCACTCTGTTTTACAGCACCCTGGTTTATTGATTGGGACACTACTCTTGTTTTAACTGCATTTTTACTGTAGTTTATTGTTGTCTGTACTTTATATGTTCTGTCTGGAACAGGTCTCTTGTAAATGAGTCCCTGTGGCTCAATGAGGCTAGCCTGTATAAATAAAGGTTGAATGAAAATAAGACTTTTGGGTTTTGTAACCAATTTGTAAAAAATTGTTCTATAGAACCAAGAAGTTTTCAATTCCTTCAAAAACATTGTTCTTTTTGAAAACTGCCACAGAATAATTGCTCTATTTTAGTCTTTTTTTGTTACCTTTACTGCTTTTAGCTATTCTTTTGCTAATTTTAGCTGCATTTCGCTACTTTTAGCTAATTTTTTGGCCAAATTTGGTTAGCATTTTGCAAATTTGCTTTTGCCGCTTTTACAATTTAGCTAGGGTTTTACTACTTTTGGTTTTAGCTAGCATTTTGCTACTTTTCACTTTTAGTTAGTGTGTCATTACATTGAGTTTTAGCTAATTTCTGATTCTTTTAGCTTTAAAAGTTTTGTTTATCATATATTTACTGTTGCAAAACTTAGCACTCATTGCTTTATTTAAATGCTTTCCTTTCTATTCCTTTAAGTTTGTGTTTTTAGCAGTTTTAATAAGTTCAGGCACATGAGTTGTTGACTGTGTATAAAACCAGATCAGATTTTGTTCAAATAGATGATTTCACACCATAAACTTTTTAGTAACTAGCCTTTCTGGCTTTGGAAATTGAACCGTTAGGTTTACCCTGCCGAGTCTGTGTCTCTGCTCTGCTATAAGCTATCCTTCAAACATGTACCTACGCTGGCTCTTCTACCCTTGGTGCAAAAAGTATTGTTGGCTGCTGACAACGGTGTGCAAATAGCATTAAATTTATCAACTGCAAAGTTCTTTTTGTGATTAGGAGAGAAATGCAAGTCAGAGAGTTCACCTGGGGTGCGTGTATCAAGTTCATCTCAAGCAGGCGTGTCTGTAGGTGACCTTCAGCTGGACGGTTGTTCTTTAAAGCATCCAACAGGAAGGAGGTGCACTGCTGAATCAGGCTGCCCTCCATAAAAACATCCACAATCTACCAAAGAGCAAAACACAACAGAGATAAGTTAAAAGAAATCAAAACAAGTTAAGGAAGTTGCAAGTTTCAATTGTGCTAACATCTGTCACACATGATTGGAGTTGGCACACAGTTAAAAAGTTGCAGATTATCAAACACCAGACAGATGTTTCTGCTTTTCTTATTTTCTGCTGAATCTCCACTGTTCATCCAACTATTTGAAACGGAGCGGAGCAGATGTGGCTTTAAAAGAAGGGAGGGGGTAACTGACTCAGTGAATTCCTAACATTGCTGGCACATCTGGAACAACAGAGATGAAGGCTCTCACACTGGACCCTTTGTATTTCCCCGTACATGTGAACGTGTGAACACACAGATGTATTTTATAAAAAATTTAAAAAGGGCAGATGCAGGAGTAAGGTTGTGCAGATGTGTGGGTTACCTGGTTGATGTTGGCCAGTGGTTCCTCATCCTGGACTAACATCTGGGCAAACTGGAGCCCCTGGTCTGGATTGACCCGCATCACATTCCTCAACAGAAACACCCAGTCTGGGGTGTAGCCCACCTGCAAAAGTACAAGAGGAGTAAAAAGTAAATACATTATAACTACAAAATCTTAATTTTGCCTGCAGCCTTCAAAGTATATTCACATTTAAAACATCAAAAATAAGAACAGGATGTGATATTTCAAAATGTAAAACATATTACCCACATATGAGGTTTTCTAAAATATACAAAGGATTATGGGAATTAAAAAATGTGAATGAGGTCCCTCTCTTTACCTTTTTTGCATACAACACGATCTTCTGGAACTGCCCGGTTTCTGCAAAGCACTGAATGACTTTGTTAGGGACATTAGCTCTGAGATAAACACTCAGAGCGAGTGTTGGGTCGGTGGCTTTCACCAAGTCCCCCAGCTCCTCTGAGCACTCCAGCTGCAAAAACACACAGATTTATTAACTATCTTGATACTAAACATTGGTTTGAGATGTCAGACTTAAATTGATTTAACAAAGCTGTCTTGCTTGTTCCGTCCTCCCAACCTACTTTGTCCTCCTTAAGCCATTTCTCCAGCAGCTGCTTGCGGCCCTGTTGCAGGACAGGCCTGCACAGCTCCAGAGACTCAAACTTGTTGAGCTGGCCCTGGTCCAAAAGAATCCCAAAGTACTGCAAGAGTGGGGAGGCTTGACCCGGCTGGGCTGGGACACTCTGAAACTTACGGATGGTTTCTGCCGTTCGCAGGATACCCTGAGGATGAGACATCAAAATAGATGAATTACGGATAAAAGAAAAACAAATAAATCACTATGGAATCTTTTAAACATTTTTTTATTGTACTATATGTTATAGTCACTAGGTCTAGACATTACTGAAACTTTACCAACATAACTGACAGATACCTTGGGTGCAGAAGCAGCAACCTTCGCAGCCTCTGAGTAACTTCCCTGGGCAAACAGGGTGTTGAACTTCCTGCCAAAAAGCTCCTCAGCTCCGGTGAGGTTGGACCGCACAGCAATCCTCAGGGCTAGATCAGGGTTCTGCAGGACGTTTGTGGCATAGTTGACAATATTCTCCTCTTCAACACACACTGATAAGACCTAAGAATGACAGAAAACGCAACCACATTGTAAAAATATAACAAAAACACCAAAGCATTCAGCATCCAACAACATCACCTGTAGTTTATAATTGTTTTGAGATTTTCACATCAAAATTACACCTCCTGCTGATTGTACAACAAAAACCTGGTAATAAGATCATTGCCTCACAACTTCTTACCTGTCCCTTCTTGTTAACGCCGATGATCCCCGAGGTTGCCTCATGAGGGGCGGTAACGAAAATGGTCTCTGCACTGATTCGGTTCATGTATATACAAATTCCAGTCTCCAGGTCGTACAGGTGAATGTAACCGTACTTTGTGATCAAATATATCACGCCATGCTTGTTGCCAATCTACAGAGAGTCCAAAAAGAGCATTTTAAGTATTCAGAAGAGTTGATGCAGCAAAAACAAATGAGTCTCAGAACTTGTTCACAACCTGCATAGCTACAGGAAAGTCTGTCTGGGCCTCTGGAGGAAAGAACACATCCACTGCTTTCTTTGCAAACGGCTGGTTTCCTGCAGCTGGCTGTCCAACTTCGATGATGTGCAACTAGAAAAACAAAGACCGCATAAACAAACCGTCGTGGCAAAGCAACCGTGAGCATTGTTAGACTTTCACCTTTCCTCCAGCCTGTGAGCGCACGGCAAAGCAGAACAGAGTGGAAGATTTGGCGTTTCCCTCCACTTTGAACTCCCCGAAAGCAGCAGCGTGGCCCTCGATGGGCTGGGACACTTTCCTGTCAACTGAATACAGCTGCATCGCTCCAACTACGCGGTTTTGCTGCAGGACAAAACAAGAGTGACACCCTAATGAGGCTGCCAAATACAAGTCTGTGATGCAATCGTAGCTCAGAGTTTTAGCATTTGAACAGGACATTTATGGTTTTCAAGGTCTGAGTGTTTGAGAAGAATACTTAGGTAAACAAACAGAAGGGACTAGTTTTGGAGATTCTTTGACAGTCACTGTTTGCAATAAAAAAAATTAAAAAAAACCTGTGGCTAAAGCTCTTGACAAAAGCTTGCACAACCATCAGCGATACTGTACAAGTATTGGCATTTTGTACGATTTCATTACTTATACTTTTCTCTGTGTATTTTATGTGAAAGGAGAACTTCCCTTTTAATTGACAGTGCATAGAAACAGGGCTTTAGAAAGAGTAGCAAATTTTTGTTAAAAGTCTCTAACAAGAAGCAACACCCCTGAGGTCTTTTCCATTACCTTTGGTAGACCAGACCATTAACAGGATCAGTAAAGACTCTGTACTAAGCTGCAGGGAGTAAAAAATTCCCTTTGCTTCATTTGTTATCTAGGAAAACCTTGAAGACTTGCTTTACTTCATTTGTTGAGTTGCAATCGCAAAATACAACAAAAAGCAGCACGAGGAGACATTTCATCAACATCTAAACTGCTAGACAATAAAAGTCAGGGCTTAATTTGAACCGGATCCTGCCGGAACAAGATCCGGGAACTCTTATTTTGACAGGGTGCGTTCCGGCAAACCGTTTGCTTGAATCCAGTACCTCAAATCTCCACCGCTCAAAAGTCCAGTCATCGTGCATTTTTATAAAAACAAAACAAAACCAAAAAAAAACCTCGAAAATATAATTACCGGTAAACAGCACAACTAAACTGCAAATCAGTTTGACAGTTTAAAGTGGATTATTAATAAAATTTTGATTATTAAAAATACAAGAAGAGAAATGTTTGATGTGTATTATTCACATTGCATCACGTATCAAAACAACAGCACTAATTTGTCAAAATAACAGCGATTAAAATGTCAAAGACAGTCCAATTTACTTTCATTTTTAAAAAATGGTTGGATGGATTGTCCTTAGCTGGACAACCGAGAATTGAAGCACCTGAAGGGAGTGGCAATAGAGATTGGAGCAGAAGCGAGGGAGTGGTGTGTGGGTGAATGCCGAGATAACCAGGCAGTCGTACGCCGGTAGGAGCCAACAGGCCGTGGCCATGAACAGACAGAGGAGGAGCCTGGAAGTTTCACATGTGAGAGGAGTTTAATAACAACGCACAGGACTGAATTCAGCGGAAAAGAGTCGGGCTCGGAGCCGTGAAGTGGAGGTGGGGGGATCTTGACTTCATAGAAGCGGAGCTGCCCTGCTCCGCTTCTATGAAGTCAAGACCCACACAGTTGAACACACGTTCACACAGGAGAGAGCTGCTGTTGTTGTTGCTCTTCAAAATAGTTATTGAATCAAGTGTTTACAAACGTAGGTGTTTAACAACCTGTTAAAATACACCAAAATGCAGGAAATGGCATCTACTTTATTAAAAATTATCTGGGGGAGGACCCACAGACCCCCTGGCCCACCTGCTATTTGCTTTCCAGCAGTGATCGGTTTACAAATTAAGCCCTGGTAAAAGTTGCAACGATGACATGATGACTGTTGACTTATTCAAAGTCTATACAGAATACATTGTGTATGTGACGTCATAATGAGCTTGAAAGGCAAAATATTTGATTCCAAACTAATAACAATAATGGCATCTATGAGTAGCATGTTTAGCAGAAAAAGGTCATTAAAGGGTGTTAAAATCTATAAACCTCATTAGTGGCATTCTTGTTAAATACATTATTGAAGGTGTGGTCACTAATCTAATTACTTCTCTGCAAAATGTTGACAACAAAATAACAAAACTTCAAAATAATACTCAGTGAAAGGAGTCACCGGTGGCTGTATTCATATCTTTTAGTTACAGTTATTTATTTCTGTGTAAATGGGTCATTCACCACTTCTGAGAAAACCATTTGACCTTTATTTTCTCCTTTTTGCAGAGTGAATTATTACTTTGAGCACATGCTTTAGTCACCGCTCACACCTGGTTCCACCCGTTTCATGATTTATATTTAAAGCAGCGCACGACTGCTGTCATCCAATAAACTTTCCATGACCATCAACCACACAAAAAAATCGTTTACTCTGATAATGTCAGGTTCTGCTTTCTCACTGAAACACCAAAACAGGCAAGTCTCCTGCGTATTTAATCAGCAACATTTTAAGTGATTGTTAGAAGCGTGCCTCTCAGTGTTCAAACTGTGAATTTTAAAGCCCAGATTGAGCAGTTTGAGAGGAAAACTTTTATCTTGCTGTGAATTGTTTGTTCAACAAGGCTGCAGACCAGAGATGAAAAAGGTGTCAAAGGCGTGTTCATACCTGTGCAGAAATCCCAATCAGCAGTAACCACTTCTGTTGCTCGTCAGTTCGGTAGTTAATGACTTGACATCCTGCCAGACTGGCGTGCCGATCGAATACTTTGGCCGGTTGGGAATCCCCCTCCATGCTCCAGTGGTAGACGGCTGTATCGGTCACTAAAGCAACGGTGTTTACAGATATCCACTTCCAGAACATGACCTCCTCTGTCATCGCGTGAGCCTTCATCTTACTCTTCATCTCAATGTTGAAGATCTGCAGCGTCTTGGCAGCTGAGGGGAGGTAAAGAAAGGGAGTGAGACAAAAAAAAGAGATGATTTTTCTTCTTAATGCTGCCTAATTTTATTCTTAGCACTCAACGCTGATATGGTGGACGTTTTATGCAAATGTCTCAAACAAAACAAAAATCTGCCTGCATACAAAACATGTTTTATATGCAAGGAAAGCACCACTGAGTCCACAAGAACCAGACTGACACTTGTACCTGGAATTAACTGACCTCTGGCTCTTGGGAGCAGATGGCAGCTTTGAGAAAGGTCACCATGGCTTGCAATAGCTGAGTCATAACAATATTTTGTGGCCTAAAATAAACTGCTAGTCCCACATTGTACCAGTAACAAATTAACCAATAAACACACAACAAAACAAACAGGTGAGGTAATGCATGAGTTAGGTGAATAGTAGTCATTGTACAAACTGGCATCAGCACAAATGGGCTTTATGATACTTTCCTTGTAAACAATGTTGATATAGCTACCTACACACACACACACACACACACACACACACACACACACACACACAGTGGTACATAGGCTCGTATGGTGCCACAGTTCTTTCTACTGTATAATATTTAACGATGTATACGCAATACAAAGCACCAGCATACATCAAGTCATGCCAACACGTGTTGTTCTCATAAAAGTATATAATGTATAGCAGCATGTCACAGCAGAGGCTGAGGTAGATAAAGTTCCTAAAGGCTGTTTTTTCTATGCAGGATAAGTGGTCGAAATAGCTCTGCGTACTCGTGAGGAATATGGATAGGCTTTTATGAGAGAGACATGGCTACTGTATCATCACAACAGAGTGCCAAGACGGGCAGACAGACAGAAAGCAACTCACCATCTGAGAAATGACAAAGCAAGAGAGGGAAAAAGCAAAGTGTCAATCAGGTAAGAATGAAGATAGACCACAAGGAGGGGTCAAACAGGGATTTTTAATCCTCAGAAGAAGAGGAAAGGAGAGAAAAAAAGCATTATAGGCAAATCATCCTGGTCAGTGCTGGCATTTGCGCTTTAAAGGCAGGCCATTAATTAGATGAACTAATTTAGTGCATTAAGGAAAGAAAATGCAAAGCACTCTACAAATTTACAGCACTGTAATCACTGCACCACTGGTACTTTCTCAAAATGTTCAATGAATGGATAACTCCGTTTAACTAGAGAAACAATTTTGATGCCATGCAGATTAATTCTTGGAACAATACAATAACTTCAGCTTTTAGCCTAAAGCTACTACAAATAAAGATAAACAGTGTATCTTTGCAACAAATATGATAAGTCTTCTCTGCGCCACCATCTCACCTTTTAACGCAATAACTTTGCTTGTGGGGTTCATAATGGCGCTGTCAGCAGAGATCGGTCTCCTTATTGGGTTGTTGGGGTCCGACAGGTCCACAATCACCACCTGGTTCTGCTCGCCCACCTTCTCTCTGATGCAGATGTACTTGTCGGACTCCATGGTCAGATAGCTGAAGCCAATGTTGGCTGGGTTCACACCCAGGTTCTGCAACTGGAAATCAAAACAATGACAATCAGTACATCAGCTACACTCGGATCCCCCTGCAGAGGTTTAAGTGGGAGTCTGAGCCAGATGTGTGACCAGTGGCAGCAAACATTTTATTATTATTGCCATGACATAAATGACTGAAAACATAAACACACTGATTTTACTTTGTAAATTGAGTAGTATTGATCAGAAGTCAAAATCCAGCTACTCTGCATCTACACAAGAAGCCCAAGAGTTTCAATCTGGCGTGTTAGTCCACAACAGGAAATGGAAACTCAGTAAATAGATTTAGTAAGAAGTTATGTTGTATTGAAAAAACTAGTATTCCTTGAAGAAATAAATATCACTGATCACCTTTCAGACCATAATTTTACATTTGGACCATTATATGTAACTACAGTAAAGTCATTAAGCTGTGGTGGCCATCTTGAACTGGACTGGTAGCAGTTGATGTGCATCCAGTGATAACCTAAAAGTTTTGTTAAAACCCATCCAGTGGTTCATGTGAGATTTTGCTAACAGACAAAGCTGACTTCAGTACTTTATGGCAAAGTTTTAAACAAAGATCTTGATGACATTTGGATTATGTGTAAAGACCTAAACCAAGCAGATGAACATCAGGAGTGGTAATGTTCCTTGAATGCAACAAAAGCTATGCTCTGTCTTCAACACCTGGTGCAGACAATAAAACCCGTTAAGACCATGAAAAACAATGCACCAAGGACAGAGGGGAGGAACTTCAGGATATTTGAGGATGGTGTGTTTCTGAGCAAACAAAAGAACCAAATACGTAGTAGCATTTTCAAGTCCATGCAAACGCTTGGGGTAAGTTAAAGAAAATATATACAGAAGGCTGCTGAAGGAGTAATTTTTAGATACACACAAGCAAACTTCTTGACTATCCATGTAACGTTTTAGTAAGTTAATATCTCTCTGTTGCTTTAAGGCTTTAAAATAGTGGCCGCAGTAAACAGATCAGGGATGACCTACACTAACTTTAAGGGTTAAGGGTTTTATAGGGTTTTAACTCAACTTTTTAAGGGTTTTAATTTAAGGGTTTTATAAGACAACAGCAAGCATCGACAGTTCCTAAAGGCATTAGCATCGACTCATTTATACAATAGTTATATTAGAGCTGAAAATGTTTTCTTTATTACAAAAAAGGCAAACCAGGGTGATGCTTTAATTGAATCCAGCAAACATCTGGATTTTATGATCCGACAGCTTATGTTGA
Organism: Nematolebias whitei; assembly: GCF_014905685.2. Classification (NCBI taxonomy): domain Eukaryota; kingdom Metazoa; phylum Chordata; class Actinopteri; order Cyprinodontiformes; family Rivulidae; genus Nematolebias; species Nematolebias whitei. The sequence continues at coordinate 12,316,394 of NC_056505.1, forward strand.
GAAGAATTCTCTACAAGTCGACCAACAGAGTGACTGATGCTCACATTTAAATATGTTAAACTATTAAAGGTCTATGAAATCAAACTATGAAAATGTCACTGGGAAAATAAAATGGCAGCAGCTCACCTTTATCTTGCAGCAAGAGGTAGATCAAAATGGTTTTGATTAAAATAGCAGCAGATTTGCTTTGGTTTTCCTGGGATATTCCTAAAAGTGTTTTCCAGACGAGATTCACACAGAGCCAGGAAATGTGTATTCTCAACGACAAGATGTTTACTCAGGGGGATTTAGATTATCTTTCATAGCTTACTTTATTAAAATTTACTGAAAGATCTTTGGGAATCATTATAACGTTCATCAAATTTGAATTATGAAGAAAATTCTACGCTAATGCAAAATCTTAAAAATAAACGCTTCAGCTTGGTTAACAGCTGCTGATAAGTGACCAAGCATGTTGTCCAACTAACCGAAATGAGGGAACAGGCCAAAAAAAAATCTTTGTTAACTGCATTATGTCATCTGAAGCAAGCTGAAAGGAATCCTCTGCATTCATAACAAAGACCAAACTATTCTTCATTTGGCTGAGAAGCAGGACAAAAAAATAAATAAATCATTATTTCAGCAAAACGGGAAGAGCAAAATCAGGGGTTCAGCAGTGGGTAACAAATTAAAAATAGTTGCTAATTATTCAAATTAATTCACATTTATTTAAATGGGGACATACAGAGAGAAGAAGTGCAACTGGAAACTATTTTCAATCATATCTAGTAACTTCAGATAATAAATCCATTTTCGTAATTAAAATGAATCAATTTCCTACTCTTATCTGAAAACCGATAAATGGATCAGTTTTTGTAAGATTTTCCCAGCTTTATAGCTTCTTTTTGCATTTTCACACAAATATTTATTCATCTAGCATCTTTTACCTGAAGCATAATGGATTGTTTTAATGCAGTTGCAATGAAGTTTGATAATTAAAGTTGTACGTGTACACTGCATTTTAAAAAAAAAGTTTGACATGTGCAGAAAAGTACCCTTCCATAAAATTGCCTTGTGACATCTTGGAGGTTTTACAAACCGCTCTCCGTAGATTGCTCAACAAGACATTGAGCAGATAGTATTTTTTGTTCCTCAAAGCTTTTACTGCTAATGAGAGAGCGCGCATGCAGGAAAGAGTTGCTGCTTCATGCTCTTTTCTGCTGACCTGCAGGAAGACTTCAAACTTGCTTGTTTCTAGTAAAGCATTCATACAAATGTATTCTTCACTAAATTAAGATTAAAGTAAAAAAAATAGTCCCTGCAAAGCATCAGCTGGCACTTTTATCAAAGTATAAATAAAATGTGAGTGTCAAAACATCTGATTCAGACTCATCAAATGTCAAAAAAGGAAAAAAAGGGCAAGATTTGCCTTGAACTCCGACAACGTAAGGTGGGTATAATATTTACTCGAGATTGATCTTTATACTGAGCTTTCTGTTGTTTTATTTAAACTCAAATAACTCATTTATGTCTAGCTAGTTTTCTGGATGCTACAAGGGTACACATGATAAAGGGGTTTTAAAAAAGCCTGGTGCGGGAGATTGGAGCCATATGCTGCATCTCCCAACATCATCTATGGGTGGAAAGGCAAGCGAGGGTGTAATGAAGATGTTGGGTGGGGGATAAGGATGGGAGTGAAGACACAGTCCAGTGTTGTGCTAAAAACAAACAAAAGGAGTCGGGTTGAGCAAAGAAAACGCATGTAAAAAAGTCAGAGTGATTTATATCTCTCTTATGAGAAGAGAATGAGAGCCATCAGGGTCTGTTCAGAGAACTTCCAGTAACACAGGCCCTTTGGCATGTTGCAGTTCAGGGAGGGGCGACTGACTCACCAGACCTTTTAGCAGAAGAATCCAGACAAAAATCACACTGTAGCTCCAACCCACCGTCTCCACAAACCCATGAACTACGTGGATCAATACCACCCAGATGCCTGCAAGTCATCTTCCCTTAGGAGCCGAGATTAACGTCACAAAAATAGAATCATCATAATGATACAGAAAGTGGAGCTTCACCGATGATCCAGCATGGACAGGATTTGGTGAGTCATTGACTGGATGGATGTGTTGCATCAGCAGCTCGAGACAAGATTGCAGCAGAAAGAGTCAGAAGTGCTGCCTGTTCCCATTTTTGAGGATGAGATGTTTGAAAAGCTGGATTTACAGACTGACTATTGGTGGCCTTGTGTTAAAGAAAGAAAAAAAAACACAATAGTCACTAAAATAACTTGAAACTGACAAAACTATTAATAATTAAAAAAAATAATAATAAAATCCAACAGACATCTCTGTTCACAGACCCACACATGAAGCATACAAGGAGACGGCACTTACAGTGAAACGTGGAGGAAGCTTTATGTTCTGAGGCTGCCTTGCTGCATCTGGCACAGAGCGTATCGAATACAGTGAAATCCCAAGACTATCAAGGCATTCTGGAGTAAAATGTGCTGCCCAGTGTTGGAAAGCTTGATCTCAGTCTCTTCCAACAAGAAAAGGACAAATAAGAGCTATAAAACATCCAAGAATGTTGCAAAACAAATCATTGGACTACTCTGAACTGACCTTCTGAGCCCTCGTTTAAATCCCACTGAATATCTGTGGAAGGAGCAGAATCATACAGTCTGGAGAAGAAACCTTTCAAACCCGAGACAACTGGAGCAGTTTGTGGGCAGGTGCAAAAGTCTTGAGCTACAGAAATTGCTAGATTGCCTCAAAAGGTTGTGCAATTAAATGAGGACAAGAGTATGGTAGTTTAACTTATAAAATAATCCTATCGAACCCAGATTTTCATTAGTTAACGTTTTGTCTATTTTATTATTACCTTTGTCAGTTGTAAGTTACTATAGTGACCTTTGAGTTTCTTTAACAAAAAAGGCACAAACAAATTAAACTCTGGACATTGGTAGCATCAGGAGGAGTACGGTAATTGGGGTTTGAGCCTGCACTTTAAAAGCAAGAGTTTCAGCAGCTGTACGCAAAGACTCATCACCTCTGCAAGTACCGATGCATTCTGTTGGCCTGTTCTTTCCACCCGTTTCCTCCTGATGCAATTTTCTAGGACTAAAAAAGGCCAGCGTTTCTCAGCTGATTATCAAACATCATGGTGGCATCATTTCATTAGAGCGCGGCAGAAACGGACACGGAGCTGCAGGTTAAACACAAACTGCAACCCAACAGGACAGAGTTCAGTAGCTTCAGAGCTGCAGGACGTTTTTGCACTTGCTCAAGCTGCTACAGTACGTAGGCTGCGGCACACAGACAGCAGAGCCAAATGACTCTCACTTTACCACTTTTAATATTCAGTACTGTTCATCTGGTCACTGAAGTCTATTTTAGACTTGCAAATCTTACCTAAATAAACAGGCTTGTGTTTGCTTATTTTATTGCAGTTGTATGTGGAGTGAGCAACAGACTACAGCTGAAATCCAGGCATTTTTCTCAAGAACTGTTTTAGGGTTTGAATAACTAAGATCAGTTCAAAAGGTTGGTCCCTCATCAAGAAGATGCATCTAAGCAACATTCCTCAACCTAGGCAGAGGCAGCAGGCACGGTGCTGTAAATGCCAAGCCAAGGAAGAAAAAACTAAACAACTTGAGGCCCAAAGTCTCGGGTTTTCAAATTCCAAGCATTTTTCACTCTGCTGGAGCCACCTAAACTCACAGGGGGATACGACTGGATAAAGTTGTGATTTCACGGTAGAAGTGAAACATAAAGCGGATGGCTGACGATCTCCGTCTCAAGGCGAGGTATGCTTAAGAGAAAGGTATGTGCTCCTGAGAAAAATTTGAACTAACGACCCAGACGATGATGCTTGGCTGTGCTCCATCGGTGGGCTCGGCAGCTCCCTGGCGGCCGGTGTAATTTCTCCAAACGGATGAAGGACCTTTGGTTGAGAAAGTGGGGCTACATGTCACAGGAAGGGAGTAAATAGAGAGGGGTGGGGACATCTTTTTTGCCCCGTTTAGTGAAAGGCCATTTCACTGCCTGCCCGTTACCATAACAACAGGCTACAGACCAGTGGAGGAGGAGGAGGAGAATGAAGGGTGCATCACAGAAAGTTTCTCTTTTGGCTAGGAGTCACCAAGCACTGGAGCTGCCATTTAAAGTCCGAAGAAACGGGGTCAAAGGGGGACCGTGGTGGAAACGGTTCCCTCGCAGACGACGAATACAAGAGGCTGTTTGTTTCTTTTAATTATCAGAATTTATAAAGGGGCATTTTGTGGCGCTTTTTTCTTCTACCGAGACACTTCAGACGGAAGACTAAAGGGTCTGTAGCACTTTTAAATACGAATGCCCATTACAGTGAAGCTAAACATTTGCTACATGAAACAAAAATAAGGAGCTTAGACTAAAGTAATGTTCCATGTGAGGCAGGAAGATCATCAGGATCAACATAGATCTCATCTAAAGAACAGTTAAAGGTACTCGTTGCAAGGTCACAAAAACTGGTCAGAAGAATCATAAAGAAACCAGATTAGCCGTTTTTCAACATCAGTGGTCAAAGTGTCCTTAAAGAAATTATTGTAAGAAAACTTGTGAATGGCTGCCAACTACCACGTGTTTGTGTTTCTAAGAAAACAGCGGAAGTGACTTAAAACAGGATGGCGACGTTCATGGAAGAGATGTAAAGGCTTGAGACGTCCAACAATTTAGACTTGTCGATACGTATTTACACTCAGATTTACAGATTAAAACAAATAGGTCGGGTTGAAATGGTAAACTTGCTCGTCTGTACGTGCATGTTTGAATACTGAGGTTTGTGTTCATGGTGCCATAGCTCTGCTTGATTCAGTATTTATGCTGCACTCCATTTGTACTTGAAAGTTGAAATTTCCAAGTTCTGAGATTGAAAAATGAACTGGAACGCAAACCAAAGTCGCAACTCCAACTTGGGAAGTCTGAAATTCCTAACTGGCCCACAAACTCTAAAAATCCAACATGGCTGACTCACATGAAACGCTGTGAAAGTGTCAGTGATTTAAAAAAAAAAATTCTACCTTCAGTTTGCATCTCAGTAATCCAGTCAAAAACGGTACTTTCCAACTACGATGTTGCATTAGCAGTTGTTTGAATACACAGAAAGCAGAGAAATGGCTTGCCATTCCTGTGGTTGTGTTGCTGATATTAAGACGCAAGCCTGGGAACTGATCGTAACAATTAGGAAATCCTACTGGTTCTCGGAGCTGCGCCTGAAACATGGAAAAGTAGGGCCCGTCATCATTCTCAGATCAGAATTCCAACTCAGACGTAAAGGAAATGCAGCAGTTTTCATGACCATCGTCTCACTCGCCCTCTTTTTTTTCTTTAGCATTTAGCAGCACTCATAGAAACCATGTGCTACTACTGTACTCATCCTATTCAATGTGAGGAAGCAAACCAACATGATCCTCGGTCCAAACAAACCTTTGTGTATTCACCATTTTGGATGCAACCGTTTTCATGCTCGAGACTGAGGTGTCGGCATGAGGACAAGAGTATGGTAGTTTAATTTATAAAATAATTTCACTAATGGTGGATTTCCATTAGTGGAACAAATTGACTTCAGGGGTATCTGAGGCAGGCTTGAAACACAAGAGTCAGGGTGGCTTCTGGGTAATACCAGATGGCTAGGCCTCAGACTGACGAAGCCTCTTGGATGAGGGGCGAAAAATTTCTTTTTAACAAAAAAACGAAGTCCAGATGACATGATTCAACCTTTTTTGTTGTTATATACCTGGATGACTGAGAAAACAAACTTTGTGTTAGCGGATTAATGTTTTCACAAACGTTGCAAACCATTAGCGGAATTGGTTTATGCCAAATTAGGTTTCGCCAACTTGAAGTCTGATAAAAAAAAAAGATAAATCACAAGCTTGTTCCCATCTGCTGGAGCCGTGTCTCGAAGAGGCTTCTTAGGCACGCTATTGGCTTACTACGTGGACACATGACAAGACGCGAGTGGTTGATGCAGCAGGGTCAAGCTGAAGGCACATTATTGGCTTACTGTTTACACGTGACAAGACATGATTGGTCAATGCAGTAGCAGCTAGCTGAAGACATGCTATTAGCTTACTATATGTTCCAAGTGACAAGACGTGATTGGTCAACACAACCGCAACTAGCTGAAGGCATGCCATTGGCTTACTATGTGTATACATCACAAGACGTGAATGGTTAAAGCAGCTTCAAATGAAGAGACTGCAGGCTTACTCGTGGTCCCTAGAGTTTACAAAAGCAGAACGGGAGGAAGATTTTTCAGTTTTCATGCTCCTCTCTTGTAGAACCAACTTCCAGTTTCTGTCCGTAAGGCTGACACACTGTCCAGTTTTAAGACTTCTTTTTGTGATAAATCCTATAATTAGGGTTGGCTTGTCATCAAGACAATGGTGAGACCAGCTATATTGTATGGTCTGGAGATGGTGGCATTGACAAAAAGACAGGAGAAAGAACTGGAAGTGGCAGAAATGAAGATGTTGAGGTTCTCTTTAGGAGTGACAAGGCTGGATAAGATTAGGAATGAGATCATCAGAGGTACAGCACAGGTTGAACAACTGGGAGATAAAGTTAGGGAGGCCAGACTGAGATGGTTTGGACATGTCAAGAGAAGGGACAGTGGGTATACTGGTAGAAGGATGTTAGAAATGCAGCTGCCAGGAAAAAGACAAAGAGGAGATATATGGATGCAGTTAGAGAGGACATGAAGGTAGTTGGAGTGAGGACAGAGGATGCAGAGGACAGAGTGAGATGGAGAAGGATGACTCACTGTGGCAACCCCTGAAGAGGGAAAAGCCGAAAGAAGAAGAAGAAGGAGGGTTGGCTTGTCATGCTATCTTAAGCTTAGACTACTAGAGGACAAATTGACCTAATTTCCTTAAATTGTTAAAACTGAATAGTTCATTTGATACTATTTCTATCTTAACATGTGATTCTTGACCTGCCATTGTGTATCTGTTCCTACCAAACCCAGCCGGCCAAAGCAGATGGCTGCTTGTCCTGAGCCTGGTTCTGCTAAAGGTTTCTTCCTCATGAGGGAGTTTTTCCTTTCCACCGTCGCCTTCATGCTTGCTCAAGATGAGATGTGATTGAGTTAAATTCAACGCGGTTTGCTCCTCAAATAGTGTTAAATTATTGTTTTTATTGTATGAATGTTTCTGTTCAGTGCCCTGAGATGACTTCTTTTGTGATTGGCGCCATATAAATAAACTGAATTGAAATTAGCAGTTAGCGGTTTAGCGTTAGCGAAGCTAAATTTTTAGTTAGCGGAATATGGGTTAGCGAAAGTAACTTTTTGGTTAGCTTTGCCCACCAAACACTCTCAGTTCAGGATAACCTTTTGTTTTTGTGACTTGTTTTGTTTGTTTGCCTCTAAATGAGCTGCTGTTAGAGCAAATACTACTGTAACCACACGCATTGGCCCCTCTTTTTTTTTTATAAACAAGTTGGACACGAGCAAATTTAACGCAGAAGCTGCACAATGGCACGTTTTAAGACCATAAGAGTGGGGAAATTGTCGCTGCAGGGTATGACAACACAACAAAGCTGGGGAGCAAGTGCCATTCGGGTCTCCGTGACGATGTAACCGCGAACAGCTGAGCTCGGTTAACGGGCACCGAGAGGAAGGCGTCGAAACGCCGCCGTTTGGCTGAAAATGACGGCGGAGGCTTCAAGAACCTGCAGGTTTCCCACACACCGGCCCGCAGTGGAGCTGCACAACCAGTCTGTTCAATTTTTACAAGTCATCATCTGCCCAGCAGGAGAAAACTAGGCCTGTAGCTATATTGAGCACCTCCCTGCAGCCCTATTTCAGATTCCTTTTAAATGCGACATGTGCTGTTTGTGCGCGGAGCCGCAGCACCGAAAATATATCATTTAAAAAACGAGCTTTTATTCCTCTTCAAAGGCTTTTCCCCATGGCGCTGTGTGCAATTATTACCTGGAGATGCTCCTGGAATCGTATCGGTAATATCTGAGCCATTTCTGGATGGTTTCTCAGTCAGAGGAAGCCGTGGAAGAAAGAGGAGAAGGGATGGGGGAGAAGGAGAGGAAAGAGGTGGTTTTCTTTCTCTTTTTTTTGAGCTCCCAAATGCTCCAGAAGCCAAAATGATGGGCTGTAGTGAGCAGCCCGAGAGGCTTTCGTTGTTATCACAGCAAACCAGCGACTGCTCCCATTCAGTAAGCCCCCCTACACCCGGACTGAGTTTAAAAACTCCGCACCTCCGCTGAGAAAACTAGTCCCCTACGATTACCACTAATATGACTCATCAGCTCCTCTCGTGATCTTTAGATGAAATGTGACCGTCCTAAAACAAAAACCACACTCATATATTATAAGTCTTAGTTTATCATAAGAGTCCCGTGTTTTTAATTTCAATTCCACGAAGCTGACAATTGATTTCGTTTGACGTACAGCGTGTATCCCTCCGCCGAAGCCCCTTCCCCCTCCTACTTGCCTCATTTCACCAACTTCAAGCAAATCCTTACAGCAGCTCTGCAGCTTTTGTGTTTATACTCCTCTTTCTTCAAAAGAGTCCTGCTGAAATGCTGTCCCACAAAGCTGAAGCTCATTTACTTCACTTTGATTTGACTCCATCATCATTTGGACAAGAAGGATTCATAAATAATGGCAGAATGGAGACACCAAAAGCAAAACTTTCCTTCCTAATGCTAAATGGTGTATTGAGAGAGAACTCTAGTGGAACATTATGTTGCAAATATTGAAATGAGATCCCTAAAAACAGCTTTTGAGAAGATTTGAAAATTAAATTTGCACAGATGCAAATTTAGCTGCAATTTTGAAGGTTGAAGCAGGAGTAGCTATGTGGAAATCAATAACATCTATACATCTTTTTTTGTTGTTATCTACCTGAATGATTGATCTTACAATCCTTTATCCATCCATTATCTTCTGCTTGTTTCTGGGTTGTGGGGGCAGCAGTTTGAGTGGGAGTTCCAGATATCTTTCCACAGCCACCTCTTCTGGGAGACTCCAAGGCGTTCCTAGGCCAGTCCAGAGACATAGTCTCTCCAGCATGTCCTGGGTCTTCCCTGGGGGTCTCCTCCTAGTTAGACGTGCCCAGGTATCCAGGGGACATCCTTACCAGATGTCTGAACCACCTCAACTGTCCCCTCCAGATGTGGAGGAGCAGCGGCTCTACTCCGAGTCTCTCCCAGATACATGAACCTCTCACCCTATCTCTAAAACCATTGTAATCATCCGTCATAATCATTATGTTGCAGTTTTACACACAGCAGAAAACTTACATTAATACATTAATTTAAAACTGTGTCAATGTACTTTTTGCCGCAAACATGACTTGTTGGCACGACGGTGTAAGGGGTCCTTAAAAAGCTGGATGATAATTGATCCATTATATCTGGAGACCATCTTAAACATTGATTAAATTTAGTTATAATTGCCTTCATCATTGCACAGAAGGCTACTGGAGTCAGCCTCCCCACCATCACAGACATCTACACCTTAAGATGCAGGAAGAGGGCCGCCTGCATCATTAAGGACCCCGCTCACCCAGCACACACACTTTTTGCCCTGCTCCACTCAGGCAGGAGGTTGAGGAGCATTAAGTGCAGAACCACTAGACTGAGGAACAGCTTCTACCCTGAAGCTGTTAAACTCATGAATCCCTAACCAGAAAAATCACTGTAATGCCACTTTAATTGGGGATCTGTCACTTTATCTGTGCTGCTGATTATCCATGCTGCTGATTTCTTACCTTACGCTGCTGTATTCATACCCATCTGCTCACTACAGACTCATGTTCAGGATGCTATTTAATACACCATATTATTATTGTTTAGCATATGTCTTAGATCCTTGTATACAGTTTATTTTATTTTATATTTTTGCTACTTTTGGGTGTAACTGGGACCTTGAGTGCACAATTCCGTTCCACCTCATGTACCACATGCGATGTGAATGACAATAAAGTCACCTTGAACCTTGAACCTTCAAGCTGAAGCAAATCTAACAAAATAAAAAACAAGGAGTGTAACTGTTTCACTCATTGATTTGCCTCTCCAGACACAAACGCTGATGTTTGTAAATCTGTATGAAATTTAAATGTCAGGCTTTCTGTAAAAGTTGAGGCTGTGTTTAGATTAGCATTTGATACCAAATATTGACTTTCAAAATTTCATTGAACTGTTTTTGCCTTTTATTTACACTAGTTTGACTCATGTTTCTGAATGTGCCCTGTGATGGACTTGCAACCAGTCCAGGTTGCCCCCCGTCTCTCGCACAGTGATAGCTGGAGGTGGGCACCAGTGACCCCAGCAACCCAAAAAGGAAGAAGCGGGTAAAGATAATGGATGGATGGATGAATGGATGAATGGATGGTTTATGCATGTTTCAGTCAAGTGATAATTAAATTTAATTCAATTCAAAAATACTTTATTAATCCCAGAGGGAAATTAAATGTTGTAACTGATCAGCCTGGTTTCATTAAAGAGTTGTTATAGATGCTGATGGCTGTGAGCAGAAAGGATCTCTTAATAAACTGATATTTATACATTTTCTAGCCAAAATATAAAGAAATGAGAGAGAATTAAGAGTTAAGCAGCATCCTACATGCAAACGTAGGTTTCCACCTCCACACAGAAATGAACTTGTGGGAACTCCTTTGCAAGGAATGAAAGTTGCAGTTTGTGGGACTTTGAGTGGTTCTTGCTCAGTTGGTCTTTAGTTCTAATTTAAACTGTGCAGACGCCTCACAGCCACCTGCTACTAAAACCTGGCTCCAGGAACTAATTTAGGACTCTTTGCATCTCTAATGCAAATGATGGATGTGCAGTCACACACGTTTGCACAGTAGACAAGATCGTCAGTAAAATACATTAAAAGCAGTTTTAAAAACACATTTCTACCACACTGCGGCACCTTCAAAGTTTAAGTTTATTCATGCAGAGCTCATAAATTCAGATGAAATGATAAGAAAAAGTAAGAATTTTAAATGTAATGTTAATAAGTTATATTTTGTACACACCTTAAGCTCATTTATTGCACATTTGTTGTTCTGCCAGGTGGTTGCAGGAGGAAACTTCCCGAGGAGATATTTTACAACAGTGAAGGGTGACGTCATCAGGCATCAATCATGTAACATATTTACAGATTATCATTGCTCTTAATCGGGAATCTGCAGCTTTTACAATTAAAAGACATTCTGCTCAGTTTGTCTTCCTTCCAATGCCACTACTTGAAGACTAAAACAAAAATTAAAATTGGAATAATTTGTGCAAATATCTAAAATATCATGCTAACATGAAAAACTCAAAATCAAGAACAAGAAAGTAAACGAATGAGAAGAGAAGTCGTGAACATAAAAGCTGTTGTGAAGACTGGTTCAAAAATAAATTAATAAAAGAAAAATATTAATCCACACGTTTTTCTCATATTGACGGTCATCGATCTGTCATCTGGCGATTATTTACAGAAACAGCTGAAGTAACTTAAAGCAGGTCAACAATGGTGATGTTTGTGGAAGAGCCATTTGAGACTGAGAGGTCCATCAATTCTTATGTGTTGATACAGATTTAAACTCACATTTGCTGAGTAAAGTAGGATTAAAGCAGGTTTTAAAAACAATTTAAACTGAAAAAAAAAACTTGGAAAAGAGTGTAGGTCAATCCCATGACTCTTGTGGTTTTTGTTGGAGTCAGCTGAGTGTTTTGTTTACATCCAATGTGTACCTGCATTTCAGAATTGCCTTTCAACATATTTGGAAAACTATTGAACTGTTTTTAATGGCACCAATAAATGTCAGGATAACGTTTTTTATGTTTTATTTTACAGTTTACAATGATTACCTTCAGACTGAAATTAGACCTTTCTCCGCAGTTGATTAAGTTATGGGAAACCAGCTGGAAGAACAAAACGATGATTTTGGCTGCAGACAAAGACGATATGAGGTGACGAGTTGTCGACGTTTACTGTTTTCACGTGAAGGCGTCGGAGTGAATTGACAGATTAAAAGCAGCCATTTCTTCAACCGAACTGGTTAAATGACCGTTACAACGACTGTAAATTTACCAGACAAATATCAATTTGTGTGATTCTCGTTAAAATGCTGACGTGATGCAAACGAGAGCAATCACTTCGATGATCTCTGAGCTGCAGCTCATGTGTTGAGGAGCACCTTGAACATATCTGTACTGGTGTCACTGTGACAGGTTTCACGCAGGTGTGCACTCCTGAGACGGACGCACTGTCAGGTTTTTTAAAAGTTAGCCCGTGGCTACTGTTTCAAAGCCGCACAGCTTGTGTTAAGTTTGCTGTGTGCTTGGCGTGGCTCCTGCTGTCAATCAGAAGGATTTGGTTTTTCTTGTGGTAAGAAACCATCTCGTCAAGGCTGGTGAAAACCTGAGACGGATAACAAAAAGAGGAAGATTAGTTAAAAGAGAAAAATAAAGACTATTCTCCAAACAGCACTTTTTCGGCCCTTGCCTTTTCGTTCATCTTGCCCTCTTTTCCGAGGGCGTAGCTCTGCGTTTCTTCAGTGAAGCGGATGGGGATGTTGTAGACCTTCAGCTGGTAGAGCACGGCGAGGGTGAACGGCTGGTTCGTGCTTTGGTTTGAGCTGTTCCTGATGAGGAAGGCGCCGTCCTAACATCCAGAGAAATAAGAAGAAAAACGGAAACTCTGCTGAATAAAAATCTGAAGAATAAAGAAAAGCGTTTTGTTGGATTAAAAGAGAAGTGTTAAAAAGGGAGTGCAAAGTAATGCCACAAAGTCTTTGTTGGCTTTTGGTTTTACTTCAGATGTATTAGTCAGTTTAAAAAAAAAAAACACTTTCTCTTATTGCATTTGCAACAACCTCAAGTTTGTTGCTTTAAAAATGAAGACATGATGTGGTTAAACTAAAACAAATAATCATTTGATCCACAGTGAATTACACAAGGTCCTTTAAGTTTACCATTCGGACTTTCTTCAGAAGATCCTCAGCGAGTTTTCTGTTGCAGTCTCCAGCAAACCACTCTTTATTCTGAAAGGTGACACACGACATTTATAAAAGTAAAACACAAGGTTGGATTATTTTCTGCCACTTTAAACTCAAACCTATCTATAATTTCCTTCTTTTACTCACAATGTTGCAACTATTACTCTAATATTACAAATAAATATTAACATATTTCAAATATCATCAACCCTACCTTCTTAACAAAACAACATAAAGTTATGTTTTAGTGTTTTATCATGCTGGACATAACTTATCTGCTAAAAATGTTGTTCTCAAATGATTCTAGTTACTTGCTGGAGTCAACTTTTAGTCACTCTGAGATTTTAGACCAGCGTTCAGAAATATTGGGACTTCAAAATGAGTAGCTCTGAAATCTGAAAATCCTCTTCATTATAAATAATCAAACTTTTAGATTTAGTGGAGGAACTGCAGTTTGGGTCAAACGTTTATATGCTGAACTTATCAAAAGCATTATGTGAGCAGACATTGAGTAAAAGTGCGATGAATCACAGTAATCAGGAGTCTCAGCGTGTTTCTGAGCTCAAAAGAACGCATTTTATTTAAAAAGAGAGTTTAGTAAAGCATGGTTGTAGTCATGGCTCTTATATGAAGACAAAAACAGTTTTGAAGTTTTAAAATGAACGCGTTTGTTTGCAATGTTTCATTCTCTGTAGATCATAATTTTCTTGTTTTTTAATTTGCAGTTCAGAAATCATAAATGTACATTTATTAGACAGGATACGTTCAGTTGTTTTTAATCCAAGCACACTCTCATAAAATATTGTAGTATCAAGGATTAACAAACAAAACTTGTTTTGGTGTATTTTTTTTAACAAAGTTTCAACATTTTTACGAGAAATTTCTTCTTTTTTTCTTTTTTTTTAAACAGCTTTAAGTATACTTTGTTCTGTTTTATTAACAAATATTTTAGAACAGATTTAAGGCTTACCTCATTTCCAGATTGTTTAATTGTTCTAAAACCACCTTAAAACACACAGAAAACAAAAGATCATTAAAAACATTTACTCGTCCTCAATTTATAATAATAATAATACTTTATTTATAAAGCCCTTTTAAACAACCACAGCTGCAACAAAGTGCTGTACATATAAAATCGAGAACATTTAAACACATAAAACAGTTGTTAAAAACATTAAGATCAATTAAAACAATAAAAACATCCATCCATCCATCCATCAATCAACCTTTATTTATACAGGTAAATCCCATTGAGCCTCGAGGACTCATTTACAAGAGAGACCTGATTTCAACAAAGAAAGATGACAACAATGGACAACAGCAACAACAATAAGCAGTTATAAAAACTCATACTACAGTTGTTTTTTTTTTTTGTTTGTTTTTTTTTAACAAATAGGATGGCTAAAAGGAAAAAGGTAACAAAACCAAAAAAACTACTAGATTCCGAGATCCATTATCCATTATCTTTACCCGCTTATTCCATTTTGGGTCACGGGGGTCGCGGTTGCCCATGTCCAGCAATCACTGTGCGAGGGGCGGGGTACACCCTGGACGGGTCGCAAGTCCATCACAGGGTCACATAGAGACAAACGAGACAAACAACCATTCACTCTCTCACTCACACCTAGAGACAATTTAGAGTTACCAATCAGCCTAACATGCATGTTTTTGGTCTGTGGGAGAGCAAATTCAGTCTGTGCTAAAAGCCAGGGAGACATGCTGTAATTCAGTTCAAGGTGGTGCACCGGCTGCACTGGTTCAAATACAAGCTGTGCAAGATCAAAGCCAACCTGGACCCCGCATGTAATCATTGTAAACAAACTGCAGCTACACTCTTGCATACATTCTGGACCTGTCCCAAACTGCTGACCTTATGGAAATCTATTTTTTGACGCCTTCTCTGGGATTTGTGTCAAAACTGTGCATCCGTCATCGTTCATCTCACTCTTGGGGTGGCCCCTGTGGATACGTCCTTCAGCAAATACGAGAAGAATGTGACTGCTTTTGGCTCTCTCCTGGTCAGAAGACTGGTTCTGTGCAATTGGAAGGACCCACACCCCCCAGTATATGTACATTGGATAAGAGATGTGATGTATCACATCCATCTAGAAAAAATAAGAAATACCCTGAAGGGTTTTGTTCAAAGAGTTTGGGACACGTGGCTGCTTTTTATGTTGTATGTGGGTCAGCGCCTGTTCAATTATATTTAATTCATTTATGTATGTGTGACTAATCCGGTGCGGGAGGGAAGGGGTGGAAGTTTTTTTTGTTTGTTTATGTTCTTTGTGTTCTGTATGTTCAAAATTAAATAAAGACTGATTTAAAAAAAACACACAGAAAACATGTTTTTGTTTATGTGTTTGGCAATAATTATATAGTAAAAAAAAAAAAGTAATCTATGCAATGTTTCTAAACGCAAAATTAGGATTAAGGACAAAAAATGACCACAGACCTCTCTCTAACATAAAAAAAAAAAAGTGCACTCCAAACTGAAGCTTACCGACAGGCCTTGTGTCTGCAGGACTTTGTGTCATCACGGGAACAGGAGGTCTGGAAGAATAAATAAAAAGAAAGATAAGTGCTGAGTGGGCGTCTTATCTATGCATGCACGTTTACACAAGGTCAACAACTAAAATAGGTGACAAAATGTTGATTTCACCACTTTGAGCATGTTTTATCACGTCCCTCTCTTACATGGGTTTAGGTTCCTTCCTGTTCACCGGCATAGGAGCCTTTGCAGTGGGAGTCGGTGGGAGGAATTTGGAGGGAAAACTGGCCCGTTTGTCTTCATCTGAAAGAACTACAGATCTAACTCAGTCACACATCATTCATCTGACGGTTAGCAGATTTTTACAAAAAACAATTTAAACCTCACTCGATTTCATGTCATTCATGGAAGGAAACGTCAAATGCTGAAGGAAAAGAAACAAATGTTGAGCCAAACCGGTGGTTTGGATTTGTGTCAGCAGATAAACGAAGAAAAACTAACTTTTTAATCAACCTCTGCTTTGAAAGTTGTATTTTTAATGAGAAGTAACACACACTTACAGTGTGAGCTCTTGGGACCGGAGGTTTCATCCTGCAGATTGTGAACATTTATTTTTTTATGCACTCAATATAGATAATTTAAGTGAAGCGCTGTTATTACTGAAATCACATTTGCATTTTGCTTAAACCGTAAAGGAGGATAAGAAAGTGCATCAGAAAAGCGATGAAATCCGTCTCAGATTCAGGTTGAGGTGAGCTTACATGGGTTTGGGGCCAGGAGGTCCTGTTACGAGAGACGGCAGCCCTCTGGTTGGTCCACGTGGGGAAGGTGAGCAAGCTGAAGACAAGCAACAATCATTTTTATGATCTGATCTTGTTAGTTTTCCTCTCACTGTTGATTTCTTATGAGCACCTTGGCCAGTTTAAAGTGATTAAACCAACCTTCTGGCTCCAAGTACAGGTCATCATTATCTTCCTGAAAAATAAAGTCATGACAAGCATCACATGTTGAAAGTTTCAGCATTTTTATATAAGGGTCGCAGTTTGAGATCTTGTTACAGCATCTTTTAGGTCCTGAAGTGGATCACCAGTCCTGTGTGGGTGTCGGCACATTCATGAACTCTTAGTTAAAGAGCATTTGATCACTGCATTAGTTTAAGTTGAGGTGGCCATTTTGGTCTAATCTCAGAAGTAAGGTATAAGTTCTCACGCTCTGAGTGTGTTTAACCACAAGTTTGACCTCAAAACGAACTACATTGTAGTCATTTGTGTGTTTTCAAATGCAATTGTCTGTGGCAGCCATTTTGAATTGAGCCTAAAGTAGAGTAAAATGCTTTTGAATATGAAAATAATCGAAATTGTAGCTTTCTAATAGAAAAGGGTTAAAATGTGCTTTGATCATACGTTTGTGATCCTTTTGATCATTCGTCCAAATGGCTTAATAAGCAGAAACTTGCTCAGCAATCTCTATTTGTGGGTTTCTGGTAACACATCTAAATATTACATGATCTATATAGACAAATATTTGTTCAAAGTTAGCATGTTAGACTCACCTGTTCTTCATTTGGGTCCAGATAAACATCTGAAACACAAAAAGAAGACACTTGTATTGATTGTGGACAACCCAAAAATGAGCTCACATCTTCTGGCATTATATATTTATCCTCTAATAAATTATCTAATTTATCTTAAACTTTTTAAACTTCAGCTTTCTAAACTGTATTTACGTTTTATTACGTTCTGATTCCTGCTCATCAAACAAAAACCACAGATGTATGTTTTAGTCCCCTGCCAGGATTTCACACACACA
>NC_056505.1:12336657-12340802 GCF_014905685.2 Nematolebias whitei
GGTGGTGTTGTTGCTCCAGCTGAGGTTGTCATTCATGTGTACACCCAAGTACTTGTAGCTGGAGACCACTTCCACCGCAGATCCTCTTATGTTCAGGGGGGTGTAGATGTTTTTGTTCCTTCTGAAGTCCACAATCATCTCCTTTGTCTTCTTCACATTGATGTGAAGGTTATTCTCTTTGCACCAGCTCTCCAGGTGTTCCACCTCTTGCCTGTAGCTGGACTCATCATTGTTTGTGATGCATCCCACCACCGCTGTATCATCTGCAAACTTTACAATGTGACAGCCTGGATGGGTAGCTGCACAATCATACGTGAGCAGAGTAAACAGGAGGGGGCTCAACACACATCCTTGAGGAGAGCCAGTGCTGAGGGTTATGGTGGAGGAGGAGAAGAGAAACTCGTCCATGCTTTTGTCTCCTCCAGGCTCGACTACTGCAACTCCCTGTTTACTGGAATACCCGGCAAAAACCTTCAGAAACTTCAATATATTCAAAACAGTGCAGCCAGGATTTTATTGAGAGCTCGTAAATTTGAACATATTACACCCATTCTCCATAACCTCCATTGGCTTCCTGTCACCTACAGAATTCAGTACAAAATTGCTCTCATTACCCATCAGTGTTTATATGGAAATTCACCAGATTATCTGAAGGACCTTCTTGCTCCATATTCATCCACCCGGTCCCTACGATCACAGAACAGTCATCTCCTCCACCTGCCACGAACTAAATTAAGAACCATGGGAGATCGGGCATTCTGTGTGGCTGCCCCCCGCCTCTGGAACTCCCTCCCTGAATATCTGAGAGCTCCACAATCATTGACTGACTTTAAAAAAGGCTTAAAGACTTTTCTTTTTAAGCAAGCCTATTCTGCCTCCACATGATTGTATCATTGATTTTAGTTGTTTGTATCATTGATTTTAGTTGATTTTATCACAGATTTTAGTTGATTTTATCACAGATTTTAGTTGATTGTATCATTGATTTTAGTTGATTTTATCACAGATTTTAGTTGATTTTATCATTGATTTTAGTTGCACTCTGTAGCACTTTGAGATTTTTGTTAATGAAAAGTGCGTTACAAATTAAATTCATTATTATTATTATTATAAGTTGTGGATCCTCACTAACTGTGGTCTGTTTGTTAAAAAGTCTAGTACCCAGTTGCAAATGGAGGGGCTTAGTCCTAGTGTGGATAGTTTGTCCATCAGGGTTTGGGGGATCATGGTGTTGAAGGCGGATGTGAAGTCCACAAAGAGCATACGGACGTAAGAGTTTTTCTGCTCCAGGTGGTTGAGCGCAGTGTGGACCACAGAGGAGATTGCATCCTGTGTTGATCGGTTCTCACGGTATGCATACTGATGAGGGTCCTCGTTGATGTTGATGGTTGTTTTTATGCGAGTCATGACCAGTTTTTCAAAGCATTTAGTGACTATCGGGGTGAGGGCCACTGGCCGATAGTCATTCAGACCAGTCACTGTAGAGCTTTTTGGGACTGGGATGATGGTGGCAGTCTTCAGGCAGGTGGGAACTGTCTCCAGGGTAAGTGAGGTATTAAAGATGTCTGCCAGCACCTCACAGAGCTGATCAGCACATTCCTTCAACACTTTTCCGGGGATGTTGTCTGGGCCAGTTGCCTTGTGCGGATTAATCCTCCTGAAGGTACTCCTTACTTCTGCTGAGGTCACGCTGAGATGCTCTTCATCCGGTGGTGAGGTGAGTCTGGTGCTGGGTGGTCTGTTCGGGTCTTCAAAGCGTGCATAGAACTTGTTGAGGGCATCAGGCAGAGATGGGTCTTTGGGGCATTGTTCACTCCTTCCTTTATAATCTGTTATGCACTTAATGCCCCTCCACATGCTCCGAGGGTCTTGTGAGATGAATTGACCCTCGATCCTCTGTGCATATGTGGCCTTGGCCCTCTTAATACCAGCAACCAGCTCTTTTCTTGTCCTACTCAGCTCCTCTGAGTTTCCAGACCTGAAGGCAGTGTTCCTGGCTTCCACCAGGGTATGCACCTCTGCATTCAGCCAAGGTTTTCTGTTTGGGCAGCTTTTAACATTTCTGATAGTGGAGACGGTTTCAGTACATGTACTAATGTAACCCAGAACTGAGGATGTGTATTGGTCAAGATCAAGCGAACCTCCATTTTCAGCAGCTTTTTTTTTTTTATACGCAGTACAATGAAATTAAGAGCCACTCCTTTTTCCAGTGCAAAAACACGCCTTAAGAAAACACACACTAAAAATATAAAAAATGTAACGCAATATAGATATAATAATGAAAGTAAAAAATACAAGTATTACACAATTGTATTGCACATTATGGATATTAGTGAGGTGGTTAAGGTGACTGACAGTATGAAATGTCAGTAGTATTGCACAGTAGAAGTCCAGGTGTTTGGGAGGTTAGATTATTAAATCAGTGCATGTGTGAGTTCAGTGTGGTGATGGCTTTTGGGAAAAAACTGTTCTTGAATCTGTTTGTTCTTGTTCTGATGCACCTGTAGCGTTTCCCTGAAGGTAACAAGTCAAACAGTTCAAAACTCGGGTCTGAACAGTCCATGATTATATTTTCTGCTCTGTTGAGGCAGCGTGATGTGTAAATGTCCATCAGGGAGGGGAGAGGACAGCTAGTTATCTTTTGTGCTATTGACTACTCTCTGAAGCCTCTCCCTGTCAGCCAGGGTGCAGCTGCCGTAATCCGTGTGTGATTAGATCATTACATGTAGTAATTCAAATGAAACACGTGCAGCTTAAAGTTGGTGACGTTGTTGCCAGAGATGCAATAAATATTATATCCATACAAAGATTTTAGGCTCTATACAATATAAGAAAATATGTTTTTTAAAAATGACAAATATAGGATAGTTTTGGCATTTCTGTGCTCCACCTAGTTTTTATTCAAGTGAACTTCCACATATCATCAGAAAGTCCGATCCGAGTCATCCGATCACCTGCATGTTTACCAACCACAACACATGCCTCAACTTTTGTCTCTCAATCCAGCACGCTGAGCAAGACAGAGAACCTTCACTTAGCATATGTAATAGTTTCGGTCAAAATTCAATTATTTTAAAGCCACAATACAATATTTATTAATTTCCTATCTGGCAACCCCAGTGATGCTGAGTACCAGATGGTTTATGAGAAGTGGTGGTGTGCAGTGCTACACAGTAAAAGGTGACAGTAAACGAAGGACAAACATTTTGACGCACCGGTACTGCATAATTTGGAAGAACATCCATCCCACTGGACCCTGCAGAGCCGGTAGCCAAAAATGATGCAATGGTTCATCAAACTTCCATGTCTTGGTGATGTCCCCCCCCCCACTTCTCACACAGTGCCTGCTGGACATGGGCATCAGTGACCCCTGGAACCCGAAAAGGAAGAAGCGGGTAAAAGTTAATGGATGAATGAATAGAACTCTACTCGTGCACAATGCCGGTGTGTGTTTGTTTTTTAAATTTAACTGAATCATTTGACCTCCAAGCTGCAGAAGTCTGGTCCGTCTTATTGTGTTTTCTGTCAAGCCAATAGGAGTCACCTGTTCGCAGTAGCGTCCAATAAAAAGTAAATAAAAAAAAAATGCTAGATTCTAAATCATAATCTTCAGTTGACAGTAGGTTAACAGTTGATGTAAAAGCTTTACAATACAAAATAAAGTCATTGTGAAAAAGAGAATTTTGGCTTATCTTTAAAGTATTTGGCTTTGTGGATGAAAGTTTTTCCCAAGATGATAATGGTGTTTATGAGAAAGTTGTCAGTGTAATTGCCACAATAAGTGCACAAATCATTTCTTTGTTAGAGAACATTTTAATAGAGGGAACTTTGGAAAAATAACAAATCAAACTCATCAGACGACCGTGCGTCAACATATGCACAGTGAAAATATTAATGCAACAGCACAAAAGACAATAACTGGTTTCAACACCAAATTATTGAATAAGTGGATTCCATTTAAGGTTTTAATGTAAATTTCTTTGGTTTGTAGGAAATTTGAGATATTTGATACATAATTTATGAACTGATTGTGGGTGGGGAGTTAAATTTGACAAATAGAGTTTTTAAATGGAAGAGTGGGATCCAGAATATCATCAAACATATGACGGATTATTTTATTAGAAAGTTTGGAGTTAAAAAAAAAA
>NC_056505.1:12343802-12409293 GCF_014905685.2 Nematolebias whitei
AAAAAAAAAACATTTTCAATCAATAATTGTGGCAAATAGGGAAAAATGGGTGAATGAGCCAGAGCATCTGCAATCAAACAAACTTAAGATAGCTTTAGGAATGGGTTCATAAAATGCTTAAAAAATGTTTTTTGGTTTGTGGCGCTCAACAAAAAAGGCGGTAAACAGCTCCATGTGGGCGGAGCCTCTTCAGGTTTACAGGAAATGTGAGTTTCAGGAAGTGGACGACTTTTGTTATCGCCAAAATAACTAAAGAGCTAAAAGTTTAACTCGGTTTGACCAGATACTCTCAGTGGCATTTAAAGTAAATCACCAGTGAGATAAGGCTGCTTACAAAGTTAAAGGTAAGACTGAGCTGAAGTTATGCTTCAGCAGAAGCGCAAATATGTAAATGTGTAAATAAAGTAAGAAAACGGCCGCAGTACGCTGTAATAACAGGTTAAAAAGGTGCAAACATTTCATATAATTTGTGTTTCAGTGTACACGTCTGTTAGGAGCAGATTAATGTCACAGTAATGTCAAGTTTAAAGTCTGAAAGCTGCATGTTAATCCCCTGAACAGGCCTCATGAATTAAAATGTTCACTGAATAAAAAGAGGCCTGTTTATAAACTGGACTGGCTTATTCAGCTTAGTGTTATTAGAGATTTTACATTTTTTATTGTTATTGTCATTATTAACGTGTCTAACTCCAATCATACATTTACTTTTTGTCTTGTGAAAATACTTTTTTAGAGTTCAAGTATTCTTTGATTTTATGACGAGAGACGTTTCTATATTCACTCTTCAGCATGTTTTATCAATTTAAAAGCACCAAAAGTGTTTTATTTTCAGACAAATCATGAAGTGAGTCTCTAGATTGTTTGCTAATCGATCATTCAGTCCTTTAGCTTTACTTGTTATCCTAAAAATGGTTTACAATCCAAGTTGATATAGTTATTCGGTAATAAATGAAGTCATTAGTTGTTGCAGAAAATGAACAAATGCAGAAACTGTTGGGGGTTTTAATTTTTTTTGTAGAATATTATGTAATTGATTAATTAATTTATTTAATCAACAATAAATTACACCTACTTGTCACAATGAGCTTTACATAGCTTTTATGGGACTGGATCATATCATGTCTGGTGTAAACCGAACATCTTACACCATGGTGAGAACAGCATCCTCACAGTCAAGCATGGAGGTGACAGCATCATGATGCGGGGATATTTTTTTATCAGCATGGTGGGAGGTGTTTTGGTAATTCCTGAGGGACACGTGTTGGAACTGTCCGGACCTTTGAAACTGGGATGGAGGTTTACATTCCAGCAGGACAATAACCCTGAACACCCTGCTAAAGGCAGGGGTCTGCAACCTGCGGCTCTGGGGCCACATGTGACTCTTTGGTTCCTCTGCGGCGGCTCTTTCAGGCTTTGACCAAAATTAAAATAAAACTGAATTTTCTTTAAATTACTACCAACAATGAAAATGGCTAGTTTTAGCAGATTTCCTGTCATTTTCAAATACAGCATGTGAAGAACAGTACAAGTACAAGGTGTAAAACATGTGGACTACACCATACTAGTAGTTTGTTAGCCACTTTGTTTAGACAACTTCCAGTCTCACAGTTTGATCTTTCTCTCAAAACCACCAAAATGTTTTGGAATATCTTTAAGACAAGCTGCTGAGAAGGAATATGGTGAGTAATTTTGATAACACTAAGAATAAAACACAAAAAACAAAGTCAAAGTAAACAAAAGTATTTATTTTTCTTTAAAAATGTTATTGACATCCATCAAACTGGCCTAATTTTATACTGCCTGGAACTTTAGGTTTTAAGTAGGATACTTAATTATTCAACAATTAAGAGAACTCACAGAGTTCAGTATTTTAATTTTTATAAAATTGTTAAAATTATATCTTATCTTTCTTTAAATGAATCTGGTCTTTTCTTTTGTACCTAAATGTAAAAATATTAATAAATGTTAATAATAAGACATTTTTCATTTTATAATATCATCTCCACTGGCCGGAAAAGCCATCTCCAACAAACTTGTAGTGGTCCACAGGCCACCAGTTGACAGTACGCAGTTGTAGCAGGTTTTGCGGATCTGGACATTATAATTAGTGAACAAAGTGGCAAAAATGGCTCTTTATTGTAAAGGTTGCAGATCCCTGGTCTAAGGGGAATCAATTTAGCATTTAAAACCCAGATTTCCATCCATTTGAGACTTTTTGGAAGGATTTTATTCTACACTAGTGGTACCCATCCAACTTGACGGAGCTGGAGCAGTTTGGTCACAAAGAACGAGCCTAAATTTCAGATTGGATATGAGGATCTCATGAACACGTGCCTAAAGAGACCTGATGCTGTACTTGCTGCACTGTACCTCCACAAACTGTTGACTTGTGTTGTTGTTCTGGTTGTAGGTGAGGAGACCATGAATCGAGTTCCTTTGCAACAGTCACAAAGCTGTGGTCTGTGGGAACTGAAGGAGCGACTCGGCACCGGAGGCTTTGGGAACGTTACAAGATGGCAAAATAAGGTAGAAAATGCTCTGTTATTCTATGTGTAATATTGTATTATTATTATTTTCTTGTATATTTAGGACAATTTTGGTTGTTTAAAAAAAGTCACAGAAGTTGTAAGAGTTTGAAAGGTGTAAAACAAAACAAAAAAAAGTTTTAAACTAGCATTTTCTTTAGAACCTCAGCACAATTACTTATTTTTTCTTTTTGTGAAGTGCCTTAAAAATCACATTTTGTTGTAATTTGGCATTATGAATAAAACAGCTGAATAGAAATCTAAATGTCTAAAAAATATTTTTTTTATAAAACAAAACATGTGACATTGTGAAAGCAAATCTCACAATATGCTTCAGCCTGGGAGATTTTAAAATACGTGCCAGTATTAGCATTTTCTTTCGAGTTTAACGTCCAATACTTATAACGAGTAAGCTGTCAGGCACAACTCAGTACAATTTACTTCTAATGTCTTGCTAAACTTGCACCATAAAACATATAATATCCTTATTTATTGTTTCTTTTTACACTTTATACTTTTGCTATTGTTGGATGTAACTGGGACCCTGGATACAATTTCGTTCCACCTCGTGTACCACATGAAGTGTGAATGACAATAAAGAGCCTTGACCTTGATAACAAATGTATTCTTAATGACCTTGCCAACAGTGTTACAGTGGACAGACAGTGATTACAGGATATTACAGCATTATGGATTCTGTAACACAAAGAAGAACTTAGCAGAAATCTGCTAAGTTCTGGTGGTGTGGGGATGGCATTTAATCCATCCATCCATCCATCCATCCATCCATCCATCCATTCATCCATCCATCCATCCATCCATTTTCTTTGCCTGCTTCTTATTTCTGAATCTTGGGGAGCTGGTGTTTGGCAGTCATTATGAGTGGTAGTGAACTCCCTGGACTGGTCATAAGTCCATCACAAGGCCACATCCTGTGACCTTCTTCCTGGGAGGTGACAGGTCTGCAGGATGACAATCCTTATTGATGTTCCTATCCAATCAGGATTTATTTGCAAGAAAATGAATAGTGGGAACACAAAACTGAACCCAGGCGTGTTCTGCTTTGACTCCAAAAAGGAAACGGATCTGTTTTGAAAAACCTTGTTTTAGGGTTTTCACCTGCATCAAACTGAGAGAATGAATGACGTCAGTCCAGGAAACTGAGTGCAGCTGAATTATTATTTATTTTTAATTCTCATCACGTCCTGCTAAGTCACAGCATGACAAGATTATGACAGCATGGGAGCATGAACACTCCTGGTTAGTTGACCCTTTTCCTCAGCTGTACTTCAGCTGGATTACTCGGCATCATCACTTTCAGGACAAACAGAACCAGGCGGTGTCTTCATGTGGACGTAGTGCGCAACGAGGAGTCGGAAAACACCCAAGAGTTTATCGTTATCTGTAGCTGTGTCAGTAAAACATTTTTTACAAACATTTGTTCACGTGTTATGATGCCATTATGTGCAGTGCATAAAATCTTTATTTTAGGCTCAGTATCAAATCCTAATTTAGTTCCTAATCCGTTTACAAAACTTTAGAAAACTGTTTAAGATGGTCTGATAAGCTGTCACAGTACAGTCCCAGTGCTTTATATTATTAACCACTGCAGCCTGAATTTACAAGGGAATGGAAAAATGCTTTACTGGTGAGGACTTGCTGGCACCACTGCTGACACAAATAAACTTCCTATATAGAACATTTCCTGTCTTTCTGCATTCATGACAATACTGCGGGTTATAATTAGGTCAGTGGGTTCTGGGTGGATCCTGATTTAATTAACTGAGCAGAGTGGTGGGACTTGGGTTAGTACCATTTCTTTGATGTGAAACAGGTAGTCAGATGGAGCTGGGTGGGGCTTTAACTGTGGAAATAGGATATTTATGCTCTTTGTTTTCTGTGCTTTGTTCACCAAAAGGTACAAGCCCGACAAAGAATCTTGCTTTAAAAGAGGAATTTAATTGCCTTTATTTTGGAACAAAAGTGTCTGTTTGTCTTATATCAGTCATTTTGTAGGTGGTATATATGCTGTTTTACCAATAAGTCAAAATCTTATAATCTTATAACCTTATAATCTAGCTGGGGTTTTTTTTCTACTTTTCCTTTTGACTGTCCTTTTGGTTGTTATTTTGTTTTGATTTGTAAAAATAAATAAATATATTTAAATCTGTATGCCTCTTTTATGACTGTGTGTTGTTGTCGTTGTTGTCCACTGTTGTCATCACTCTTTGTTAATCCATACATATAATGAGTGCCAGAGGCTCAATGGGATGAACCTGTCTAAATAAAGGTTGAAAAAAAAAATGTATTCACAAAACACACGCTCTGCCTGGGGCAGTTTGAACTCAGTGAGGTTATTGGTTTATGCAGCATTTTGGACCAGTTTTCTACATAAAAGTTGAATTACAGCCACTGATAGGTAGAGGTAAAAAGATCAACTCATTATCTGGTTTATTAGATAATTACAAATGGAGTTGCTGCTAGCTAGGTGATGCTAAACATTACTAGCATATCAACTAGCTACCTACCGGTAAAAAAGTCTTAGGAAACCAAACTCACTGTCTGGTGCAAACTAATATTAATACTAAAAAACAATTAGGGTAAGCTTTTTCTTACATTATACCTTTATTTTATTTAACCTTTATTTATACAGGTAGTCTCATTGAGTCATGAGGACTGATTTTCAAGAGAGACCTGTTTTAGACAACATACAGTACAGACAACAATATACAACAATACAAAGTGATTAAAATAAAAATAGGGTCGTACTGTAAAACCACTGTTGACTTACTTTTGTTCTGTCGCTGACTCTGACCTGCTTTTGAGGTATTCCTCTTTCACCACCAGATGATTTGCTAAGACTGAATGAAGACATTTTGACGTGACGTGATTTTTTTCACTGTTCGCTTTAGATGCATTGATTTGTTTGTTGTTAATTTTAGTAAAAACACGAGTAAAATTACATTAAAATAACTTTACCACAAAAAAATGACCTTAACGCAGAATACCCAGCTTTTGTTCTTCTGCAAAGTTTTGAAAAATGATCCTTAAACTATGGTGTCATGTTTCCTGAGGTTTAGGACCCAAGAAAGCAAACTTCACTTGAGATTTAAAGAAAAAACTAAACTTTACTTAAAAACCGAAAGGCTGATGTGGAAGCAAACTCTGACAGGGAAGCACAAGGAAACTAAAGGAGGCGCTAGAAGAATCAGAACATGGCATGAGAGCCAATAATGCTCAGCTAGTTAGCGAACGAAAACCGACTGAATAAATAGACACGGGCTGATGTGGAAGTGTACACACCTGGGTTAGACGAGACTGGGAATAGATGAGGAAACAAACTTAACACAAAGAAAATACAAACACTAATCTAAACACTGGAAAACTCTGATCTTGACAGATAACGTCCACAGAAATTGTGAGAAATGATGCAAAGCTGAGTTTGTTTTTATGTTTTTAGGACACAGAAGAGCAGATTGCTATAAAGCAGTGTCGCCAGGAGCTGAGTGAGAGGAACAAAGAGAGATGGTGTCTAGAGATCCAGATCATGAAGAGGTCGGTTTCAGTTACACACATTAATGGGATGAAGGTTTTATTTGTATCTCTTGACATTTCTTGTTATCCATTGACATCTTTAATTTACTTGGTATGCTTATTTCCATTTTTACCAAAGCTTATAACCATGGCATTTTCTTGCAGCCAGTCAGGTTTATGCTCAGGTCACTGAATCTAATAATTATTTCACCTTGAATGTACAGAAAAGTCTGATTATGAACACTTTGAGGTGGAAAATTGTCCCGTGAAGCAAGAAAATACGTAAGGTAAACCAAAGTTTAATTCTTTTACTGATGTAATATGGGTTAAAGAATTGACATCTGGTGAACTGAGCGGTAGATTTAATTGGTTTCCAAATAAGTTTATTGTTTTTTTCCCCATTTCAGTCTCCATGTCCGTCAGACTCAGAGGTTTTGGGATCATAATTAAACTTTTGTCTTAAACCTGATCTGTTCAAAACAAAAGCTTCAGAGAAGAATGTTGAACAGCTTGCAAGGAAAGAAAAAAACACGTGGCAAAAATAAATAAAAATAAAAAGGTATAAACCAAATAAATGAAATGAATTGAACTAAAACAAAGAAATACTATTATAGAAAAAAGATCTATATACATATATATTTTTTGTAAATGATGATTTTGTGTTTTATGTTGTAACTTTAAATTTCTACTTTTTTTCTGGTGTTTTTTTCTTATTGTGATTTTATGTTACGTGTTTTTCCTCCTTCTTATATTTTATTCCACATATATGCCAGTTAGTTAAAACTATTCTGTATATATCAGTAAGAACGAGTTATTTTGACGTTCATTATAACACAAATCTTAAATTCGCCTGCTTGATGCAGTTTTTTTTTTCATTCATTCAACCTTTATTTAAACAGGTTAGTCCCATTGAGCCACGAGGACTCATTTACAAGAGAGACCTGAGTTTAGGCTCCTTCTGTTTTGTGAGGCCGGTCTGACATTTTGTCAGCCAACACGCTGCATCCCAGGACGACTTTGTTGTTTGTGGGTTTGACATTTGACATTTATGAACCCATCTGTTTCTCAAGTTTTCTCCAAAAACAACGACAAAGTTTGTTTTCCTTAACAGTACAAATCCCACATTTAAAAAATTAGGGCAGCGTGGGCGTTTGGGTTATTTTAGTAACTTTGGCTATTTCTAGCGACATAATGGTCCACCTCCTCATTTTTCTTTACCTAAGTGGGCATTTTTATACCCAAACACATCTGTTAACAGTTTCTGTTGAGGTGTCAGATCCCTGCAGTTGTGTGCCAGCTCGTGTGGGTTGTGATGTTTTGTGAGCGGCGAGGTGTGTGTGTGTGTGGTTTTCCCCATTTCATGGTGCAAACATGAATGCAAAAACATTTTTCTTCATTTCACTTTAACAAGTGTGTTGTGTTTGAACAGACATGGTTAGAACCGCAACCGTCCCGTTCACCCACGCTGAACTCGTGGAAACACCACAGGGCAGGGGACATGGCAGCTTAACGTTGTATAATTATAGCTTCTTAACACACATTTATGCATACACTTCAAAACACCTTGCTTTGTTTATTAGCTATAATGTGTTTATGAAGTTTGCATTGCGTATTTCTTTCATCTGCTGAAAGTTCGAGCCAAACTATGAAAACTTGTTTATTCCGCATTCTGAAGCAGATTTAATCTCTGTCTTTAAAATAAGTAAGAAATTAAAAAAACTGATAATTTTCTCTCTAGTCCTCCAACAGTTGTTCACAATGGTAAAGCATAATATTGTAAGCGTGTTAAAATACAATATGTACCGGTAAATAAATTATTTCCATAAGATTCAGAACCGTCGCTTTGCATTTTTGTTCAAGCAGTTTTTGCAGCAACGAGAGCCTCAAGTTTTCCTCATAATGATCTCACAAGATTAACACACGTTTTCTTTGGACGTTTCTTGCATTTTTCGTGGCAGAAAGATTTAAGCTCCAGCTTGGACAAACAAATCATGAAGTTTCCATCATAACACATGTGCTAAGAGTGACACGGACTCAATGAGGCCGAAAACTGTTCAGGTGCAAAAGAAAATGGGGAGCCTTCTTGCGAGACGTTTTGCATTAGGATAAAGTTAGAATTCACTGTCTGATTTGTACTTGCAGGTTGGACCATGTTAACGTGGTCGCAGCTCGAGAAGTTCCTGAGGGGATGGAGAAACTGGTGGCCACCAATGATCTGCCCCTGTTGGCCATGGAGTACTGCCAGGGTGGAGATTTGAGGAAGGTAAGAGGGTTTGTCTTCAGCTCAGACAATAACAGTTTTGGTATAAAGGGCTAAATCCCACTGAATTACCATGAAACTTATTATTCTAATAATTAGTCTTTTATGGCAGTTTTAAGAACTGTCTCTCTCACTAGATGCATGCATACCAGCATCAAAAAACTAAAAACAGACATGCAAGACAGCATATCTTTCTGTTCTTCTGGATTGTGCCTCAGTTTGTGAACAGCAAGCAGATAACTGCTTTGTGTTTATTCTTTTAACTCACTTAGCATCAGTGTTGCCAGATAGAGTCGAGGTTTTCCAGCCCAACAGTCTGTTAAAAACCGCACCATCACACAAAAACCCGCCCAATCTTATATCCGTCCAATATTGTTATATTTACTGTTAGAACACACACACACACAATACCCCCCACCCCCTGTAAAGATACATTGATGTTTATTTGTTCATAGATGAGATTAATTGAAATCAGTTAAATGTGAATGATAGTTCTCTTTATTCAGAAAATCCACACGTCACATTTCAGGATTGGTTATTATAGACACAGATTAAATGTTCAATATAAATGTTTCTATATTTATTGCCACAGTAATAGTGTTACACACATTAGTAGCTGTAAACACTCAAAATAATATGTTGGTTTAGTTCTTACCTTTAACCTAAACATTTAAGGAGTAACATTTTAAATAATCACTTTTAAAGTTATAAATGTTGTCTTTGATGCCTGTTTGTTTTCCCAAATATATTAGTGTGTTTAAACGACAGGCATTAACATAAAACATTTTGTAGAACGGTGCTTTATAAAGTTCAGTCCATTTCCTTATATCAGTTGACCAGTAGTTCTGCCACATCCAATATGGCGGCCACTCCGACGTACCACTGCAACGGGTCAGCCCACCCAACGAGGTGTCCACTAAAACTGCCTCACCAGTACTCTGTTGTGAACGCCCTGACAGATGACAATAGCCAATCAGTGATGGAGAAAGGTCAGGGGAGCTTTGATATGAAGTAATGATGAATGATTGTTTGAAATGTGTAGGTTAACTCAAAAACTGCCGATCTAACTCTAAATCCGCCCAAATTATCCCCACCCTCCCAAAACAATTTTTACCTGCAAAATCAGAATGAAAACCGCCCAATTGGTGGTAAACCGCCCAGTCTGGCAACACTGCTTAGCATGAAGCCTGCTGTCAGCTGCAGAAAAAAAAAATCACAATCTAAAATATCATTAAGATTCTTTTCAAAGCCTTAAAGATGTTTGAAAACCAATCAGGGTGGACTTGGGACAAATAGAGCCATTTGTAAGCTCTCCAAACCTTTAAATGCATCATTCTCTTCTGCTGGTTGAGCTTCTGTTCATGAATCACTTTGAATGTGCTGTTGTTGTCATCGGTCATTGACTTGTTATAAAGCTTGTTTTGTCTATTTCAACTTCAAACTTTTTCATGTAGTTGCATGCATTTAATTTTACTTCTTGTTTAATTTCTAAAAAAAAAAAAAAAAAAAAAATCACCAGTTTGTTGTTCGTTTGTTGAGTGTGGGGTCATAAAACACCAAGTCAGGGGGATCTTGAGAAGATCTACTGCAATCAAATTAACTTTAAAACAATTTCCAGTGGCACGTTAGGCCTAAACTGTTACAAACTCATAAAAACATCATAAATGGATGAAAATAATATAACGGTTAATGAGACTTTTTGTTAAATGACTGCAATAGTTGGAGTCACAACTCTGTGGCTGAGTGGTTAGAGCAGTCAACCTCCAATGCAAAAGTTGGGCATTCGATTCCACCAGCAGTCACATGCCGAAGTGTCCCCGGGCAAGACTGAACCTCTAATTGCCTCCAGTGTGTGTCCCATCAGTGTATGAATGTGATAAAGCACTGATTAGTCTTTGTATAGATGTAGTAGAGTGATGTATGAATGGGTAAATGAGGGTGCAGTTTGTGTTGTAAAGAGCTTTAAGTATCTTGATCAGATAGAAAAGTGCTATACAAGTACAGTCAATTTACCATAATTTGTTTTATGTATCTATTTATCAATACTTCCATATTGTATTTTGTCAAACATCAGATTTCAATGCTAATCTGACCTGTTAGAATGCTTTTTGGTCCTCTATACAAAATATTTATAATTTTAGCACAATTTTTTCCATTTTGCAAAACAACTTAAATTTATTAAAACTGCTACCATGTTGCAAAAGACCTAATAAAACTGTTTGGTTGCCTCTTATACAGTAGATTTCTTATATTGAAAACTAAAATGCATTATAAGTACCTGTAGTTTAATTGGAGAACCAAAAAGCACAGATGTTAAAAACTTCAGCAATAGGACAGAATTAAAAACCATGGCCACGTGTGATGCCTTCTTTACATGGTTAATGTTTCTCAGATCTTGAGTTTGTATTTCTGCAGTATCTGAACGTCCTGGAGAACTGCTGTGGAATGAGGGAAGGATCCATTCTGATTCTGTTATGTGACATTTGTGAGTATTTGGTTCGATTAACAGCTTCGACTTGACTATCCAAAATGTTTGAGATATGTGAGCATTATGGTTTAATTATTAAGTAACTGGATGAGCTGGCAGAGTGATTAGTTTCCTGTAGTAAGGAGGAAAAGTTCCTGGTGGTGAGGAGTAGCGTGACGTCATCCGTGACCCGAAACCCCTCAGCTGCTTAGTCACTGCAGTGATCGCTCCCACTCATACTGAGGTTTACGTCAGCAGTCGGATACTCACGCTGTTTGTTGAAAACTATACCAACTCACAAACTGCGCCTCTCCTATAAACAGGTTAGAGAAAGCGACATATAATGTGGATCAAAACAAAGCTACACGTGGGAGTAAAGTGAGATTTACACACAAACTCCTTTCCTGTCGTGAGCTGATGAACATTTCCTGATAATGACTGGTCCCTCTTTGATCGTCATGAGTGAGGGCACCAACACGGCCCACCACCACAAGCTCAGATACACACTCAGGTAACTAAAAGCAATAAGATCTGCTTCGCTGAATGGCATTTGCCAGCTCACACACACATTTGTAACCCGTTGACGCATAAACACAGTGACTTCAGAGTTTCTGTTTGTACACTGACAACACCTGCAAGACTTCAGCCACACCAGATTAAAGGATATTTTCATGAAAATAAACGTACACAAAACTTAATGGTCTTAAAAAAAATGCTCGAAATATTTTTTTTCCTTCGATTTCTTGCAGATAAACATCTCATGTAGCTGCGGTGGAGTAAATGTGTTTGCAACAAATTGTTTATAAAACAGGTTGCTGTTAGGACTGAGAGACCAATGAAAAGATGCAATACCACCAAATGACCGCTAGGGGCAGTCACTCAGTACACCTACTGGTATTTAAGAGTTTCACTTCTCTCATTAAATGCTGAGGACGCCCCATCACTTGGCTTTATATTTGAATTTATAAGAGTTTTTTTTTTTAAATCACGGCAATAAAAACTGTCCCAAATTCTATTTACATTATCAGATTTTACAACAGATTGTTACTTAGTTATACTTATTAAAGAAAACCAACAATAAAGCTAAATGTAATATATCCCAATACACAGAACTAGACATTACAGTAGCTGTGATATATTTATTGAAAAAAGTTTGTACATTTCTTTGCTCACACTCCTTCATTTAGGCCCTGTTTACATGTAAACAATCCTTCAAAACATTTGCATTTTTCTGACATTTACTGTGCAAATGTCACACACATTCCCTGTGATGGACTTGCGACCCGTCCACAGGGTGTACCCCGCCCCTCGCACAGTGATTGCTGGACATGGGCACCGGCGACCCCCGTGACCCAAAATGGAAGAAGCGGGTAAAAAGATAATGGATGGATGGATGGATGGATGGATGGATGTCACACACATGTGATATAATGCTGTGCTCGTTCAATCTGCGGTAGTTTCCATTCCAGGTCACTAGCTGGTGCTGTGATTTCTGTACAGTCGTTCCTCATTTATCACAGAGGATCCGTACCCTGCAGTCCCGCGATAAGTGAAAAACCGCAAAGTAGGAATAGTAGTACAAGTAGTAAGTAGTAGTTTATTTTAGTATATATATATATATATATATATATATATATATATATATATATATATATATATATATGCATTTTAAACACTTCCTACGCTCTTGCAATATTCTAAACAATGTTTCTAAACTCTAAATGTTCTAAAAGTGCACAGCATGTCATGATTTCAGCTCCCTTCCTCATCTGCTCTTTGTCACCTGCAAGCGTTCTTGGCCACGCCCACTTCTCAGCTCTCCACAGAGAACAGCCGATCAGCTGCAGCAGGAAGTTTATCCTGCGTTAAGGGCTGCACAAAGGTGCAGCAGGGGCTAAATAATTTATTTTAAATAAAAATTCCACGCCAATTGTTTGTCATATCCAATCTTATTTTGAAAAACTGCGATAGAGCGAGTTTGCGATAAACGAACAGCAAAGTAGCGAGGGACTACTGTATATATAAATATAAGTAAATGTGTTTTTAAACCCTTCCCACTCTTGCAACATTCTAAACAATGTTTCTAAACTCTAAACGCTCTAAAAGAGCACAGAATGTCATTATCTCAGCCACGCCCACTTCTCTGCTGAAGAACAGAGATCGACAGAGGAGGAGGGAGGAGGAGCTGCAGGAGGAAGTTTCTCCTGCAGCGTGGGCTGCACACAGGTGCAGCAGGTGCTAACTAATTTACAATAACTCATTTTAAATGACACGTCAGTCTCGAGCATGAAAACCGTTACATTAACAATGGTGAATGCACAAATGTTTGTTTGGAGCTGAGGATGAGGTTGGGTTGCTCCCACACTAATTCAAAATGCTTCATTTTCAGAGAATGACTGTGTCGGGTATACAAACAGCTGTGTCACAGCAGAAATGCTACAGTTTCGCTCAAAAACGGCCTCTTGTAATTGTCATTAAAGCATACTTCTGTACAATCTCTCCCTAAAGGGACAGGCAGCCTCACCCCTTTACCCTCCCCTTACATTACAAAAAGAATTGAGACACTCCTACCTTCTTATATAGATGTTAAAAACCTAGGGGTAGGGTTAAAAGGTGAAATGAGACTCATCCTAATAATCTTTATATCATCATATGTAGCACTTGTGTCACACACTTACGCTGTATCATCAGTAATCCAGATATGGTCAAAAGGAAGTGAAGCACCTTTAATAACATAAATTAATCTAATTTAAGGAAACACAACTGTTCAAAAAGTGAAGGGGGAGAAGTGGGATTTGCTTCATTTTCTTTAAATTTGTCTTTATAGAGGAATAACAAGAAAAATATTTAATTATTGAAAACAGGTGTAGTTACTGTATTTTATTTCTACCAATAATAAACACTTTGTTACTGTTAGACACTCGGATAAGTACCTATTAAATATCAGGCACCTCTGTCACAGCAATACATCTGTTTAGTCAGAGTTTTTAATCAGTTATTGATTATTTAAATGCAGAAATAACCTTTTACTACAGCAGAACGAGTCATGAATTTCAGTCAGGTTTGCGTTGTTGAACTGTGCGTTCAGATATTTCCCATAAACGTTTAAACAGTGTACTGCATCAAACGACTTGCGTTATCTGCAGCTTTCTTTTCTGCCTCTTCTTATCCGTCTTTCAGCTTCGGCTTTAACCTACCTCCACAGCAAGAGGATCATCCACAGAGACCTGAAACCAGAAAACATTGTGCTGCAGCAGGGAGAGAAGAGGGTGAGATCAAAACCCCGTGAAATACAAACCACCACAAAGGCCTTTTGCTTCTGCTGTCTGTGGGTTATGAAGGAAAAAACAATTTCAGACGCATGTTTATCCTTTTTTAGAATATTTAATGTGGAAAACTGTCAGAGTTTGAGGGTTTTTCTTGTTTGGTTAATGTGTATATGTTTTCAGTAGGACTTCAGTGTATTTTTCAGAATGTTTTAAGTCTTATTAGATTTTCTTAACCATTTGTGTTTTGTGTTTCACGTTTAATCGGGCTTTTTTTTTAAAAAGCTTTTATAGCCACAGTTTTCCCTCAGCTGCTCTGACCTGCTGTTCATCTGCAATCACCCAGCTGTATTCATTCAGTAATCACCTCACCTTGTACTTATTATGCTCTACTTCTCTGCTTTATTGCAAGATCCATGTTGTTTCTCCTTGTGGACTGGCCATAATGTTTTTGTTTTACCCAATAGACCTTTGCTTTATACAATGTTTGCTGTCTTCTTCCCTTCCATCTTAGGTCTACTTCCCCGCCACGAGCGATGAAAACTGTTGAACTCGCAGTTTGAAGCTGGTTTGTGTAAAGGCCTTGCTCGTCATTTTGTCTATTATGCAACAATTTATTGCATGTCATATTCCAGCCTAAAACAAGAAAACAGGAAAATGTTATATAACTGTGGTCAGACTCATTAAAGAGGTAATATTCATGTTTATAAGCAATCCGCTGAGTTTATTGAAACTGAGCCCAACAAACTTGTTTGCTTTAAGTTTACAGTTTAGCTCTAACACTTGTATTCCTTGAATACAAGAAATGAAGTAAATATGATTTAAACTCTGAATTATAAGTTTTTAAGGTAAAATATTTTCTTATTTTTGTTTACATATGACAAAACCCAAAATCTAGAACCATGTTTCTGTTTAACACAGGCTAAGAAGTTAAAGGTAGTCACTGTAAAATATGAAATCAAACAAAAGTAGTTTGAAAGAGTTTACTTTAGTACTTTTCCACATATATTAAATGTAATATTGAAATGCAGGCATGCACTCGATGTAAACAAAGCCTTTGGCTGAATCTGCTGACAACCACATGGAAGCTACATGTTTGATGTACATTTGGCTGGCCATGGCTTGTGTAGGTAAACAAATATAGCTAGTAAGTTTAAGGTTTGACCTACTTTGGCTCTTTTCATAGGTAAACAAACCACACAGTAGATGGCAAATGGTCGTTAATGGTGCTTACAATTTACAATTTTTTTAATTTAACGACTGATATGAGAAAAATGTTGTGTTTTGTTTTATGTTTTTTGTCTTGTCTTCATGACATTGCAATGTATACCTTTAAATCCTATTCATGGCATAAAACACGATATACAATGTACATTTACACATGATTAAGTTCTTCCTTAAGTAAAGTATTTAACTGCTAAAGAGAATTGGGGTTATTTGGTGTTTTTTGGTGCATCTTTATTAGAAGAGTGGTGAAGATTTGAGGGGGTATATAAAGATGAAGGAGGTAAAAACCTGCTTTGAACTTGGAGAAAACCCTGTTCAAATCTGAAATTTCAAAACTCTAAATCAAAGTGCCAGATTTTTTTATTGGTTCTGTTTTAATAACTTATGTTAGACGCCTAAACATATACATTCAAGTACTCAGAAATGTTATTTTGTGATATAGACCTTGTTACTTGTCTCTTTGAAAAGATACAAACAAACTTTAGACATGTTTTTGCTCTTTCATAATCTTAGCTCATCCACAAGATCATAGATCTTGGCTATGCTAAGGAGTTGGACCAAAGCAGCCTTTGCACATCCTTCGTGGGAACTCTGCAGTACTTAGTAAGTGATTAAAGTGAACACTTCTGCACCTGATTTCCTGTCTGCTGAATCTGCTGCTCTTCATCTTCTTCCAGGCTCCAGAGCTCATAGAGAGGCAGAAGTACACGGTCACTGTGGACTACTGGAGTTTCGGCACGTTGGTGTTTGAGTGCATCACAGGATTTCGTCCTTTCTTACCAACATGGCAGCCCGTTCCCTGGTCGGTCCAGATTTTAGAAATTCACGTGTCTGGCATTAATGTGTTAAACTGCAAATTGACTGCCTATTGTGATCGTTTGTTTGTTTGTTTTGCCCATATTTAACAATGTTCCTATTGAAAATCACAGGAAAATTGCTCATATTGAGCTTTTATTTCATACACGTAGTGTTTTTTTTCCAAACACACACAATAATGATAGGTCAAGATTCTAGAAGTAATGAGAAACTTTACTTTTCCATTAGCTTGCATAATCTTGTCATGATTCTGCTACAATCATAAATTACAAAGTTGAACAATATTTTCTCGTGTTAAACTCTGATAAGCTTCATTAAAGGTACATGTTTGTATATGATTGTTGAGCTTGAGCTCACACTGAATGAAAATAAACAAGAGTTTCGAATGAATTGCAGGATATGTGGATTGGGCCAACATCAATGTCCCTCCCTGATTCCTCCTGAATGTGATGAATGATGTGAAGCTCAAGAGACATCATTTCTGCAGAGGAAAATACCTCCTAATCATTGCAGGAGACAATAAAGATATGAAACGCCGCTAAAGATACAAAAACAATCTGCTTGTAGTAAATTTTCATCATTTATGTGTATCCTGTTAGGCACAACAAAGTCAGGCTGAAGCAGGACAATGACATTGTTGTTTACGAGGATCTCTCTGGAGAAGTTCGGTTCTCCAAACATCTGCCCCAGCCCAACAACCTCAACAGGTGATTTTATACATTACTAACACACAAACCATTGTGCGGCATGCTCATTATCTAACGTGACAACTGCTGTTTGACAGTCTTTTGTTAGAAAAGTTGGAGAGGTGGCTGCAGCTGATGTTGAAGTGGTCTCCTAAGGAAAGAGGCAAAGACAGCATGGCTACACCCAACGACTGCTTCTCCCAGCTCGGGTTCATACTGGAGCTCAAGGTTAACAGGAAAAGAATAATCTCTTGATTGAACTTGACTGGGTTTTAAACACATTTATCAGCATTCACACTATTGTTTTCCTGTCTGTAATCTACCTGCCTCTGCAGACTTTGTCCTGTTAATGCTCTATTTTTTTATGCTGCTTTTACTATTTGCTACCCTTTTTGCTAACTTTAGCTAGTCTTTTGCTACTTTCCGCTTTTAAGTCTTTCAGTTATCACTTTTGATACTTTTAGCTACTACTATTTTACTTTTAGCTTTTAGGTAACTTTTTGCAATATTTAACTACTTTTAATAAGCCATGTGCTACTTTTAACTTCTCTTAACAGCTCAGCTTCAACTTCTTAACTAATTTTAACGAAGTAATTCAGCACTCAGCTTTCACTTGTTTTCTAGTTTGTTTAAAGCTCTTGATTGAGTCAAACTTTTTAAAATTTTAAGTTTGAGGGAACATAAAAGTTTGTGTTTCCTCTGGTTTTTGGGAAACTAAAAACACGAAACTGCTCTGATCTCATGCTTTCAGCTGGTTCATGTTCTGAACATGATGTCTGCTAAAATCCTGACGTACGCGGTCACAGATGATGAGACGGTGGCGGACCTGCAGCTGAGAATAGAAAAAGACACCAACATTCCTGCAGCCAATCAGGAGCTGCTGCTGGAGGCGGGGCTAGCCTTGGAGCCTCATGCTCTGGCCACACAGTGCGCCATCAATTACTCAGTAATCACGTCTTGCATCCACTCTGTAAACAACTTTGTAAATATTTACCTTCTGAATGGGAGTCACAGCAGTTTAATCTGTGTCTGTAGGAGGTAGACGGACGTCGAACAGATCTGCCCCTGGTCTTCCTGTTTGATTGCTCCTCCTGCACATATGAACCTCAGTTTGCTCCTCGGACACTTCCTGAAAATATTCGCTTTGTCCGTAAGCACAAATCTTCAGTTTTTCCACAAACGTAAATGCTAGAAAATGTCATGTTTTTATGCTCATGTCAGTGAGCTGGTAAAATATGCTTTTTATCTCCAACTGCTGACAGGAAAGATAATCTTAATCTAAAATGCAGGCATAAATGGAATGCTAAGCTTGTAACTGATATCCGGAAACACCAGTAGCTTGTTGTCCCACCGTGTTTCTGTCTGTGTTTCCCATAGAAACCGACCCAAAGCATGTCCTGCCTTACAGCCACCTGAGGAGGACGTGTGGCCAGGCGTGGCACACCATCCGCACTCTGAAGGAAGACTGGCAACGACTGCAGCAAGGCCAGAAAGCTGCCATGTAGGACTAACAACAAAGCTCACACTAACCTCCTCCACATACAAAACTGTTTGATGAAACCTAACCTTCTCTCTTCAGCATGAGCCTGCTGAGACACAACTCTTCGCTGTCCAAACAGAAGAACGAGATGGTGTCCATGTACCAAAGGCTCATAGCCAAGCTGGACTTCTTCATCACCAGCCTTCACATCGACATGGACAAATATCAGGAGCAGACAGCCACGGGGATCGGTACACGATAGCAAACAGTTTAAGCTACAACTACTAAAGCTGTCATTTCCCAGGCAGTTCAGTCACAATTAATGAAACAGCTAACCAAAGAAATGGATGTATAGAGAACTATCTATGAAGAACAACAAGGTGTGCTTCTGACTAAAGTCCTTTAATGTTTTAGCCTCAGAGAAACTTCTGGCTGTATGGAGAGAAATGGAGCAAACTGCTGTCAGCTGTGGTCAGGTAGGCCTGAGTGGGTTTTGAATTTGTGCTTTTATTTGCGGAGTTTCTTTTAAAAGAGACTAAAATGTTTGTGTGGGTTTCAAGCCCAAGGTGAGTGAACTTGAAGAGGAGATGATGAGGCTGCAGCCTGACATCGTGGATGTGCAGAGGCAACCGTTTAGGAGCGGAGAGGCCTTGGACACCCTGTAAGTCTGAACCAAAGCCAGAACATACAGAACTAACTGCTCTTTAAGCTCAGACTCGGCTCACTTCCTCATTTTGATCCTCAGTGAAGGAAAAGCCATGGAGCTGTTCCGCAAACTCCGAGAGAAACCCAGAGGTCTGAGCTTTTGCTATTGGTGTTTCTGCACTCGTGGTGTCGCGCACGTGAAACTAAATCTCCCATCTCCTCTGGTTTCCCTTCCTCAGACCAAAGGTGTCCAGGAGACAGTCAGGAGGCAGTGCGTCTGGTGTTTCAGGCTGTGCAGTTTTACGAGAGGAAGCTCAAAGATTTCTACACACACCTCAGGTACTCTTAAGACACACATGACGTTCTTTGACATAAAAATGCATTCTGTTCAACGAAGCCAATAACTCCTTTTAAATACAAAGTTTGCTTTTTACTTGTATCGAACACAGAAAAGAATTAAACTCTTAGCATTCCTTGGAGGAATTCATGTCGCCTGCCGCCTTTTAAAAAACTGATAGACCAGGTAGGGGCTTCAGGGCCACAAATAATGAATGAATCAATCAACCAATTTTATTTATAAAGCACCCTTCATAGGCCTGTCGCAATAGACAATAAATGAATTAATCGCATGATAAATGAAAATTGTCATTTATTTCATTTATCGGCTTTATCTTTTCTTCGTGTCTCTCTTTCTGCTGAAGACACTGGATGACAAAAGCCTCAACTCCGGTGCTCTTCACTGACCCCTCCCTTTCTCTTTTTTCTTTAAAATCTGTTTTAACCGTCCAAAATCGCGTTTGTGGATCGTTAAAAGCAGCTAAGCTACGAGCTAAGCTAACAGGCCGACCTTGGGGGGTAAAAACATCCGTCTTGTCAAAATTCATTGTTGAAACCCGTGCCTTCGTGTAAAAAGTTGTTTTTCTCTTCAAAAAGAAGC
This sequence comes from Nematolebias whitei, assembly GCF_014905685.2. Classification (NCBI taxonomy): domain Eukaryota; kingdom Metazoa; phylum Chordata; class Actinopteri; order Cyprinodontiformes; family Rivulidae; genus Nematolebias; species Nematolebias whitei. The sequence goes on from NC_056505.1 coordinate 12,363,646, forward strand.
TGAGAACTTGTTTACTGATTTTTTATTAAAAGCTTTGTGTGAAAAATGCTATGCTAAAGAGCTCAAACCACACCAAGCGTCTGCCATTTTGAGAACTGGAAACAAGGAAAGAGAAACAACCCATGTCACGTCAAGTGGCCTCCCTCCCATTTTTCTTAGAGACACACTGCTCGCTCCTTCACTATCCATCCTTTGGTTCCAACAGTCTTATACTGCCATCCAGTGGTCAAAAAAGGTACTACACTCAAAACAAATTAACCAACATTTCTTCTTAAATTTGACCATAATTACTTATTATGGGCAAATTTCAAACAATATTATTGTTCATTGTAATAATTTCTGAGACAATCAACTGCCCAGCAAAATTTGTTATTGTGACAGTCCTAACCCTTCAAACTAAAAACAGCTCAAAGTGCTGTACAGAATTATAAACAATAAACCCACAAGATAAATGCAAACAATACACCAATATAACAGATATAAAGCACAAATTAAAAAAAAATTACAAAACATTTAATTTGAAAAAAACAATTATTGTATTTTCTACAAGGCTGTTAAAATTCACAAAGCTTTAATAATATATATTTATTAAACTAACCTACTCATATTTTATTTTAATTGATGCACAATCCACAGCTGCAGATATTCCTGTTCGCAGCTCAGTAACATCATTTTAATTCTGTGGCTCCTCAGTAAAACGGCAGTGTGCCGTCAACGTGTGATGGAGCTGCTGCCAAAGGTGGAGGGGGTGGTGCTGAAGATGGCCGAGAGCGAACAAGTCCTGATGAGTCTGCAGGAGAGACGACAGAGGGAGTTGTGGAACCTGCTTAAAGTCGCCTGTGTGAGGAAACAAGAACTGTTTAAATAAAAGGCCTTTAAAATAGATCTAAACATATTGCATGTTGCATATTAAAATGTTTTTATTAATAGAATTTCCACATCATGCACGTGCTGTAAACTGTGAACAAACAGAGTAAAGTGTTGTCTTACACAGAGCAAAGTTCGGAGCCCCATGAGTGAAAGTCCTGATGGATTCCGAACCCCTTCGTCAGTGTTGACCCCCCGACACAGCCTACAGCAACTGTGAGATCACCGAAACACACTCCAAAACATATACTGCTATGAGAATGAGGCTGTTCAGACCTATTGTTAAAAATGATGTTTTTTAGCTATCTGATTTCAAACAGAAAGCACTAAATTCAGGCCTTTAACGGCCTCAAAGCATTTTGGAAATGTGGAGGTCTGAAGCCCTTTTATGTGCACGAGTGCAAGTTTTTCTGATCCAAGCTGTACGACGTGACTCCAGACAAGCAGCAGACATCTCGAAGTAGATTAAAAAATCCTCTCAGCTGATTAAAGATAATTAAACAGTAGCCCTCGAGAATATTCTGAAAATACAACTTTTTGGGGGTTAAAGATTTAATGAGCTATCAAAATCCTTCTCAACACAAATGTTTGTTTTGATGGGATTTTATTAATCAAAATGGATTATAGGATGCTGTATGGGTGTTTCTCTTTGCTTTAATGTTTGATTTGATTTTTTTGGGGCCTGTTGTGGTCACTGCTTGCTATAATGAGCTGTTTGAATCAAAGGACAGTAGTCTGAACAGCAGTATGTTGCATTATACTCATCGCATTAAACACAAGGCTGATGTTAAAGCTGTGTGGGAGAGATGGCTGTCAGTCCGCTGTCATCTTCAACAGTGTGTCTGTTAAGAGAACTGAGCTTATCCAGAGAGCTCTACAGAAAAGCAACTCAAATAATCTTATTCTCATCTGGGATTAGACCTGTCACGATAAACAATAAATCAATTAATTGCATGATAAATTAAAATTTCTACCTCATTTTAATTTATTGGCTTTCATTTTTTTGTGTCTCTTTCTACTGAAGACACTGGATGACAAAAGGCTCAACTCTGGTGTTCTTCACTGACACCCCCCCCCCCCTTCTCTTTTCTCTTTAAAATCCATTTTAACCGTCCAAAATTGCGTTTTTGGATCGTTACAAGCAGCTAAGCTGAGAAGCTAAGCTACGAGCTAAGCTAACAGACCGACCTTGGGGGAAAAAAATCTCCGTCTTGTCAAAGCTCCAAAATTCACAGTTGAAACCCGTGCCTTTGTCTAAAAAGTTGTTTTTCTCTGCAAAAAGAAGCTGAGAACTTGTTTATTGATTTTTTTTTTTTTTTTAATAAAAGCTTTTTGTGAAAAATGCTGTTAAAGAGCTCAAACCACACCGAGCGTCCGCCATTTTGAAAACCGCAAAACAGGAACGAGAGACAGCTCATGTCACGTCAAGTGGCCTCCCACCCATTTTTCTTAAAGAGACACGCTGCTCGCTCCCTCACTATCCATCCTTCAATTCAAACAGTCTTATACTGCCATTCAGTGGTCAAAAAAGATATTACACACAAAAAGTAATCAATATTTCTTCCTAAATTTGACAATAATTACTAATTATTGTCAAATTTCAAACAGTTTTATTGTTTATCGTAATAATTTCTGAGGCAATCGCCCAGCAACATTTGTTATCGTGACAGGCCTATCGGGGTCCACATTTTACCACCAAGTAAACAGTACTGTCAGAGCTGATCACTTGCAGTCCTATCTAAAATGGATCTGTAACAACAAATCTGAATGACCTCTAAGAAAAAGGTACTGCTTTTAAAGCCACTGCAGACTACAGAAATTCTTCTTGGACCTTCATGTAGCTCTTTTAGAGAAGGGCTCTGAAACATCTGCCAACTATTTGAAGTGGAAGTCTTTCTTGTTCGCCCACCGTCTCCCACTGTCTGCTGCATATTTGACCCAGAAACTGTCCCATTCTTGTTGAACTCGGAGTGACAGAACCCCTGAAAACACAGTGACTTGTTTTGATTTACTTGTCCCAGCTGTGAGTAACATCTGCATGAGTCATACTGTCTGTGTCTGCAGCGATGAGTCTCTTGTGGAGGAGAGCAGGGCATTTGAGAGCCGCCTCCAGAGCTTGTTGCACGACACCATCCAGGAATCAGAGGGCAACATGGAGGTATTTTACTCCACATACTCCACATGGTGAGCCTGGTGTAGCAAGTGGAAGATTTAAAAAAACTGCTCTCGTCTTCCAGATGTTGAGGGAGTGGACGTGGCTGCGGGGAGATCAGAACTTCTCCAGCGATCTCTTCTGAACTTGGTGACATGTGGTACTCTACTACCTCTGTGTGGATGGGGTGTGGAACAACAAGAAGTCCTTCTGGCTGTCTGACTGTGTGTGAACGGGCTCATGGCTCTACACATAAGATCTCAGTCTCCTGTTTGACTTTGTAAGACAATTAATTCCAGCCTAAACAGACAGCACATCCTGTCGCTGTCAGGGAAATTCAGCAATGTGTGAATTTAAGTTTTATTTTTGGCAGAATTGCACTTCTTCATGAGCAGATCCCATCAGATGTTACCATGTTGCTTTTGAACGTCCAGGCAGACTCAGTCCTGCAGTCTGAAAGCTAGCGGTGAGCCTTGCACATCTGTTAAAACCTAATCGCCACCAACGTGCAAAAAGTGCACAAATTCTCTTCAGGCTTATATTTTGTTGGAGCCATTTTAGATATCAGTCAGGGTGGTGCTGTAGTTACAATAACGTCTTTAAAAGCTTCACTTATTACAACAAGCTTGATGTAAGGGAGGTCTACAGTTCTCCACAGTGATTTAAAGTTTCATCAGAAGTAAATATGACTTCAGTTATTCTTTTTTGCACTTTCCCATGGTATATATAGACATATCTAAAGCAGGTTTTTATTTAACTTCATGATTCATGGACAGTCTACTAGATATTTAACTCATTAAGGGTTAAAATAAAGATGTGGCACCAAATTGAGTGTAAATATTGACTTAGAGAAATGCACAGAGCTTTGGATTAATGTCAAAAGAGACAGGTTTTTAACTCTTATTCTCTATGAAGTCATAAAAACAGAGCTGACCCTGAACCATTTCCAGATGCAGTATTTAGACTGTGATTTGTTTCATCGTAGTATGAATCAATTTACTGAACTGGGGCAACAATATGAAATGTAAAATGCCTGTTAAACTATCTGTTGAACTTTGTGTTGTCTGTCTAAAACAAGTCTCTTGAAAATGAGTCCTTGTGACTCAATGAGACTACTTGTCTAAATAAAGGTTAAATATAAAAAATATAAATATAAAATCTGGACAACGATGTGATTTCAGCTGCTCACAACAAAATAAAGTTGTTTCCCATTTACTGTAGCTTAATGTGTCTCTCAGCTTTAATTTCAAGGTTTTCATGCTGAACTGAAAAAAGAATGTAACAAATGCTCTTCATTTTTAAACATATTTCTCTTTTTTTTTTTTTATTCCACTGAAATATAGCTTGTAAACATTAACCATGACTTCATTCTGTTAAACAGCTTCTGGTTCAGGTCGTCAGCGAGATGCAGTCTGTTCAGGCTTTTTTACTTTTGTTCCTCCACTTTCAAAGATTTGGGGACATTTTCCATTTCTGCTGTGAAGCTTCAGTTTATTAGTTTCCATTAATGTTCCAACTGGCTTTTTGACTGATTTTTCTTTTTCATGGGTTTCCTTTGGATATTTTTAATTGTTTTACAGTAACAGCTTCCAAATGAAAACCAAGAACTTCAGATCTGTACATTTATTATTTAACAAAAAAAAAAACAGTATACAACAATGCCTATTAATCAAACAGCTTCTGAGCTAGTTGTCCAATTGGATCTGAGCCCTTGAAAAGTTAATATTGTTTTATGGATTTTAACTAAGCTTTGTAAACAAACATTTTTAATTATTTTCCTTTTAAAAGGTAGCAACTTCATAATGTGAAATCAAACTTCAAAAGGTTTTTGTGAACGATATCAAAGGTGCATTTTGAAAAGGTTTACACTCAACATAAAAAATGCACTTAGAAGTTTATCTGCATACTTTACTCATCTAGTCTGAGCGTACATATGTGCAAACACACCAAAATTGTCAACAGGTCTTTGATGCATGGTGCCATTACTGATCTCATTTCAGTCACTTCGGCTGTTTCCATAGGTAAACACGAGAGGTGGCAGCCGTTTTATGCTTATTCTTTTACATTTATAGACATATTAATTATCAATGTGAGAAAAAATATTGTGCAAATGTTGCTTTATCACATAAATCAGTTTATTTTTGTAGATAGTGTGTCATGCATATTAGGATGCCTCTTTCACTGTTAACCCTCAGGAAGTGCTGTATATACAGTAGCTCATGCAAAGTGCTTAAATGTTTATTGTGTACCGATGCTGGGTTTTATTAATGTTAGATTATACATTTCTAAGATTTATAAAACCAATTTTGTACCTGATAATGTGCTTTAGCGGGTGTTTGCTTTGATTATTACCATTATTTTGCAGGCTTGGGTTCTGTTCATTGTATCAGTCAAAATAAAAAGATCAAACAAGCCATCAGGCTTATTGTGTTTGACATTTTTTATTCAATAAAAATTATTTTCAGGTTCTAACTGTTGACTACGTTTGCTAAACACAGCACAGATTTTAAATGTAGTGACAAAGGCTGAACACAGGCCACAAAACACGAGAAGACAAGGTGATGCACATCCTAACTGCAATCAGATTCTTCTTTTATGACCACAGGTCCTGAAAAATAAACATTTAGGCAACTGATTTGTTTTACAGTTTGTAATTGAGGTTTTATTTTAATAAACCCTGTCCAGCCTTTATTGCATCCTTTTAGTCACCGTCTCAAAATGACAATGAATACAGAAAAATATAAACTCTTCAGCCTTGAAAGCATGCATCAAAACCACAACATTCCCCAACAGGCATCCCATCACAATCCTACCAAGATCTAAAATCCAGTTTTAACTTGACTGACCGAACACTCAACACTAGAAGGTGCTTCATAACATTTCTGAATTAACCCAGAGATGTGTGAAACAAATACTTCATTAAAAGTGCACTTTATCTGTTTAAAAGTAGCACAGTATTAGAGACATTATTGTATTCTGCTAATATAGGATTATAGGTTTGTGGTGAGAGCTGTACATGATGTCAATTTCAAAACTAAGTCTTGATTCAGGTGAATACTACAGTACTGGAGGTCTCTGTTGGGGTTTCAGGGTTAAGGCCAAAGAACGTGTGTGCGTGTGTACAGAGGGAACGTGTGTTTGACGTGTCGCTGAGTGAACCATTGCAGTGTTTTCACATTTGAGTTGCTTCATCCTCCGCGTTGCTTCCCGGCGTCTATACTACGTAATCTTTACGCCTCCAGCTCAAAACCCATGCCGACTTTGTGTCCGCCGCCGTTCACGTTTTTCCCATCGATCAGGGCTGAGAGGGTGACCTTCACGCCTGCGTGGGAGAGTGTCGGAGTATAAACTTACTGGGGCAGTGTTGTTACTGAAAATTGTTTTATAAAGAAAAGTTTGCCAACCTGGCCTGAGGGTTTGTGTGTATCCAACTCCAACAAGGCAGGCGTTGTTAATTTTCGTCTGTGGGGGGAATAAAATTTTTTAGGTGAGCGAATAAAATAATCTGGATTACAAAATTAGTGCATCAGCCTCGGCTCGTCAAATGCAAGGAAGGTAGATGATGGTGTGTGAAGCACTGAGAAGAATCAGTTTCTTGTCTTTAAAATTATAGCAGATGCGTTATTTTTCCCCTCATTCTTTTTCAAACATACACAACACTTACGAGAAAAGCAGATATATGGTAAGTGATGAATAAAATTTTAACTTTTTCTAGGTGCATTAATATTTAAATATCTTATTGTTTTTATCAGCAGCATCTCCTTGTCTATATCATGTCACTGAATTACTTATTTTTTTATTATGATAAGTATATAATAAAAGTATAAAATGTAATAAATTATATAATAATAATATAATGAAGTCATAATTTTATTTTATTTTTCTAACATGTATGACCACTTTTCCTTTCTTCCTATTTATCAGTAAAATATTTAATCCTTTATGGAAAATTACCAATAAATGGCAGCATTCACCATTAAACTAGCAGCCCTATGTAGAAAAGTTACTTTTTCTAAACACTGGATTACATCAGACTTTTTGAGCAAGTTTAGTTAAAAACCCTGAAAGAGAAGTTTATATTTTATGTATGTTCTTGTATTCATTTCTAATTAGTGACAGTGATTTTCCTATTACGTAATGGTGAATTACTGATTACTCTTAAGTAATATTGCTGTTATTAGAGAGCCTGCACTAGAGTTGCGGCTTGGATAGAAATAATCAGTAATTGCAATTTTTTGTAAAACAATTAACTGTTTTCTAAGATTTCTTAACTGTAACAGCCCATCACTGTATTCACATCATTGTATTTACTGAAATATGAATTTGAAGCAAGGAACACATTTATGTTTTGAAAATATGTTTGATGCTTTTATTTTGGATCTTACCGACAAGGTGGAGTTCTTATCCAGCTGGTATTTGGCACCGATACCGAAGCGTGTGTTGTTGCTTCCTGCAGTCCAGGCCAGGTGGATGGCTGTCTCCAAGTTACTGTTCACCTTCTGGTAAACGGAGCCCCCAAACTCTGTAGCATCATTCCTGAAACGGAACGCCAAAACAGGGTCAGAACTGAGAAACAACATCCTAGAATAATGCACGTTTTTCCATTTCCTGTTTCAATGCGATGCAGTAACTCACACGCTGGTGTGAAGCTGGAAGTCGCCAGCCTTGTATCCAAAAGCAAAGTTGTTTTGAGTCAGTTTTGACTTGGCGGTGTCGAAAGCCAGCTGATAACCTGCGAGCCAGCCTTCGTAGCCCAGAACAGCAGCTGCATGGACCGTGGGACCGGCCATGTCGAAGTCCAGGTCACAACCCACATTTATAAAGTCCCGCTTGTATCCAGTCTTCAGCTTGGCACTCTTCTTACTAAAGAATAAGGTAATGTGCATCTAAAATTATTGATAAATTGACTTGTGTTTTTTTTTTTTGTTTTTTTTGCTAATTTACCAAAGATAACAAGTTAACATAAAAAAAAAGGATTTCTTACCCAGTGTTTGGCACAAACGATGTGTCCAGTCCGAGCTTCAAGCCTTTAGCCAGCTACAGACAGAAAACATGCAGACAGTGACCTAACATTCTACATTACTATGTTTAGGATGGATAATAAAATTATATTGTCTCATAAATGTGTAAAACGTTTGGCTCGACCTGGTCTTCCATGGTGATTTCTGTGGTGAGTGTGTTGTCTGTGTTCCATTTCTGGTTGAAAGTGAGGCCCAGGTCACTCAGTTTGTACTTGGTCTCCAGGTGGCCGCCTGACTTCCCCGTGTCGGTGTTGCTGGTGCCAGAGGTAGCAAACTCCTGCAGGACAAACATGGACGAGGTGAGTGAGTTGGGAAAGGGGAGCAGCAAGCAGAAACAGAAATAAGAGGCTGGGGAAAAGGAGAAACTCTCTGGATAAATGAAACCTGCTCTCCCATCGATGAGCCGGCACAAGTTTGTTAAGACTCATCGTCTAAAAGGAGAACAAAAATATGAAAACCTGCCAAGGAAAACTGAAATTATAGAACTGTGAGGTTTATTGAGTTTTTAGAGGAAGATGTTCTGCTGATGACTTCAAGCGGTGCTCAGATAAACCGCTGGAAAAAATAAAATTAGCAGAAAGCTTGGAAATACAAACACACACAGAAAATCTCTTCATCTTACCGTCTAACAGAAGAATCCAAAAAGAAGCAGGAAAGGGTAAAGAAATAAAGGACGTTAGGCCGAAGTTTACATGCAGATATTTATTCACTCACTGGGAAATAAAAAGCACTGCAGAAAACAAAAGTTTGCACACAATAGTTTTTTTTTTTTTAAAGACTATGGTTTGTAGCAAGGAAACAAATCTGGTTGCAAGCACGTGTTAATGGTTTTGCTATGGTAATAGAAGGTAGGTGGACTGCCCTTTCTGGGTTGGGAGTGAGGCGCTGCCTCAAGTAGGAGTTTAAGTATTGTTGTTGGGTTTTTTTCCATTTACCATTTATTTATCCAGGTAGTCTCATTGAGCCACGAGAACTCATTTTCAAGAGAGACCTGTTTGGGGAGCACATGGGGGGGGGGGGGGGGCTTGCTCATGGGCTCAGAGTGGGGCAAATGAGGGTGGGGGCAGGTGTGGGTGTTTCACCTACCCCACCCACATTTTTGATGTTGTCGGTACTGGGGCTTGAGCCGGCAATCTTCCGATCACAGTCCCACCTTCTCTAACCTCTGCGCCACCACTCCCCAGTCTTGTTCATGAATGAAGAAATAATTGGGTGTGAACTTTACAGATGAATTGGTGCAGCTTTCGCAGTACTGTATTCAGTTGTGGTGAAGAGGGAGCTGAGCTTCAGGCCTCTGAGTGGAGCTTGGTGCACTCTTCCTCTCTTTCCTCTTCTAAACAAATCATGATCGCCAGCTTCATCAACAAAGTCCTCTCTGTCTGACTCGATCCGTTTTTCTCCTACATCTCTGCCTTCATGATCCTCTCTTCTGTCTGAGAGGTTCTGACTCTGCAGCTTCATCCACATCTGGGTATGCAGCGCCGTTCTCCTCACGTTCAAAAACTGCCTCATTGCTTTGACTCAAACAGACTAAGGTTGTTTTCACACCTGATAGTCCGGTAGACTCGGTTCGGTTGGGGATCAATATTCATAACATTTTGTTTACATTTGAGCTGTTGAGTTTGCATTCACACTGCACTGTGCAGTCGAGCCAACCTGTTGAACCAACCTGTTCCCCCACTCGCCTGTGGTGGCGCTGCACCAAGAACTGCTGAAAGAAACGACACAAAAACCTCTGAAGACACGTCGTCTTCTGGAAATAAAATCAAAAACAGAGTGGCGTCAAATTTTAGTGGTTTTAGGATTTCTGTTTTGTCATTTTTCAACAATGAACTCAGCATGAGCAGAAGATGAGGCAGAAGACCATGGAGAATGCCGTTTTTCACACAAGGCAGCTGACGGCTCCATATGAGGTAAGAGAAATACGTGTTTGTTTGCGCTGCAGTCCACTTCCTGCTTGCGTAGCGGTGCCCAGTCTGCACTGTACTCAAATCGGTTGAAGTGAACTCTGGCGTGGTTCGAATGCAGTGTGAATGCAAGCGAACCGAAGACTGCTCCAAAAGCAGGAAGTGGACTACAGAGCAGGGCATTCTGTGTAAAAACAGCCAAAATAAACGCGCAGTTCTCATAACTCATACAGAGCAGTCTCAGCCGCCTTGTGTGAAAAACAACATTCTCCGTGGTCTTCTGCCTCATCTTCTGCTCATGCTGAGTCCATGGTTGAAAAATGACAAAACAGAAATCCTCAAACCGCTAAAATTTGACACCACTCCATTTTTGTTTTTCCAGTAAGCTCAGTGTTTTCTTCAGAGGTTTTTGTGTTGTTTCCTTCAGTAGTTCTTGGTGCAGCGCCACCACAGGCGAGGGGGGGAACAGGTTGGCTCGACTGCACAGTGCAGTGTGAATGTGAACTTCACCAGCTGAAAATGTAAACAAATATTCCGAATTTTGGTCCCCAGTCGAACAGAGTCTACCGGACTATCAGGTGTGAAAACAACCTAAATATCACAAAGTTCTCAAATCTCATCACTCATTTTTCTCTCGTCGTCTTAATCGCGCTGAACTCCATTCAACTTGCCTTTTTCTTCTTCTTCCTGTAAACTTTTTGGTGCTTGACAAATAACTTGGGGCCTCTGTCAGAAAGGAGATGGGAGGTTGTTTATCTGTTCGGTGGGGGTGGGGGCTAATAGTGGAGGGGGATGGGGGAGTTATGTCCAGAAGACTGCCCATCTTTGCTGCAGCCTCTCGCTCCAACATACATCAGATTTGATGATGATTTTCAGAAAAAGATGTGTCGTACATTATTTATCATAACTCTGGTTTTACTTGGCCTATTGACACAATTTAAAAACTGGTGTGTACTTTGAAGTTTGCACTTCTGACACAAGTTAAATTATTATGTCTCTGAGAGGTTGTGTCATTCCTGCTAGCTAGAGCGACTGAAAACGGTTGTGTAACTATGATGCGCCAGCACATCGATAAGACTCCTCGGGAAAAACAAAAACATTTGTCAGTCAGTGTAAGCAGCGTTGGACACTTGAGTAGGTGGCAAAATCGCCGCCCGCTGCCTTTTATTGAAGAGTGTATAAAGCTAAAACTAAGACTTGATTAAACTTTTCTGTGATACGTCATAGCTCTTTAGAAACAAGTCAGAAGTACATCCTGCAGATTTTGCTTAAAATAGATGTGTAAAGGCGTTAATCTGCCATTTATTCTATATAACCATGATTAGACAAAGAAGATTTTAATTAAAACCCATCAGGCTTACAGATAAAACAATCCTACTTACTACACCACTCTGAGACTTGGTCTTGACGTCCAGCTTCAGAACTCCATAACCTGGGAAGAAAGAAAAGCAGGAAATTAAATAAAACTACTAAGCATAGCTGGAAGAACACCCTGTTGCTCCACAGCATGGCTGTAAACGTGGCAACAATAAAATAATATAAAGTTAACAACATGTTCTGCACAAACGCAGCTTATGTTCAAACAACAGACATGACATAACTTTGTATGAAACATTCATGTCTACAAAGTTTGTCGACTCACTGAAGCCCTTGTTGAAGATGTCTTTGGCAGATTTGCCCAGGTCTGAGTAAGTTGGGGGGACGGCCATTGCTCCTAAGGAAACAGACATCCACATAAAGTGTTTTTATATTGTATACATTTGTTAATAGATGTGTACATTGGCATGATCAGTTCATGGCTAATATAAAGAAATAGTCCAACAAATTAGTCATGTTGGGGAAATTGTGAATGAGTACCTTTTTTTATGTGCAGCTAAACCCAAACATTCATATTAATTCAAGCTTCAAGCTTTCAGAATGATTCGCTCTTCCCAAAGTAACTCCAAAGTATATTCCATGAAACACTTTTTTCCATCATCTGCAGTTTACCATAACTACAGTATTGTGCAAAAGAACTTATTTACATTTAACTTCTGAAAAGTGACTTTCTTGTACTTGACTAGTTCTAGAACCGCCTTCTTCCACCTGCGTAATATCGCTAAAATTAGAAACAACTTATCTGAAAATGATGCAGAAAAACTGGTTCATGCATTTGTCAAGTCTGGACTATTGCAATGGTTTATTATCTGGGTGTCCAAATACTTCTTTAAAAAGTCTTCAGTTGATCCAAAATGCTGCTGCCAGAGTCTTAACTGGAGTTAGTGGGAGAGATCATATCTCTCCAGTTTTAGCTTCTCTCCATTGGCTCCCTGTCAAATCCAGAATTGAATTCAAAATCTTACTTCGAACCTACAAAGCCCTCTACAACCTAGCTCCATCTTATATTTGAGATCTTATTGTTCCATATTTTCCTAACAGAGCACTTCGCTCTCAGACTGCAGGCTTACTTGTGGTTCCTAGAGTTTCCAAAAGCAGAATGGGAGGAAGATCTTTCAGTTATCAGGCTCCTCTCTTGTGGAACCAACTTCCAGTTTCTGTCCATGAGGCTGACACATTGTCCCGTTTTAAGACTGGGCTTAAGACTTTCCTTTTTGATAAATCCTATAATTACTGTAGGGTTGGCTTGTTATGCTGCCTTAAGCTTAGACTACTAGAGGACAAATTTACCTCATTTCCTTAAAATAATTGTTAAAATTGAATAGTTTTCATTTGATACGATTTCTATCTTAACAACCAAACTCAGCCGGTCGAAGCAGATGGCCGCTTGTCCTGAGCCTGGTTCTGCTAAAGGTTTCTTACTCGTGAGGGAGTTTTTCCTTTCCACTGTCGCCTTCATGCTTGCTCAAGATGAGAGTTCTGTGATGGAGTTAAATTCAAAGCAGTCTGCTCCTCTGATAAAATCTTAAATAATTATTTTTATATATGGACCTTTCTGTTAACTTATTTTTACATAAATGTTTCTGTTCAGTGCCCTGAGATGACTTCTGTTGTAACTTGGAGCTATATAAATAAACTGAATTGAAATTGAATTGAATATAAATCTTGAGTTTTTCAGCACAGTCGACAACAGAATACAAACTGAAACATTTTCTAAATTGATGAATCTCCACATGTTATGAGTATGCTGAGCGGTTCGTCTCACAGAGCACAAATGGTACACGCATCCACGCATTCTCAGAAGCACTGCAGATAGTTCAGCATTTGCTGCCAACAGCCAGCTCCACACATCACTATCAGCCAGCAGAGGGGTGCCTATCGATGTGATAGATGTATTCAGCACATAGATTTAAAACCTATTGATCCTCCGGCAACAAAGCATCAGCAGTTGTTAAGCTAATGGAACGGTTCACTTGTTGTGATGTGCAGAAACTGTGCAGCCAGAATTTGTTGCCACTCACAACAGCGTGCCAACCAAAAGAGTTAATTCTGAAACTCTTCAGAGCAGAAAGAAATATATATTGTGCAAAGACATACAAGTAATGCAGCCGAGCTAGCATAAGCAGAAATCCTGCTTCTTTAGTCAGAATCTACCACTCCAGTCCTGCACTGTTCCACACAGTCATCGGGGTCCCCTCAGTTGGTGTGACCTTTCTGGGTGTTAGGAAGGAAGACATGTTGGACAATGTCCTGATGTATGCTCAATAATCTAGGTAGATAAAGCCTAACAATTGTTAAGTTGATGGTCCTCCTTTTGCATCTGAACAATCAGTTTGGGCTGTCACCAGCAGCAAACTGGTTGATCCACAATGAGAAGGTGCTGTTTGCTGCAGCTCCTCACACTGAAGGTGTCTTTTGGACAAAAGATGAAATGTTTCAACAAAGAAGAATCTGTCCTGAGGACCTGACTCAATCTCGTTAGACATGTTGGACAACTTTGAACGAGCATTTAGTTTCTTCAATTACAAATTAAAGCTGGATTAATGTTTAACCCATTCACCTTCTTTCCTTTGCTCCCCTGACTGTTAATCTAAAGATCACATCTTTTCTGCAGAGGAACTACCGTAGACTTTGCCCATCAATAACTGTATTCAGTGTGTAAAACCACCAGACACTAAAATCCAACACAGTGAACAACTGAATCTTAAGATTTGGGAACAAGGTCAGCAAGTGCCAACCAGGGACCCAGATGATAATTGATTTATCTCTCCACATGCAGACCCAGCACTCACCATGTCCCTTGGGTGCATGGTGCTGACAGTGACATGTCAGACCAACATCTTTGTTTTCTGCCAGCACGCCTTGTCCTGTCTTCTCCTGCAGAACCACAACCCCTGCACTCTCTTCCATGTCTCTTCAGACGATGGAAGCGCAAACAGGAATGAAAGAAATGTATTGGCAGGACGTCCTGTACTGTTCCGACAGTATCATATCACAAAATGATACTTGCTCAAGAGTGATGGTTCTAACTGTATGGCTCTAGATGCAACAATGTGTGCAGACCTGCAGAGGATCATGCATGTACCCGGGACTTGCAGCAGCGGCTTTCAAAACATTTATCCAAATGCACTCTTTTTCACATGTGAATGTTAAGGCACTAAAATTTTATTTTAGTTTATATATATATTTTTTTTTTTTACTTTTTATAACATCAGCCAAAAGGCAACAGAGTTAAAGAAAATCATTAAAAACTGAATCTGATTAATAATTGTGTTAAATGTCATGTGGAAAATTAACATCCTTCTATCCATGCCTCTCCCACCATAATCTGAAGTATAGTCCAAGTAATAAATGCACAATTTGAAAATAAAACATGTCTGAAGACATTTAAGTTAATCTGTCAGCACAGCTGAGGAATTTGCTATAAAAACTTGTGAATCCAAAGGTCTACATTTAGCCGATTAAAATTTTTAGTTCTTTCTTATTTGATGAGCTTTTTACATAATCAAATAATTATTTTAACATTTTATTGTAAAATATAGTAACTTTAATTATTAACCTTTATTTAACCAGGCAAATCCCACTGAGATCACAGATCTCTTTTGCAAGGGAGGCATGAAGGCAGACTAACATGCATGTTTTTGTCTCCCAGCATCTCCAGTATGTGCCGGCAGACCGGCGTTTTGCTGATTGCTCATTGTCATTTTGGTGGACAGACACTCCGTCTCGACTCCCCTACCTACTCATTTCTCCACGTGGTCCATTTTTGACCCACCCTCTCTCGGCTTCCACTCTTTCTAGGCTCTAAATTTAACTGGGGTAAAACCTGACACCACAACACGTGACCTGGCATTCAACGTGCAATCGTTCTCCAAGTACAGAACATTAAAACCCCTATAAAAACAAATGTGTTTGTCTGTATTGTACCTCCACTCTGTGCATAAGAGCAAACATGCTCCTGTCACTCACTGCACTGCTCAAAGGTCAAAAAGACACCAACACAAAACATGTGTTGTTGAAAACTAAACACTGTTAGTTGTACTAGGATCTCTAGTCTGGTACATTTTTATTGTTTAGAAATATTATAAAGAAATGGAGTAAAAAAAAATCTGCTAAATGTTTTCATTGTGGTGTTAGAAATGCTTTAAAATGATCATAAAGATAAATAATGTAGCATCTAAAGATATCAAAAGGGAAAAAAAAAAATCAACACTTATTACATGGTTTGATTTGTAATAAACAGCTATTTGAAATAAAAACTCTGGACCTGCGGTACCAGAACAAAAACTATCAAGTGTGTCAACAGGCAGTTGCTCAACACCAGCCTAACCTCCAGATAACATGAAGCTAACGCAGTGTGTGTTGGAGTCATATAAAAAAAGAAATGTGCACACGTGAGATAAGGTCAAGGGCAGTTAGGTTACACCACAAACACATTACAGCTTAAATGTAAAGTGTATTATTCTGTGTGGTATGTAGGATTCATTTAGCTCCAGTGGGTTGTGTGTGTACAATAACTGGCTTTTGTGTGAGTGTGTTTACCACTGGTGCTTTCAATGCCATGACTGCAGCATTATCTTGTGCTATTAAAGAACATTCTGTGAGGCAACTAGCTCAGGCCTGATTTCAGAACTTTGGATAGAGGCACAGGAAAGAAAAAGCATGAATTAAGCATCCATACAAAGTTATTAACAGTTAAAACAGCACAGGTTTCCCTTTGATTTGTTCCTCAAAGTGGTTTGGCTGATAAAGCCTCGGTGTAGATAACTGTCCTTGCTCTGTAAGAGTTTATGTGGCTCCTGTGCTGCTTCACACAAACGCACACAACGCGAGCACAGATTTAAAGCGTCGCAATGCTGTATATTACAAGTGAGTGTGTTTACTGCTGCGTCCAAACCTGGTTTCAATTGTTTCTAAGCTGCTTGCAACGTGCAATGCAACATGTCTACTAAAAAAATCATATAAATATGCATTGTTACATTTATTCTTAGCGGTAACTCTTCCAAATCATTACATTTTAGTTTAAAAGCATATAGTTTGTATGTGTGCTGCTGTTAAAAGTGAGTTTACTGGTTTTTATCCAACACAACAGGCCTAAACTAGTAGGCAGGCAGACGCTTCCTGCGGTTTTCCCACTCCTTTCAGAGTGACTCATTTCCCACTGACCGCAGAGCGACTGCTACTAACTGCAAGAGAGGCAAACAGGCGTGACAATAACTTTATGTAAAGATTAGCTAACAACAATATTTTCTTACCTTTCTTTTTTTTTTTTTTTTTTTAAAAAACCCCGAGAGTGCAGAGTTTTCGCAGCGCAGTTTCGGGGCAGCTGTTTGAAGAGGACAACAGCTCGTCACACTGAGCATGCGCACTCACACCTCCAGCCGAGGGCGGGGCCTTAGTGCAAGCGAAAAAAAATACGATTTGATCGCGATGTAATGGGAACTGTTATAAATAAAGTTTTAACAAAAATGTGTGTATGCATTGTAAACATTAAAATTAGCAGATTTCTGATGCAGCTTTTTTTTTTTTTAAATAAAGTCGATTTAATCACTCATATGTTCGACCATTTCACCCACAAAAAATAATCCTTTAAATCATGGCTTAATTTATTGTAATTATGACCTAAAATATCCAAATTATTACTTACTGTTTCGTACTTATGACTTAGCATCTTAAAATTAGATGTTATCATCACATAATTTTGACAGCATCTCAAAAATAAAAATTGGAATGTCATATTTATGGTCTACAATCTTAAAATTAGTACCTACAGCATATCATAATTTGACAGCATCTCATAATTAAGAGGAAAATCATTTCTCCATGGTATCTAACTTAAAAAACGGCCAGATTTTAATTCAGGTCGAGAATTATAAGGAATTGAGTAAGTTTAGGCTTTAGCTTAGAAACTACGAGACCATGCTGTACCTGCAGTCAATATTCAGGTGATACGAGGTTTACATAATAAGTTATACATCTTTTTTTTTTATTAAGCTATTATTATTAGCCTACCAAAGTGTCAATCAATTTATTTAATTTTAAGTTTTCTTATTGTGAAGCATTACCTTTCTAGAAAGCTTGTATCGGTGTGCGCATGCTCCGTTGCCATGGTGATGAATCCTACAACAATCGTTGACGCCTCGGCGTAATCCGCGTGCGGAAAGAAAATCCTTTACCGATAAACAAGGGGACGATTTTAAATGGTAAACAAATTAACTTGGCCAGTTGAACAGTCTTAAAATTGTTTAGTGTGACTGTTTCTCATTTATGTTTTGTATCAAAGACTAAATTCGTCATGAAACCTGTTTTTTTTAGCTCGTTTAAGAACAAAATTTACAACATAGCTACCTCAGGTTAGCGTTTAGCTAAGTTAAAAACAGAAGTGTAACAATATTTTTTAGCTCACTTCTTAAAACGTGTTTATCTATTTTCTATTTTACAAAGTATTACTTGTGCATCTTTACGTCATATCAAAACATGAACTGAAATTGTCTGCCCTTCCAGTCCAATTTTTTATTGTCAGATTTGTTTCCTATGGGCCTGTAAAGATTTTCACAAGAGACATATAAAGTATGTTTTGTTTGGAAGGCACAATAAATGTAATTATTATAAAACCTGCAAGCCCCCCAAAAAGCGATCATTATATTCATTGTCAAAGGCAAACATGTATTCACACTAATCATTATATTATATACTTATTCAATCTACTGTGTTTGAGTTAAAATATTGCTTAGCTGGCAGCATCACTGCAACTTTTTCTAGTTATCACTTTTTGCCATTTCAGATGTGTGAGGGACCTTCTGCACTTTCTGGACCAATACCCCCCGATCCGTCTCTGTTTCCTCAGTACTACAAACGGCCATCTTCAGGTTAGGAACGGTCAAACTTTTTGTACTTGTTGAATGCTTAACATTCATTCAGTTCATTTACATTTCTATTTTAAGATTAAGATTTTTCTGCAGTGAAATGCTACAGCATCATAATTAATCAATGCTTTGATAAATGATATCCATATGTATAATTTAAGCTACCGTATTACATGACCTGGAACCTATCCTGTACCTAATGTAAAACATTTTATGAACTACATGTTAGTTTTTTCACTTTCTTCAGCTCGCAGCCGTTTAGAGGGAAACCACGGTGGGACTGTGGCCCTTCTCTTGGGTCCACTTGCTCCAGATCCTGTGTTGAATCCAGAATGCTACAGCGCTCGTGAACCACGTCGCCCTCGCATCAACCCTAATGCCACTCATATTTTGGAACGGGGACAGAAAGGGATTGTGGGAGAGCTGCTGAAACTAGATGGTGTCTCTGTATCACCTATTCCCAAACAGAGTAGGGGCCTTTTATAATAATATTATAATATAATGATAAACCTCTGGTTTATTTCAACAACAAATGTGTGTGTCAGTGAATGTGAAATGTCATAAAATGCTTTTTAGGTTTTTTACTCTTTTTATTTACATTTCAGACTCTGTAAATGTTAAATGTAAGCGATATATTGTTATTTTGGAGACCAGAGACATAAAACAATGGAAAACAGGAAATTTGAACATAAAAAGGCAGTACAGTATTGAACTGTAACTATGACATGTTTTTGTTTCTTGACCTTCTTAGAACAAAGAGTGCAAGACTTCAGTAAAGAGAATATACGTCGCCTCCGGGAGATTCAGAAACGCTGCAAAGAGCAGGAAGCTGAGAGGGCCCAGAATCGTCCTGTTCCAGTTAAAGCTTTATGGACTTCCTCAAAATACCAAAACACCCCGTCCAGGGTTATGACCCAGCCAGAGGCAAGGACAACATCTGTTATCAATATAAATTCATGAGATATAAAATGATCCCTTTTATGTTTTAACCAGTGCATTTAATTTATGTAGGTTTCTACTCCAACTGTTAGGCCACAGTGTCAAAATTTTCTGAAGGCTCACTCTAATGGTGGTTCTGCTAGACCAGTAACTGCCCAGCGCCCAGCCTCCTGCAGCTCTACACAGGACCAGGACTTGACGGTCCAAACTGACACAAAAAGAGTGTTTTAAAATTTAAAAACTGCACATTAAAAGGGTGATACAGTGATATGTTTGATTTATCACATTTATTTCTACCTAAATCTTCTCATATCTGAAATATGAGAAAGGTACAACTGCAACTGATTTTCATCTATAACATTTAATGCTTATTCTAATATGTTTACAGGTGCAAGGTCTGAAAATAGACTTCATAAAACATAACGCTAAGACTGCAGGACAAACGGTTATTCGTCGGTCCCAGTCACTGTCAAACCTCAGAGACAAGCCTGTGCCCAGTGCAGTCAAGGGTCAAGTGCCTCAGTAGTGAGTATTTTATTATCAGCTGCCTCAAAAGTGGCTTATATTGTGTGGCTGTGTGGCTGTGTGGGCTTTGTGATTGTTAAATTTAATACAGTTTTTGACATTTTCATGTCTTTTTCTGTCATTGCTTTTTTCTTTACTTTGCTCTTGATACACAAAAACATCCACTATTGTAAACACACAGTCTTGTGGAAAGGAAGGAACAGTGGCGTAAAGAAAAGGAAGAGAAGAGGAGGACTGCGCCTGATCCTACAGTTCCTGCCGGTCACACCTTGTTACCCGAGAGCGAGAGACAGGAGACACTAAAGTCCCTAAAACATAGTATGTATCATCCTTCAGATACAGTATATGTACAACCATATTCAACTAATTATGTGTTTTGCTGTTTTTTTAAATTTGCCTCAGCCCATCGCTCCTTGGTGACTGAGCTGCTGTCACTCCCCATGAAAGCGGACAATCTGAGCGTTCGCTCGCACCGAGCTCACCTTGACTGTAGGCTTTCTGAGCTTGAGGAGGCCATCAAAATATTCTCCAGGGACAAGGTTTATGTAAAAATTAATTCTTAACACATGAGGAGGACAAAGAAGAAAAGAAAACGGACCTGATAACCCACTGCTTCACTGAGATTTCTTTCATCTTGTATTATGTAACAGAACACAGGACTTTACAACAGATTACTGTTTTACAGTCATGAAGGCATACAAAGTACTTTTATGCAGATAAACTCAGTTTTGTTTGTTTGTTTTGTTTTTTGATTAGCCGTTATTTGTACTGAGTGGCAGTAGGCCTATATATATTTAAGGCGCGCGCATTTGCAGTTGTTTTGTAAATTAAATAAGAGATCTATCAAAAAGGACGATGGTCATTTGGGAGTTTGCGTGTTCTCTCTGTGCATGCACGGGTTTTCTCCGCGTACTCTGGTTTCCTCCCACAGACCAAAAACATGCATAGAATACAATAGAATAGACATTTGTCATTGCACCTAAACACAAATAAATTTGGGTTTACTTCCCAGAGCAAGAGTACCATAAAAGCTGTATAATATGAAACAAACAATATATATATATATATATATATATATATATATATATATATATATATAAAATGTATAAAAGGTAATAAGATTTTAAACACTCCAAATGTGCAACATAAGCAGACTGATATTGCACAAGTTGTCCCTTATTGCACTTATTCAGTTCTTATTACAGTTTTTGTTAAGTTCAGTAAAAGCTGATGGATAATTTCTAAATCGGTTTGTTCTTGTCTTGATTGATCTGTACCTTTTCCCTGATGGTAACAGTTCAAACAGATCATGTCCAGGGTGAGATGTGTCTTTTAAGATGTTGTGGGCTTTTTCTTTGGAGTGGGAACTGTGTAGATTTTCCAGTGAGAGAAGAGGGCAGCCCACAATCTTCTGAGCTGTGTTGATAACTCTCTGGAGCTCTTTCCTCTGAGCCACTGTGCAGCTAAGATACAACATGGTGATGCAGTATGTTAAGATGCTCTCTATGGAACATCTGTAGAAAGACACCAGCAGTCTCTGGGTGATGTTGTTCCTCCTGAGCACTCTCAGGAAGTAGAGTCTCTGCTGGACCTTTTTCAGTAACTCAGAGGTGTTCATGTTCCAGGTCCGATTCTCCTCACTGTGGACTCCCAGGAAACGGTAGTCAGCTACTCTCTCTACACTGTGTCCTCTTATAATCAGGGGTGGGACCACCATTTTATTTTTCCTGAAGCCAATTATCAGCCCCTTAGCATCTTAGGGTAACTGGTAACTCTAAATTGTCCCTAGGTGTGAGTGAGAGAGTGAATGGTTGTTTGTCTCGTTTGTCTCTATGTGGCCCTGTCATGGACTTGTGACCTGTCCAGGGTGTACCCCGCCTCTCGCACAGTGATAGCTGGATATGGGCACCAGTGACCCCCACGACCCAAAAAGGAAGAAGCGGGTAAAGATAATGGATGGATGGATGACTATTAAACACTGATATATGTTGTAGAGAATCTTGTGCCAAAAAGAAAATGTATTATTTTAAATACACTACTTCCTTCTTAAAGCTTAAAGGTTCACATTACTAAGTCATTAGTTCAGAACACTATATCAAAACATAACAACAGAGCAAAACTTAAACAGACCAAGAAACAGCTTCACTAGGGAAAAAAAGAAGAAAATGTAATGCTTGGAGTTCAGGGCTCTAAGAAACATTCAACACAATGTCCTGATGCATGCTCAATAATCCAGGTAGAAAAATCTAACAAGGTTAAATCAGGTCCTCTGGACAGATTCACTAAAGTGTTAGATTTAACACAATACATTTCTTAATGTTTTTTTAGTGCCTTATTAGTCTTTTTTTTTTTTAATTGAACATATTGTTTGATCTCATTAGGAAAAGTTATAAATCATGGTTTCCTTCCAGAGTTTTTGCTACAATTAATGGGATATTTTGGCATTTAATCATAGATTTATGACATAGTGTGTGAGTGTGTGCGTACAGTTTCCAGAGTCCAAACAACGCATTCTCCCTCAATAAGACAAAATGCTTTTCGATATTACTGTGAATAAAGTAACAGTTTCTGCCAAAATAAATTAACAAATGGGCAATACCAAAATTTGAACAAAATCAAAATAAACAAAATAATCTTGGGGGGGTAAAGGTCTGATGTCAACGACGCACTGCGCAGGCGCAATCCGTCCTACGCGTTTCGGTCATTGTTTAGCGTGAGCTAGCCATAGCTAAAGTGCTAACTAGATGCAGACTCAAAACACAAAAAAACAAACTTATTAAACTTATAAATAAAGTAGCTTGATTGGCAAATAACATCAAATAGTTATTTGGTCACAATGAGCAAGAGGAAAGCACCACAGGAGTCCCTAAATGAGGGAATAACAGACTTCCTTGTCGGTACGTGAAGCTAAGCCAGCAGTTAGCTGACTGTTATCCTATATTTAAAATTAAATAGCTTTTCATCAACTTCGTAAATCCAATGTATTTTATATGATAAGTTTAGCCATGTTGCCACGTTGTCGCACCTTAAAGCATCTGGGTTGCTTTGTACTAAAGTTTGATTCATTAGTTAGTAATTTAAATGCCTTTGACTTTGAGCTGCCCTGCAGTTTTAACACTAACATGAAGTCACGAAGTCTTAAAAGTTGTTTCTGTCTGTTTCCAGAGCTGGCAAACTATGAGAAAAATGTCAACAGAGCAATACACAAGTACAATGCATACAGGTAAGTTCTGGTGCGTGTATGCTTTAACCAGCGAGGGTTTCATTTAATTACTTTTTGCCAAATAACTTAGAATAGTGATCTTGAAAGGGACTAACTATCAGTAAAATTGGCTTGTGATGTTTATGCCTGCTTGATCTTGGTGAGGATAGGTACATAACACAAATTGACACAATGCTGTTGTGATAAATTAGTTTGCCTAATAGTGTTCTTGTCACAGCAATATATCAAACTATATGTAGTAGAAATTGCTTTATGGTTTGAATGTTGACATTCTGATTGTTGTTTTAAGACATTAGTCTCTTTATTGTTAAAATGCCACAAAATGCTTTTTTGTACATTGTGGATAGGAAAGCAGCGTCTACCATTGCCAAGTACCCCAACAAGATTAAAAGTGGAGAAGAGGCCAAGAAACTGGTTTGTGCATTAAATACATTTTGTGTACCAGTGTATTTTACAGCTTTTTGTAATAATACAAAAGTGACCTGTTGACATTCAATAAAAATAAGTAAACCAGAAGACACTGGACTGCATCTATAATAAGATTTTGCTGAGCAACTCGATCTCTGAGAGACAAATATCAGTGTCAGTCCTGTTTGTTTTATTCAGGATGCATTGCTGTAATGATCATTACTGTTCAGTATGTCTTCATGAGTTTATGTTTGATACTTACTGTGTGTTGTCAGGATGGACATTTGCATGAATACATTCATTAAATTGACCATTAAACTTTAGTATATGGAAACGTTTTGATGTGGTGCTGTAAATTATTTTTTGGCAACACTCTGCTCCACATGTGTACTCACATTTGTGGTGGGAAAATAATTAATTTCCCCAATGGTGATTAATAGAGTATGATATTATATACAGTGAAGGAAACAATTATTTGATCCCATGCTGACTTTGTAAGTTTGCCCACTGACAAAGACATGAGCAGTCTGTAATAGTAGGTTAATTTTAACAGTGAGAGATAGAATATCAAAAATAAAATCCAGAAAATCACATTGTATAAATTATATAAATTTATTTGCATTTTGCAGAGAGAAATAAGTATTTGATCCCTTACCAACCATTAAAGAGTTCTGGCCCCTACAGACCAATTAACGCTCCTAATCAACTTGTTACCTGTATTGAAGACAGCCGTCTTAAATTGTCACCTGTATAAAAGACTCCTGTCCACATGAGCATGCATCAAGATACTCCTTTCCACACATACTCACACAGACTCAATTATTCAGTCAGACTCTAACCTCCACAACATGGGCAAGTTCAAAGAGCTGTCTAAGGATGTCAGGGACAAGATCATAGACCTGCACAAGGCTGGAATGGGCTACAAACCCATACGTAAGACACTGGGTGAGAAGGAGACAACTGTTGGTGCAATAGTAAGAAAATAGAAGAAATACAAAATGACTGTCAATCGACATTGATCTGGAGTTCCATACAAAATCTCACCTCGTGGGGTATCCTTTATCATGAGGAAAGTGAGAGATCAGCCTAGAACTACAGGGGGGGGGGGGGGCTTGTTAATGATCTAAAGGCAGCTGGGACCACAGTCACCAAGAAAACCATTGGTAACACATCACGCCGTAATGGATTAACATCCTGCAGTGCTCGCAAGGTGCCCTTGCTCAAGAAGGCACATGTGCAGTCACGTCTGAAGTTTGCCAATGAACATCTGGATAATTCTGAGAGTGACTGGGAGAAGGTGCTGTGGTCAAATGAGACAAAAATTGAGCTCTTTGTCATTAACTCAACACGCCGT
Organism: Nematolebias whitei; assembly: GCF_014905685.2. Classification (NCBI taxonomy): domain Eukaryota; kingdom Metazoa; phylum Chordata; class Actinopteri; order Cyprinodontiformes; family Rivulidae; genus Nematolebias; species Nematolebias whitei. The sequence goes on from NC_056505.1 coordinate 12,388,285, forward strand.
GTTTGGAGGAAGAGAAATGCTGACTATGACCATCCCCACTGTCAAGCATGGAGGTGGAAACGTTATGTTTTGGGGATGTTTCTCTGCTAAGGGCACAGGACTACTTCACCACATCAATGGGAGAATGGATGGAGCCATGTACCGTAAAATCCTGAGTGATAACCTCCTTCCCTCCGCCAGGACATTGAAAATGGGTCGTGGCTGGGTCTTCCAGCACGACAATGAACCAAAACATACAGCCAAGGCAACAAAGGAGTGGCTCAAAAAGAAGCACATTAAGGTCATGGAGTGGCCTAGCCAGTCTCCAGACATTAATCCAATCAAAAACCTATGGAGGGAGCTGAAGCTCTGAGATGCAAAGCAACAACCTCAAAATCTTAATGATTTAGAGATGACCTGCAAAGAGGAGTGGACCAAAATTCCTCCTGACGTGTGCAAACCTCATCATGAACTACAAAAAACGTCTTGAGTGCTGTGCTTGCCACCAAGGTTTTTGCCACCAACTATTAAGTCTTGTTTGCCAGAGGGATCAAATACTTATTTCTCTCTGCAAAATGCAAATAAATTTATATAATTTATTCAATGCGATTTTCTGGATTTTATTTTTGATATTCTATCTCTCACTGTTAAAATTAATCTACCCTTAAAATTATAGACTGCTCATGTATTTGTCAGTGGACAAACTTACAAAATCAGCAAGGGATCATGTAATGATTTCCTTCACTGTGTATATATATATATATATATACACGTGTGTGTGTGTGTGTGTGTGTATGTAAATGGGTGTATATGTGTATGTATATGTATATATATATATATATATATATATGTGTATGTATATATGTATGCATTATGTTTGCCAAGAGCCAGATGTTGCATGACTTCAGTAAGTGCAGCTCTGTCATTTTTACTTTTTCACATTTCCACAGGATGGAGTTGGAGCTAAGATAGCAGAAAAAATTGATGAGTTCCTTCAAACTGGCAAACTAAGAAAACTTGAAAAGGTGAGTTTGGATGTTTAAAAACATGTACAATAAGTGATACTCCCGATACATCGGGGATGTTAAAAGTCAGTCGGGAATGGAAAAGAAAAGTCTTTCTGAAGATGTTATAATAGCATTGTGAAATGTTATTTTTATCAGTTTTTGGAAGAATAAACAGCATAAGATGCAGTTAATTGAAACTAACATAATGTTTGTGGAATTAAAAAATAGCACACAACCATGTTTCGTTAGATGCAGTTTTGTGTCTTGCAGCTACAGATCCTGTAGGGGTGTTGCAGCTTTTCTGCACCCACTTCTTCACAATACCTTTGACAATCTGCGTGTACAGTATATTGAAGCTTATCTCACTAACTGATGTATGCTATTCTAATATTTTCTTTTAGATCCGAAATGATGATACCAGCTCTTCCATCAACTTTCTTACCAGAGTTACTGGTATTGGGTATGTTATTAATTTTGAAGTGCAGTTAAATTAAAAGGCTTATGTGGATGTTTACAGTGAAATGCTTTGTGACCACAAAACTTCCAGATATACTTGTTGACTGGATACCCCAGTTAACTGTGAGACCACAAGACTCGTGTTTTCACATAATTTTTCTTTTTGCACATAACACAAATGTATCTTGGGTTTTGTCTTTAGCCCTGCTGCTGCCAGGAAGTTCTTTGATGAAGGAGTGAAAACTCTGGATGGTTTGTAATTCATTTAACTCTTAATACATTATATACACATGAAAATGACTTTGAACTTGAGATTCAAATCGTTTTTGTATCAGTTTTAGTGAGCACATTATTTTAATTATTTACTTTTTTTGCAGATTTGAAAAAGGTTGAGCACAAGTTAAACCATCATCAAAAGATTGGGCTCAAGTAAGTTTTACTGAAAACTCTTGAGTGTTTTTTTTTATATTTCAGGTGTTTTATGTTATCTTTGTTTAAAGACTAAATAAAACATACTAGTTTACTTTGCTGCATTTAGGTACTTTGAAGAATTTGAGAAAAGAATCCCAAGAGCTGAAATGGAAAAAATGGAGGTAATTCTGCCTTCAGATCTATCTTCTAATGTTTTCATTGTTATTCTATATTTCTTTCAATGATGCTAGTTTATTTGCACGTTTTTTGTTTGTTTGTAGGTTCTTGTTCTTGAAGAGCTGGAAAAAATTGATACAGAATATATTGGAACAATCTGTGGAAGCTACCGGAGAGGTAATCCTTACTAATAAATTGTACCTAGTTTGTTATTTAAGATGGGAGCTCAGCCTCTTTTAATCCCATTAATAATTTCCAGGCGCAGCATCGAGTGGTGATATTGATATTTTGCTGACGCACCCAGAATACACCTCTCAAACAGAAAAGCAGGTTAGGCTTACATTTCTACTGTTGAGTCGTCGTCTTCTTTCAGCTTTTCCCTCTTCAGGGGTCGCCACAGCGAGTCGTCATCCTCCATCTCACTCCGTCCTCTGCATCCTCTGTCCTCACTCCAGCTACCTCCATGTCCTCTCTATCTTCATCCATATAGCTCCTCTTTGTCTTTTTCCTGGCATCTGCATTTCTGATATTTTTCTACTGTTATTGTTCTACTGCTTATCCTAAAATAAATAGTTATGGTATAAAATGTCTCTGCTTAACTCATTTAACTCTGTTTTTGTTTTCTAGCCCAAACTCCTTCATGCTGTGGTCGACCATTTGGAATCCATTGGGTTTGTGACCGACACTCTGTCCAAAGGAGACACTAAGTTCATGGTGAGGCCTCTGCCTGTTTTCATTCATTATAGAATCGTCTGCTGATGTCGTGGTTGATAATGCAGTTACTGTAGTAACTACACCCGTCCTCTGTAGCACATGACTTTTCTTAGTGTCCTGGATTCTGTTTCTCAAGGGGGTTTGCCAGCTGCAGCAAAGCGATGACGAGGAAGAGGAAGAACATCTTCACAGGCGTATTGATATAAGGTTGATTTTGCAGTTCAGATTTATCAAGATATTAATCACACATATTTGTTTGCACTATTTTGCTACAAAATAATTGATATTGTTTGTGTAATGTAGACTTCCATTGAATAAAATTTTAACTGTCAAAAAAAAAAAAGCATTTTTTACTCTCTGTACTAAACTGGCCTAATTATTGGCATTTCCATATCCTGCATAAGCAATGAAGTGTTTGCTCTTCTGTGTAGTATTTTAAAATGTACCGGTAGTTTTTATTTTCAGTGTAATAACTTTCCTTTTTTCAAAAGGTTAATTCCCAATGACCAGTACTACTGTGGAGTCCTGTATTTTACTGGAAGTGACATCTTTAATAAAAATATGAGGACTCATGCTCTGGAGAAGGGCTTCACTCTTAATGAGTACACTATAAGACCACTTGGTGTCACTGGTGAGTCTCAGGCAAACCTAAATAAAATCTGAGAACTGCTCAAGTCTGCATTAATGAGACAATAGACACTGTTTGTTTTTGTTTTTCTTTCAGCTTTAAATGTTTATTTATTGCATTTTTTTTTAACAACTCTGTTGTAGGAGTGGCAGGGGAGCCTCTGCTGGTGGACAGTGAGAAAGACATCTTTGACTACATCCAGTACAAATACAGAGAGCCAAAGGATCGCAGCGAGTAAAGCCATTCAGCTGTTCTACAAAACTGATTTAAGAAGTTTGTTGGTGTGTTAGTTTTTACCCATTCATTCATAACGCTGAGGAGAAAATAACTGTGAAAGTGATATTTATTTGTGTTGAGCATTGTTTTCACATTTTGAACAAAGTATGTGCTTTATTTATAAAGTTCACATTCATGTAATCTTGCAAACATACTTCATCTTGTTTTTTAATTTTGTAAATCATGTCAACACTTAATATATGTTACCTCACATGCATATTTTGCTTTAATTGTGCCAAAAACTTACAGAAGCCATTTTTAAAATCGGGATGTCCTCTGTTACATTTTTTGTTTATCCTGAATCATGACAACATCTAATGTTTTTCCAGAATGAAGGTGCTCTTTAACACACCCTATACCTACAGATGTTTTGTTTGCTTGTTTCATGTACAGTGGTATTTTTAGTATTTTATAATAGGTATTTATTCTTTGGGCAAACTGCTTAAAAATGCTGAAATATTTGTGTCCTTTTCATAACTGTTATAAACAATTCAGTCAATATGTTTTGCCCATTGAGTGTACATGATTGATTGAAGCTATTGTCATATCTTCATTGCTTTTTAGGGGGATTTATAAAGAAGTAGATAAAGTGAAAAGTAAGACTTAAATACTAGAAGTTGAAGTACTTCAGTTTTGTGTTTGGATCATTGCAAGTATATCAGAATAAATTTAAGGAAAAAATGTGTGGGATTGTTCATTGTAACTGCAAACTTTATGTGTGAGTGAAATAAACGTTTTAAGTTTTCCTTATCATTTTCCACCTTTCAGACCTGTTCATTTGTCAATATTACCATCACCTCAGCTGAATGCCTCATGTGCCTTAAGGAATATGTTACAACTATATATTTGGTTAGTAAGCACAAAAACTTTATGTTTCAATTTCTAATACCCATAAGGTACAAAAACAAGCATTTACCACAGTTTTTGCTTTTAGTAATAAGATGTACAATGCAGCTGTTCTCTTAGTAATTATTGTTACAGTTTTACTGGTATGCACAAAAAACTACGACAAATACACATCACTTGTGTGCTTGGTGACATCCGAGGCGCCACTGAAATATGCATATATTTTTTTATTCCGTTGTGCTGAATAATGCTGTAGCTAGGGACCGAGTTATTTATATAGGTTGCTCCAGCAACAGCTTGTTGCAATGCATGATGGGTCGAAATAAAATGCTAGCAAAAACACCGGAAAGACTGGCCTAAACTGCCCAATGGTCGCGCTCGGTGAGTCAGTACTGACCAATAGGATCACGCCGAGGCAGCAGTCTCCTGCCGTTACACACCCACATTACTTTTGTGTTAACCACTTCGCGGGAGTTGTCGCTCCAGGAACACTCAATCTATTTAAAATACTGCCGTACGATACGCCACATTTTAAGGTAAATTGCCCGCTTTTTTCTTGCAGGAAATCATATTTGATTCCTTAAACATTTATTTACACTATCGGTGTTCACTGGTAAACGTTGTTTCTTTTCTCCATTGTTTTCGCGTTGAATGACGAGCAGCTAGTTATTGTGCTCAACAGCTCGCCATCACAACATGGAAAGTTGTTTTAAAGAAGCACATTTTCTCATGATTCTTAAATTATATATTATTATTACTCCATTATAGATTTAAAAGCGTATATTTTCGGCACGCTAAAACAAGTCGGGTCTTTTTTTTTTCCCAGCTGTGTATTGTTAATTAGTCACGTGATGACGTTTGATTTTTGCAGCCAGTTCTCACGGGACTCTTGTTGGCATCTTGGTGAAAAATGAGAAGTTAATATTAAATGTCTTGCGTATCCATAGAAACTACGCAGAGCACCGTTCATCCAGCCTGCCTCCAATGGAAGTTATGTAACATGGGTAGAAAAGGCTAGTTCAAACATTATGTAGTCGTAATTACGTAATAACGTCGCCAACCTGCAGCTGTTTATTTGACCGTTTATACAGCAAATCAGTTAATGATGATGATGCTCAGCCTCATTGTGTATGAGTGCCTGCACAAGTGATGAATTCTGTGTTTTGGTTACCCAGGGCAACCATGTCTGACAGAAAGCCAGTGATCAAAAACGCTGACATGTCGGAGGACATGCAGCAGGACGCCGTGGAGTGTGCCACACAGGCCCTGGAGAAGTACAACATCGAGAAAGACATTGCTGCACACATCAAGAAGGTAAAACCGAAGCAACGTGTTCACGAAGGTCAACCCAGCCCCATGTATTATGACAGAAATGTGATGCAGTTTTATCACTTTAACACCCTGAGCATCTTTTAGTATTTAATGCCTTTGGACCGACTGTACTACAGAGTCCACATCCTGACATTTTAGCTCCATGGTGGCATTTCCTAACCACCACGCATAAAAGCGTAGGCACAGTTTAAAGTAACTGGATGTTTAGATAATTGCATTTTTCTTCTTCTATTTTTTTCTAGCATGAATGAGAAGACAGTACTTTAGCTTGATGAATTGTCTTTAGCAATACACTAAAGGACAACGGTTAAAAACACAAGTTTCATCTCACATCATGCAGCTCAAGTTCAGGATCCTTTTATATCTCCAGGTTCAGCGATATGCACTTATAAAAGGATGATTCATCTGGAACTAGGGGTGTAGAGGGGCAGCAGTACCCCTTGTTGGATGTCAGAGGACAAGAATGACTAAACATTTTGATTCATAAAAAAATTAGTTTTGTAATTGTGATATTAAACAATACTGTTATTGTTCACCTGTGTGCCAAATTTAACTACTTAAAACCTGCAAAACAGTTGGGATGATAGTTGCAATTTTAGATAGTTTGTTTAAATGTATTGGTGTCTGTATTTAAAATGAATAGAATTGCATATATTTGGGTTTGATATTTATTTATTTATTTAACTATTTAGGGTGATACAAATTCACACATGCTCACAGCACCCCTAACTGAAACATGTTCCCATTGCTGTGAATTCATGGGGCATGGTCCTGTAATGAAACGCACTTGAAAATTTCCTCCACTTAGTCCATGTGTCAAACTCAAGGCCCCGGGGGCCAAAAGTGGCCCTCGCTGACATCTTATCTGGCCCCAAGATGCTATTTTAAATGTAAAAATACTTTAATCGCTTACCTTTTTTCATTAATCTTTGATTATGATGTCAAAAGTGCAACAGAGAATGTCAAATGAGAGCAATCAAACAGTTGTTGAGGAACCTGCAACCAAGAAAACATGTTGAGTTAATGTTGAAAGCAGCCCTTAGTTTGAAGAAGGTTTTAATTTTGGCCCCCCTCTATAAGTGAGTTTGACACCCCTGACTTAGTCTAAGGAAAACATTGTGATGTAGCTTTTACATTTTTTAAATAATGAAACATAATCTAGTCAATTTTTTTTTCCTTTCAACAATGACCGTATAGTTTCCTGGGATTAAAATGTAATTCTTTTAATGTTTCTGTTTATTTTTATCATCAAATTTTTTTTGTCTCTCATAGGAGTTTGATAAGAAATATAACCCAACGTGGCACTGCATCGTCGGGAGGAACTTTGGCAGCTACGTAACCCATGAGACCAAGCATTTTATTTATTTTTACTTGGGTCAGGTGGCTATTCTGCTGTTCAAGTCTGGTTGAAGGAAGGCTCCCCCCATGAACCCAGCTGACCATACAGTACTGACGGACTCCACTAAAGGCACCTATCATTCCTTGGCAAGGGGCCTCTGCCTTTTTCTGTGCTGCATTCTTTGTTTTGAAGAGTAAAATAACCGTGGCCATGTTAAAGAGATGAAACGCGTATTTATTTTTGTCTTGTTACATTACTTGTCAGTTTTTTAATAAAGTTTAGCCATTAAGCTGTCAATGTTCACTGTCTACTGTAGTAATTTTGTTCAAGAGAATTTATTTGGACGAGATTTTACCCAAAGATGAAATTATACTAATTATTCCAAGTGTTACCAGGTAGCTTGGTTACACTGTAGGTATTTGGTGTTGTAGAATATAATTACGTACCTAAATATACTCAGTCCAACGAACCAAAATTCACCTTTAAAAAAATAAACGATGTACTCCTTTTGGCTGTCTCACCACCCTACTCGATTTTTTTTTCCACACCATGGTAAAACAGTTTTAAACCTGCTCCAATGTTGCAAGCCTTGCTGCTCTTCCACTTTCTCTCTTGGACACAAACATCTACCTTCCTTCTTTGCATCATGTCAGCCAGCTCTCTTAACTTTGCCTGTCATTGTCCCCACATTTACCAGTAGTTGCCACCCTCAGTTCTAGATTCTTGACTTTTCTCCATCTGACACGTTTCCCTTCTCATAGTCTTCGACTAACAGTAGCACAATTTCCATTGGCACCGTGTGTCAGCTGCACGGGTGGCGGTTCATAGCCCAGGTCTCGACTGATCCGGAATGGTGGTGCTTACATGAACTCTCATATTAGTTTTGGCAATTGTTTTACATTGGTTGTCTTTCCTGAAACAACCCTCACCATTTACCTGGACATGGGACCAGCGCAAGAGGACACACGGACTTGTACTTCCAAATAGCTGGTTTCAACGATACTAGAATACTAGCATTAATACATGTACACATCAAAACCTCAAGATCTTTTAACCAGTAGATCAGTGCTTAAATTACCCGTTTTTCCAAGATTCTTTATTGTTATCAAGTTCAGATTTCCCCGTCTAGAAAGTTTTCAGGTTTCCCACAATTTAGGTGGGTACCCTGAATGAACCACATTGATTCGTCTTGTTCAGGGTTGTGAGGAAATTCAGCAAAGACTAATCACATATCGTCACAAGCTTCCTACATCAATCTTCTTTACCCAGTTCTTCAGTGGTTATTGTACACACTGGACAGATCACCTGTCCAAAGGAAAAAAAAAAAAAAAACCCTGTCCATCAAAGGGCCATATGAGACATCCATGCTTATTCTATTTAGTTGCCCGTTAGCCGTTTTGTAGTATGAAAGGAAACTGGAGTTTCCTGGAGAAAATCTACAAATGAACGAGTGAAACACACGGTCCACATGCCTAGAGTGTTGTCAGGATTTAAACTTGCAGTAACAACTGGTTCATCATACAAAACTAAAATCAGACTCCAAAATATATACTTAACCCTATAGATGGGATTGTTTAGAATAAAAAGTGGACAAACCAGCCAGGACAATTTACAACCACGTGATGTTTTTACAAGGTATTTTCTTACCCTTGTTTCATCTACTCGAGTCCGAACTACTGGAACTATCGAGTGACTTACTACAGTCACAGTAAGAGAACTTTTCTCCTGAGTCAGTCCAGAATACTAAATGGTCGAGGTTTTGATTTCCCTTTAATTGAAATAATTAGCTCTTCTCTGGAACATTCTTAAGATACTCACTGGTCTTTTTATACGTTTCTGATTACTCAATTTCAAGATCCGTTGTGAAACGCACCCTGAAAAGGTGTACCAAGCAAGCCTAAGGAATAAAAATATAGTCATTTGATGGCTTAAGATGTTGGTACTCTTTATTAACATTTAGAAAACCAGCTTGTGTGGAAAGACGCCATTTGACAGGAAGAAGGAGGAGCGCAGGTATCCTTTCAGATGAGGTTCTTTCTTGATGAGGGGCAGGAGCTGAGAGTCAACAGCTTTCTGGTCCTCCTTCCTTTGCTCTGTCAGCTGGTACTTCTACAGATAAACAAAGAAAACCAGTCATTAAACCAGCAGCCCACTTTCTACTGCATTATAACTTTATATTTTATAAATATATATATCTTTTGAGATTCAAGTTACCTCTTTCTCTGTATCAAAGATCTCTCCCTCCTGGTGACGAGGCCTCCTCAGCTTCTTCTTCTTGAAGTAAGTGTCGTTGAGGGTTTTAGGGATTTTGACACCAGAGATGTCAATTTTGGTGTTTGTAGCAATGACAAATTTCTGGTGGGCCCTGCGCAGGGGGACTCTGTTCACGGTTAGAGGGCCTGAAAAACAGAATAAAAATAAAATAAAAAACATTGGCATAAAAAACAAGATATTTTAGGTAATTAAGAAAGAAAGAAGTCATCCTCACCAGTGACCAACAAGAGCCCAGTTGAGAGCTGCTTCAGGAACACCACACGCTGGAAAACAATTTTTATTTAAATCTTTTGGAGAACATTTTGCATGAAAGAATAAAAGTTACATACACAAGACCTTCAGCCTGTTTGACAAGTGACGCATGCAGAAATACTCGCATGCCACAAAGGTGGCCTCGTGTTTGCGGGTCTAATCTACTGGACATGTCCTAAATTTATAGAAACAGTTCCCCGCTTGTTAGTTTGAAACCAAAACATTTTTTTTTTTAGGTCAGCTGTCATCTCAAAGTGTGTGTGGGAACATTTCCTTCTAAAACTTGCTCATCCAGAATGTGAGTGGGAGAGAGAAACAATGTCTGCTGTCCTGAGTGAGCTAGATTGTAGTTGTGTCTCGTCTTCATGTCAACTCCACGGTAAATGTAACGGAGTTTAAAGTTTTATACAACCCTGCGTTGTTTGTAAAGATTGTACAACACTGAAGTGCCAGGATGTACAATCTTTCTCTTATACATTTTTCAATGGGTGTTGCATCCGATTCTTAAGAGCAACTTGAGAATCAATGTATCTAATATTGTGATGATAAACTGTGCTTTCCACAAAGTGCCTTTTAGCTTTTCCCAAATTTTCCTAAAATAAAACAGGGTGTCCTACTTTGACAGAAAGGTATGAAACAAGTTACAAATTAGTTTTTGCAAACACAAATTGTGCTTAATGTAAATTTTACATTCGACTTTTGTGAAGGAATTGAAAGCTTTCATAAACATGTATGGCTGTGTTAAAAGGGAGCCGACTGTTGCTGCTTAGCTAATGGTCATGCCTTTAGATCACAATGCAGATAAGTTGTGTGTTTCATGTATTAAAATAATTAGTTCTGTAAAAGGCGCACAGTGAAGACATTCCTTGTGAATCTTTAAAGAAGTAAATCTTGACCACTGGTCACAGGGCTGATCTTTATATGCACGCAAAGAATTATGAAGCCCAATTTAGATGATCAACCTATGCTTTGTGTTGGGTCATTTCTGCACCTCAACATTCAGACTATGAGAAATTGTCCATAGCCGTTACCTTTCCACGGTGACGTCCAGTGAGCAGAATGAGGACCGTTCCAGGTGTGATGGAGGCGCGCAGATTCCTCTTGTGCTGGCTGAAGGGCTTAATTCCGTGGCTCTTCAGTTTACGAGGAACATCCTCTGTGGGATAGTAGCGGGGCTACAAGGAGGACAACATAAATTAATGATTGTTGAAGCTACACTGACATGGACATTTAAAATTGCTAAGTGTTGACGTGCTGGAGAATGTTTCAGTAACTGTGCTGACACCACAGCTCACAAGCTTGCTAACTTGTATGACGATGAACTCAAGATTTAGCAGCTACATTAAGAGATGTTCCTAAAACTTACAGATCATTTATGAACTATACATTAAACTCTGGACAGCGAGTCAGAAGCAGTGATTTGTTTTCTCAAGTAGCCAGGGTGGTAATTTCTGCTACTGAGATGGCAAGGCTGACAGGATGTTTTAGCTGCTTCCACTTTCGTCCGCCTTCATCTCACTCAATCCCCAGCATGCTGGTGAAGATTCTGTCACTCAGGACATGGTGAATCCAAAAACTCTTGGGAGGCTTTATCAATACAAAAAATATTAATCATCAAGTCCATTCTTTGATTTGATAAAAGCCTCCCAGATAGGAAGAAAAACTTCAGTTACAAAATACAAGTCCAGTTGTTTACTTGTTTTTAAAACCTTTTTTTCGAATTCCCAGCATCGTTCTGTCGACACCAACCTCCATCTTCCCATTCCCTCAGCCATGAACATTCCCTATGGTCTTTCTTTTCCGCCTCCCTGGAAGTTCCACTTTTTACATATTTTACCTAAAATATAAACTATTTCGACACTGCCTTCAGTTTTCTTTACTTCATACATCTAAAATGCTTAACACCAGCCTTCCCCATGCAAGCAACTATATGTGCCTGTGTCAGTCAGAAATGTGACATCCTTATACACCCCTAACAGTTTGCACAAGTTGCAGTACTGCGTAAATGCTTTCAGTAATACCTCATTTTTATATATTCTGCTTTTAAGAAACCAAACTTTTGAATTGCCATCATTTAAAGTGGTCTTAATCATCAGTTCTCCAGGCTTTCATTGTTTTTCTTCAGCCCTTCAGTACTCAATCCAACCTAAATCAGAAGAATGTCACCCAAGTCCGACATATTCAAGCATAAAAATGCTTCTAAACTAAAGTTATAAACTAGTGTCGTCTACACGCAACAGGAATCCAAGAAACGCTATCTTGGATCTTTAGGCACCTTGTTACCAAGAATCTGTTCTTACTGTAAAGTGTCCTTGGGTGTCATGAAAGGCACTTTTTAAATAAAATGATTATTATTATTATAAAAACACTTTTTTTTTTTTTTTTTTTTACCGGTAACTGTAATTTTACATAAATCAGTATTTTGGCATTAACAAGGTGATGAGCCATTATTTGAAAAACTCTTGGCACATAATCCAAACTCCAATCAAGGCCTTGTTGTTGTTTAGGGACATGATTTATTTTGTCCACCACTTACCTACTCTAATAAATGTTTTAATAGTCCACACTACACCATAGGCTGCCACAAGGACTAGAGGAAGGATAAAGAAAGCAGGAGCTAAAAATCAAAACTAAAACTGTAAAAGATCTTGAGCTCCAAAGGGCCAGATTTCATGGTCGGGCTTTAGAGTAGATAAAAAAACGAGTAGACGTTTGAAACTTTCAATCACTCACCATCTTGCGTAGCTTGACAACACGGGTGCCTCCATTCTTGTCACCTCCAACGGTCTTGACAATAGTAGCCCTGGGTCTGGTCGTGATCTTTTTCTCAATCTATAACAGGAGCAAATTATGATATGACACTGTGCTGTGGCATGCATTCAGACCAGTATCACGAACTGGGCTATACCTTGGTCTTGGTGGTCTTGGTTTTCCTCTTGTACATGGCCCGGCGGGCGTACATAGCAGAACGGGAATAGCGGCCAATGCCCCGGGCCAGAACCGGGTTCCGGCTCGCATGCTTCTTCTTGGCAGCTTTTTTCTTGTCTCCCTCTGCCATCTGAAAAAAAAAAACAGGTGGATGTTCATAGATGTGATTGCTGTATTATTTATAAAACATCTTCAGACATGCAGTTATCAAACATTATTCATTTTATAGTATATTTTATATTCATTTTAAGATTTGCTTTGTTTTGTTTTTTTGAATGTCCAGAGGACCAGATTTAACTTTTTTAGATTTTTCTACCTGGATTATTGAGCATGCATCAGGATATTCATTTTAAGGTTAATTTTGGGGCTGGTTTCAAGCTTTTAGCAGTAATTTATTATAAAGGCTAAATACAAAATACTACAAATTTGATAAGTCTCTCCAAATTGCCCACAGCAGCAACAAAAGTCACTGAGATAACTAGAGTTCAAGTAATTTTGAATGAATAGTCAGGAGCTATGAATTCACTAGCAGCATACGTTAGCAACACCTTAGCAGAGCCGCTTAGCCGCACATTTCTGAGATTTAGAAGTCGTGCATTACAACAACGATACATGACAACTAAACATTACAGTCAAACGAAGGAGAGCAAATGCAAAAAGATGTTTCTATTAACAGCGTGTGGCTGACGAGGAGCACTGATTGTGGCTAGCCGGCGGCCTACAAGCGTCGAAGCACTAACTGTTCATTATTAATGAAACATATTGGGTATATCTTTGTAATAACGCGATCTAACGTATCATCTAAATATAAAGTTTCGATTCGGGACATTTGGACGTTGCAGTTTTTATTCTGTACGACAGATTAAAGCAGATGTTTATTTCTTTAGCTATGCGACAGCAAGGCTCTTACCTTTGCTATGAAAAAAAGACCGACATCCGGGGATGTTACGTATATAAGCACGTTGTACGATGACGTTGACGTCTTTGCGTCCGTTTGGACAAGCGTGATGGTAATTGTAGTCCAATAACTGTTTTTTTGTTTTTTTTACACAGTTTTTTTTTTGTTTTCAAAGACTTTTGATTGATATTACATTATTATTTCTTATAATAGATTCATTAGTTTTAAGCAGTCATTTTATTTTATTTCATGCTGCTTTAATGAAAATGTTTGTGAAATATGCTAATTAACAGTGAGAATGTTTTTTCCTAAAAATAATAATAACATACATCATGGTCATAGTAAATGTGCAGAGGATGAGTCAGCTACTACCACATCAAATCTTAACTCAATTTCTGTACAACTGAATGAGCTGGCAACCATTTTGAGTTGGAATGGTCCATCCAATGATTATTTTGTTTCATTAAAATGTCTCATGTGCTAATGAAATATTTTGCTAACAAACAAGTTATTCATAAGTTTTATGTAAATATGCTCCACAAGGTGCAGTATATTTGTTGTGTCATGAATTTTTTTCGCCGACAACCATATGTAGTTTAGCTTATCTGTAAAATGGACTGAATACAAGCCATTTTTGTGTTGGTAATGTAATTTGTAGTGACTGCCATCTTGAACTGGGTTGACTTTAAAAGTTTATCTCTTAGAAGTATTACATACCTAGTGAATACTTTCTGCAAAGAGTAATAAAACCTGTCCAGCGGTCTGACATATTTTGCTAACATTAAACACATACGACGGGCAGCCGTGAATACATTTGCTAACTATAAATAAATTAAACAGTCATGTTATTTCACAATTAAATTTGTCTTGAAATAAACAAATAATGACTTACAAAAATTAAAATGACAGGGTGTGATAATAAAAACATCCAAACAGGACTGTGCCATTGTTGATCTTTTTACTTTTGATTCTTTATTACAGATGTATAAAATCAGTTCATACAAGTGTCTTGGCTCTGACAACAGTAAACCCTGAAAATGGAGTGATCAAGAGCATTCCATGGCAGACAGTTTATTTGAATAAGTTACTGCACGTCAGCTTAACCAGTGACCCACCACTGTATTTTAGGCACATGAAAATCAGGGTTCTTAACATTTGTGCAATGAGAGATGCAGTCTAAAGTCAGTCCTTTATCTTCCTAGAGCTGCCAAAGCTGCTGTAGAGGTAAATGTTTTGTCACGTGAATCAATTTAACTCGTAGAAATCACATACCAAGTACAGGGCAAAAGATAGATTAGTAATGCTTTTTTGACATGGAGACCTGTGTTTTATTAAAACATCATGTTCTAGAAAAAATGACATGAGCTTGCATTATTTCACATCAGTGGACGGTTTGTGTGCAGGACATTCAGGAAGCCTTCTCCAACCATCAGCTTTGTTGTTCAGCAGTTTTGGAGGATGATGGCGATCCCTTGGCCTCCTCCAATACAGGCGGACCCAACGGCGTATTTGCCTCCTCGACGTCTGTGAGGAACAAGGTTTGTTATCGAAAAACAACTTCACAAAGTTGTGTAACATTAGTTTACAAGTGTAGTTATAGTTAATGACATTCACCTGAGCTCATGTACCAGGTGAGCAGTGATACGTGCTCCAGAGGCACCAAGCGGATGTCCGAGGGCAATAGCTCCACCGTCAACATTGCTTTTCTCTGGATCCAGTCCAAGAGCCTTGGCAACAGCCAGGTACTGAGGAGCAAAAGCTTCATTCACCTGAGAACAGCAACAGACATGGACATGATTAAATATTCACTAATGAATACATCCAAACATACAAACTTTGCCGTTAACTATTAAAATCAAGTCTGTAAGTCTGTTAGGAAAATATCGCATGAACCACTAGAACGATTTTAATAAAACTTTGATAAAGTAATATTTGTGTATACATCTACAACTCGTTAATTTACAGTTAATCAATATGGCTGCCACAGATAATCCATTGTAGCCATCATACAAATGACTCTTAACTCAAACTTAACTTGTAGTAGTATCTAGGAGTCATTCCCAACACATACTCTGAGCGGCACGCTACACATTGTGTGACATCTTTGCATAAAACTTTGGTATTAACTATTTGCATCAATTTTGTTTGACTGTTATCAAAATATCTCATGAACCACCGGATGGATTTTAGGGGAAGTCTCAGAAAGTAATCATTAGATGTTCATCAGCAACTTGTTAACTTTTGTTAACCAAATTCACCATGGTCACCACAGCTTATTAACCTTAGCACACACAAAAAATGGCTCAGTCAGTTTTACAGATGTTGAGACTCATCCTCAACACGTACTTCCAGTGCTACCAAATTATGGAAGATCTTGAAATATCACATGAGATCGTGCATAACATCATTTACAAGATTTATTCAAAGCAGCTACGGTTTCATCCCTTCTTATCATAAATGACCTTAGTTTAAAAACTGGCGTGAAAATTGGTGGGCAATATGTATTCTTTAGAGAAGCTGGGACGTTCATTTTTAAGGATATTTATCTGCTAATGCATTTCAGCCATTGCAGACTATAAAACACATTGAAATAATATTAATAGAGGGGTTGTAGATACTGTACTTTCAAATGCTAGAGTGAATGCTGAGTGCTTATTCCAACGTACGAACCAAGTTAAAACAGACTGAGGCAGTCGTTAACAGTAAAAACAAACCTCAACAAGATCCATGTCATTCAGGGACAGGCCGGCTTTTTTAAGAGCTTCTGTAACTGCCGGTACTGGACCTAAGATGATTCAAAATAATAACAATATTCAGGTCTCTTTAATCACACATTTGGTTAAATTCAAACCGGCTAAGACACATTTTTATAACTGTGGTATTTCTCACCAATGCCCATAATGCTCGGGTCACAGCCTGAAACATGATAGGCCACAATTCTGGCGAGTGGAGTGAGCTTGTGTTCCTTTAGCGCATCTTCACTTGTGATCACAAGAGCAGCAGCTCCATCAGAGACACCCTGGAGAACCAAAAGTCTTAGATTAGGAAAAGTAGACTACTCCTCTCAATAAAATTGAAGCAGTTGCATGATGTTTACTGACAATTATATCATGCTGTTCATTCCAACTGTAGCAACATACACTGGGACTTTTTCCACTGACGCTCAGTTGATGCATTTATTAAAATAAAAACACCAAACCTGCAACAGTGGCTACTTAAGCTGTGTATGGGCTGACCGAAGCATTAGCAGCGGTGACGGTCCCTCCCTTCTTGAAGACAGTAGGTAGTTTGGCCATCTGTTCCAGTGTAGTCTGAGGCCGAGGGTGTTCATCCTGAGCCATGGACACTTTGCCTTTTTTAGCTTTCACTTCAATAGGAGCCATTTCAGCCGTAAAGCGACCCCCATCATGAGCTGTAAGATAAAAAAGCTTCAGTTTATTTTGTATAACCTTGTATAACCTTTGTATAACCGAGTTGCAGCTTTGTGCTCACAAAATAATGTTACTGGAAAGTGGCATATATCAAAAATATCAAAACAAGTAGTCTGCTCACCTGCTTTCCACCTTTGCTGTGTCTGGTATGCATAGTTGTCGCAGTCCTCTCGTGTTATCTGGTATTTCTCTGCCAGGTTCTCTGCTGTGATTCCCATTGGAGTCTTAATTTGCAGATCGGTTAGACCCGCCCACAAAGTGTCCTCCAGCTGTCAGGCAAATAAGAAAAGCTTTCTGGGTTGTATCTTTGTTTACAGAATAATATGATTGTCTTTGAGACTTTCACATGCCTCTTTTTGTTGTTTATGCAACAAGTAATTAAAGATCTTAAACAGAGAAACACAAACCTTAAGGTCGACTCCAAATTTTGTTCCAAAGCGGATGTTACGAACAGCATAAGGAGCCTGGCTCATACTCTCTGATCCTCCGCACAGGACCACCTCTGACTCCTTGAGACAAATCTCCTGAAAATACACAAAGTGACCAAAGGTGAATTTCTTAGAATGACAAACAAAATTGGAGGATTAAAGTAATTATATGTGAAATTTTGAACTTTTACTAATGATTAAAAACATCTTGGCTAAGGCCTCCTGTATAGAAATGTCCTCTTTTGTGTGTATGTGTGTGTGTGTGGGGGCACTTTAGTGGTGAAAAATTAGTCATCATAACAAAACTAGTGAGGTTTTTCTTCACATTTTCAGAAAAATGTGCATCAATCAAACTTTATATATAAAGAAATTATTTATTTAATTGAGCTAACATCTAGAGCAGTTTTGTCATATTACCTTTCACATAAAGTTTACTTAAAAAATGTTTGTAATGGTTTGTATTAGACTATAAAGTGCGCACAAACAAATCTATACAAAACAATATTTTTCTACATTTGTATTCCTTCAGGAATATATTTTTAGTGTAGGTGTATTTATACATTTATTATTTGACATAGTTTTTTTTTGTGAGGAACATAAACAACACATAAACAAGATGATAAAATCGTTTGTTGCAAAAACGCTAATTTGAAACAGCTGCACCAGGAAGGATTTGGAGAAAACTTACATGAGCGCCGCTGATGATGGACTGAAAACCAGAACCACACAGTCTGTTCACGGTGAGAGCAGGAACCGGGATGGGAACTCCACACCTCAGACCGACGTGACGAGCAATGTATGGAGCATCTGCTGAACTCTGATGAAATATAAACACATAAAAAGATGTTTAAAATGAATGACGAAAGCCACAAAAAACAAACACTTTGAGAATATATGGAACTACCTGCATGACATTTCCCATGATGACACTGTTGACAATCTCTGGAGCCAACCCCCCTGCAGCGAGGGCAGCTTTGGCTGCGTGCTCAGCCAAATCTGTTGCACTGTGATCCCTCAGCACTCCGCCATATGTACCAAATGGAGTGCGCTTAGCTGCTACGATAAAAACACCTGTAAAGAAAAGGTACATTTTTGTGAATCATTAAAAGCTTCCACCACTTTAAAAACAGGAAGATGCTTTACACTTATTTACACTTCTTTTTCAAAAGAAGTGTACTAGGTAAATACTACAGTCAGAAGAATAAAAACAATCACAGCATTTTTCCACTATTTATCTCCATTTAACATATCAGTTACCTGACTTGTCAGGAAATAATGCAAAAAATATGTGAACTTGTTGCAATGCACATTACTTAAAATCCAGAGCTATCCAGTATGGTTCTTGTTTATAACTACTGGGCTGGTTTGTCTTTTAGTTTCTAATCAGTAATCTACATGTGACTCATGTCAAAAGGAGCAGGGCGCCTTGACCCGCACTGGAGAGAAGTGGGGCTTCATTTGGTTGTGACAAACACCAAATAAACATCGAACTTGTGTTTGTGGAGAGTGTTTACTATTGCGTAATGCACAAGTTTGTAGACACTACTTTTCTGTGTAAAAAAATGAGCTAAAACAAAGTGCAAAGAACTAAAAAATAGATGTAAAGAATGATCAGAATATGACATTGTTTCCTCATACCAGTCACTTTCATCATATATATAATGCAGAAGGTTAAAACAGGCAGTAAACTGGTTGGAGCTGGTTACTAAAATACAGTACACACCTTACATTAAATGTTCAGAACATTTAATAAAATCGTTAATATACTTTGAAAGTATTGGTGCAAATATTCATATAATTTAAAAAGTATCTTGGGATCAATTCCTTTATAATTATATTAGTAATAACAGATATAGTAAACAGCTGCATGTCGGTGGGATTTTTGAATAAATTTACAGGAAATTAGCTTTAAAAAAAATCCAAACACCATCCTGCCACCTTTCACCCACATTGGGACTTAGATTTGAGCAAAAACTTTCTAAATGAACTAAATAGATTGCAAACGTGTTATTCTATGCAGCAAATGTGGCACAATGCTAAAAATCCTGACCATTTTCAGTTTACTGAAAATAGTCAGCCTGTGATCTGTTTGATAATAAAAGCTGAACTGAAACGTTTGTGTACCTCTGAGAAGAGCCATGGCGTCGGTTCAACAATCCTCCACAGTCAAGATTTAACTTTTAAACAGAAATGAGCTGATAAATGTGTCAACTCGCAGCGAGGCTAAAAAGAAGTCCAGTCCACTGCGACCTTTACCCTGAATACAGCAGCGAGTTGTTATTTCTCGAACGCGCAGATTCGACAAATTATTCCGTGCACCTAAATATAATAATAATAATAATAATAATACATAACACAATTTATTTATAGAAAATTAAAACTTTTTTAAAGTATTAATCTTTTTGTAAGTTTTATATGAGTTATAAAGTACGGTTGTTTTTAATTATTTTTCTGCGTTTAAAATACACGAAAGTGCGAATCAGTCAAATCGTTACGTGCATTACGTCATATTCATGCGACGTGTCTTCGCCGTTCTGTCCCTCTAGCGAGAGGACGAATTAAACTACATGTGAAGATTTTTGCTTATTATATTTTACACGGATTTTTCGATCTAAAGTAAACCGAAGGCTTGTGGCGACATGTCGTTGGCATTTTCGCGCTGCCTCTGCGGGGTTTTATCTCGACAGGGTGCCCCGGCACGGTGAGGGTTTTTTCGGGAAATTGTGATAAAATTGTTCTTGGAAGGTTATACAGTAGAAGAGGCATCATGCTGCCCAGTTCCGTGCTTCTCCAAGTTACAGCAGATGGTATACTCTGATTCATACTGTTTTTTTTGTTTTGTTTTGTTTTGTGTTGTTTTGCAGCATGCTGTTGGAAGAACACAAGCGTGTTGTACAGAGTCTCTGGCTTTCACCCGTGGTCACTTTGAAAACATCAGCTCCATTGAGGTAAGAATTTGATTTTATTAGACACATTCTTCATGCTTTTATATTTTATACAGCATTTTGGACAGATTAAATTGTATAAATTAGATTGGCGATTACATTTTTAAAATAAGTCAAAACAAAATATTTAAATGGAACAAACTTTAAAATAATAATAATGTGATGTGCTTGGACAAGACTCATCAGAGGAGGCAAAGTAATCAGGGACAGCTATGTGCAATCAGTGGAGGAGCAGCACACTGAATAAAGGTATCTCAAACAAACTGAGGGCAGAGCTTTTCAGTGGTTGTGGCAGCACCCTTTAGGAGGGATGGTGTCATTCAGTCATTTAGGGCTGCCAGCGACGAAGACAGGCGGTTAGGTGTTCCTGTGTAAGAAGGGGAGGCTGGGTGCCTCTTAGCCTGGGCTGGGCTTTAGTTGTGGGTGCAGTCACCACCTTGGGCTCCTGCTTCTGTTCCTCTTGGCTGCTCTGATCTGGTGTGGAGCCAAACCAGGAGGTCTTATCATCATCCAGCTAAGTCAATCCTGGGGTATTGGACGACATCACAAGGAAGGGGTCTCGCCGCTGGGCGAGCTAAGTGAACTCATTTAATCTTTATTGTAGGCCTTTTATTTCTTAGTGTAGGGTGAGGTTCAGGTGGAAGGGTTTTTTTTTTTTTTTTTTAAAGGAGTATTTTGTGTGTGTGTG
>NC_056505.1:12414293-12457107 GCF_014905685.2 Nematolebias whitei
GAACAGGGAGATGGAATAGGGGCTTGCTCCGTCCACTCCACGCATCGACCTGGTATTGCAGTATCTCCAGGACCGGTGCACCCCCTCTTACTGTTGAATATCAATAACCGAGTGTAGTTCTCATCCTGAATGTTTTAACGGTCTTCTACAGAGTATGTGAACATAATGTTAGAACTCACACAAGAAAATCATAAACCTCTTAGAACACATTATTTAATATCTTTTTAACACTGATAATGTTTTTTAAGATATTGTTATTTTACACTATCTTTTCCTGTAAATATTTTACAGAGTTCACTGTTGTTATTTTATTACCAATGCTCTGTGTAATCTGTAACAACTAGTCTATGTAATCCACTTTAAACGAACAATTCTTTAGGAAACCTTACTTGAAAAAAGTTTTTTTTTTTTTGCCCATGTGAGATTATTATAGTGATACATTTACTCCAAACTGAACTCGTGCAACCCTGTGTTGAAGCATGCATTTGTTTTGTTACTTATTTCATAACCATATGTATTAATTTCAACAGTTAACTGCAACAGTTATAACGCCACTTGAAGCTCCACATTTCCTCCCTCTGTACCTGGATAGTCCTGCAGCACTGAAGGACTCCTCCAGAGCAGACTGACTGACAGCGTTGCCAGATAAACTCGAGGTTTTCCCGCTCAAAAATCTGTCTTCCAGGGTGGAGTTTGCATGTTCTGTCCGTGCATGCGTGGGTTTTCTCAGGGTACTCCAGTTTCCTCCCACAGACCAAAAACATGCATGTTAGGCTGATTGGTAACTCTAAATTGTCTCTAGGTGTGAGTGAGAGAGTGAATGGTGGTTTGTCTCTATGTGGCCTTGTGATGGACTTGCGACCCGTCCAGGGTGTACCCCGCCCCTCGTGGGAACCGGCGACCCCCGTGACCCAAAATGGAATAAGCGGGTAAAGATAATGGATGGATGGATGTCTGCAGTGATTTTTGCATTGAACTTAACAATTGTTTAAAATCCCTTAGAGAGGTCAAAGTTCACATTAAAGTGTGTGTACTTGTTGAGGGGACAGCACAGAGTAAACACGTTTGTTCAGTGCTGAGAAACTGAAGGTTTTGCAGCATGTTGGTGATTTCATCTCGTGTTGTGGAGATAACTCTTCCAACAACATTAACATTTCATTTCAAGGCAAGATGTGGATAAGTGTGTTTCCAAAATGTTGTCAGAAAGATACATCTGGACTTCAACAACATCTGTAGTTAGTCTGACCTTCTGTTAGTTTTTGGTCCATCTGAAGTCTCCTCTGCTGAGTTCACTTTGGATGTGGAGTAGCAGTCGTGTTTAACTTCAGATGTTGTGTTTACTTCTTTCAGGAGGATTAACCTCCCAAAGCAACCGACCCAGACGACATCCACGGGAAGGTGCTGAAAGAATGTGCCGATCAGCTCTGCAACGTGCTGGCCGACATCTTTAACTCCTCACTCACACTGGTAACAGTTCCCACCTGTCTGAAGACCTCCACCATCATCCCAGTCCCAAAGAGCTCTACAGTGGCTGGTCTGAATGACTACCAGCCAGTGGCCCTCACCCCAACAGTTGCTAAATGCTTTGAAAAACTGGTCATGACCCACATCAAATCAAACATCAACGAGGACCCTCACCAGTATGCATACTGCAAGAATTGATCAACAGAGGACACCATCTCCTCTGTGGTCCACACTGCTCTCACCCACCTGGAGCAGAAGGACTCCTACATCCGTATACTCTTTGTGGACTTCACGTCTGCCTTCAATACCATGATCCCCCAAACCCTGATGGACAAACTGCTCACACCAGGACTAAGCCCCTCCATTTGCAACTGGGTAATAGACTTCTTAACAAACATACCACAGTCTGTGAGGATCTACAACTTCCCCTCCTTCACCATAACCCCCAGTACTGACTCCCCTCAGGGATGTGTGCTGAGCCCTCTCCTGTTCACTCTGTCCATGTATGACTGTGCAGCTACCCATCCAGGCTGTCACATTGTAAAGTTTGCAGATGATACAGCGGTGGTTGGATGCATCACAAACAACGATGAGTCCAGCTACAGGCAGGAGGTGGAACACCTGGAGAGCTGGTGCAAGGAGAATAACCTTCATATCAATGTGAAGAAGAGGAAGGAGATGGCCGTGGACTTCAGAAGGAACAAACCCACCTACACCCCCCTGAATATCAGAGTCAGAGTCAGAGTTTCTTTATTGTCATTCGCACCTCATGTGGTACATGTGGTGGAGCGAAATTATGTACACAGGGTCCCAGTTACATCCAACAATAAAATGTATAAGAAAAACAGTAATAAGATCTAAGATATGAACTAAGAAAAACATCAACTAAATATACACTAAGCACTCATAACATAAAAACATTGAACATCAGCACAAACATGAACATGAGTCTGTGAGCAGATGTGCACGCATGAACACATCAACATTGAAACAGATCAGCAGCAACATGAAACAGATCAGCAGCAACATGATATGGTTTTTCACAGTGATTATTCTAGTTAGAGATTCATGAGTCTAACAGCCTCAGGGTAGAAGCTGTTCCTCAGTCTAGTGGTTCTACACTTAATGCTCCTTAACCTCCTTCCTGAGGGGAGTGGGACAAAAAGTGTGTGTGCTGGGTGGGTGGGGTCCTTCATGATGCAGGTGGCCCTCTTCCTGCATCTGGAGGTGTAGATGTCTGTGATGGTGGGGAGACTGATTCCAACAGATTTCTGTGCAGCCTTCACCACTCTCTGCAAAGCTTTTCTTTCTGCAGCTGTGCAGCCTCCATGCCACACATTGATGCTCGAGCACAGGATGCTCTCCACTGCACACCTGTAGAAGGAGGTGAGGACTGAGCTTCCCAGACCAGCTCGCCTCAGCCGTCTGAGGAAGTAGAGTCTCTGATGAGCTTTCTTGATCAGGCTGGTGGTGTTGTTGCTCCAGCTGAGGTTGTCATTCATGTGTACACCCAAGTACTTGTAGCTGGAGACCACTTCCACCGCAGATCCTCTTATGTTCAGGGGGGTGTAGATGTTTTTGTTCCTTCTGAAGTCCACAATCATCTCCTTTGTCTTCTTCACATTGATGTGAAGGTTATTCTTTCTGCACCAGCTCTCCAGGTGTTCCACCTCTTGCCTGTAGCTGGACTCATCATTGTTTGTGATGCATCCCACCACCGCTGTATCATCTGCAAACTTTACAATGTGACAGCCTGGATGGGTAGCTGCACAATCATATGTGAGCAGAGTAAACAGAAGGGGGCTCAACACACATCCCTGAGGAGAGCCAGTGCTGAGGGTTATGGTGGAGGAGGAGAGGTTGTGGATCCTCACTAACTGTGGTCTGTTTGTTAAAAAGTCTAGTACCCAGTTGCAGATGGAGGGGCTTAGTCCTAGTGTGGATAGTTTGTCCATCAGGGTTTGGGGGATCATGGTGTTGAAGGCAGATGTGAAGTCCACAAAGAGCATACGGACGTAAGAGTTTTTCTGCTCCAGGTGGTTGAGTGCAGTGTGGACCACAGAGGTATAATATAATATAAGAGGATATGCAGTGGAAGTGGTATCCAGCTACAAGTACTTGGGTGTGCACATGAATGACAACCTCAGCTGGAGCACTCCTGTTGGAGTCAGTCTCCCCATCATCACATTTACACCTCCAGATGCAGGAAGAGGGCCACCTGCATCACGAAAGACCCCCTCACCCAACACACACACACTTTTATCCCCGCTCCCCTCTGGAAGGAAGTTAAGGAGCATTAAGTGTAGAACCACTGAGGAACAGCTTCTACCCTGAAGCTGTTAGACTCATGAATGTCTAACCAGAATAATCACTGTGAAGAATCATATCATGCTGCTGATTTATTTCATGTTGCTGTGTTCATTCTTGTTCATCTGCTCACACAGACTCATGTTCATGCTGCTGCCCGATGTATTGTGTCCATTGTTTTATACTACTAGTGCTTAGTGTATATTTAGTTTATGTTTTTCTTAGTTCATGTCTTAGTTCTTATTACTGTTTTTCTTTTACATTTTATTGTTGTTGTTACTGGGACCCTGTGTACACAATTTCGTTCCACCACTCATGTGGTGAGAACAATAAAGAAACTGAATCTCTGAACAGCAGGTGGCAGCAGCAGCAGCACTACTGCAGTCTGAGAGAAGACAGGAAGTGACGTCACCGCTAGCAAAAAAAAAAAACCCACTTTTGAGTTGATTTTTTTATTAATTTCTCTAAATCTCGGATGTAAGTCTCATAGTTTTCTGATGCCGTTCAGTCTAAATTGATCTAATCTAAGTTCACTTGTGTTGCTGGTCCGCTTTAGGGGAATGAATTGGTGAAGTTTGTGAGTTATTTGGGTTAGCTTTTGTGCATCGATGCCGCATTGCATTGTGGTAAATTAGGATGTGTGAAGGAATTGAAGTTTAACAGTCTATCTAAGTGAACCTTTGTGTAAACTTTTATTTCGAGACAAAAACGTTAAGAGCTGAGCTCCGATGTTTTCTCGTCTATTTTATGTGCACCGTCAGTCAAAAGGGCAGGAGTGTAAAACACATGCCGTTTAGCGACAACTCCACGCTACAGGTCCGATAATTCCATTGTTGTCAATCAGTGATACCACTTTGCGACCGTGGTTCACCCGGGGATTAACTCATTCAGGTGGGTTGATCCCTGGTTCTTAAATTTTTGTAAGGGGTGACTGCTTCTGCATTCTCCCCTATTTACAGTAAAAATAATTTTAATATTTACATCTCTTTATGCATCAAGATATTTCTTGAATGACCTGTGTAAAATACCGTCTATGTAGTAATGTCTGTCATGGTGAGCTTATAAAAACTTTTACTTTTGTCAATCAAGCATGTGGTAAGAGCCATTCTCCAGCAGAGGTCTCCACTGCGTTCAGTCCTGTGGAGTCGTGGTGTGGATCCTGAACATTTGTTTAAAATAAAATATTTTAAAATATTATGTATCAATATTAGTGTGATATTTTTTAAATTTGATCAGTATGCTGACAATATTTCTCAATAGAAATTATTGAGTTATGTTCAACTTGTGACACCTTCATAAATGTCAGCTAAAATGTGAGGCAGATGTAGACGCCCTGTTTTGATCCTAGTTCTTTTGGTTCTGCTGTGATTGGATTTAGAAAAAAGTGCCCCCATAAGTACTGAAAAGTCCTGGTCCTTCTCAAATAGTGGTACGCGCCCCCCCCTGGGCGTAGAGTTGCACTTGGGTCCAAATAATCCAAACCGATCTGGCCGCAGATATGATCTCTCCTACTAACTCCAGTTGAGACTCTGGCATCAGCATTTTGGATTAACTGACAGTGTTTTAAAGAAGTATTTGGATAAACCATTACAATAGTCCAAACGTGACAAATGCACAAACCAGTTTTTCTGCATCATTTTTTAAATAAGATGTTTCTAATTTTAGCGATATTACGCAGGTGGAAGGTGGTGGTTCTAGTAACATTTTTATTGTGAGGGCTAAAAGACATGTCCTGATCAAAAATAACACCAAGATTTTTTACATTAGAGCTGGAGGCCAGATTTATGCCATCCAAGGAGGATGAAAGGCTGAAAAAATGATTCCCAAGATGATCAGGTCCAAAAACAAAAACCTCAGTCTCGTCTGTGTTCAAAAGCAGAACATTAACGGTCATCCAGGTATTTATGTCTTTAAGACATGCTTGAAGTTTAAGTAGCTGAATATATTAATTGGGTTTCATGGACAAATATAACTGTATCATCAGCATAACAATGAAAAATTATCCCATGCTTTTTAATAACTTTATTTAATGTAAGCATACAGAAGGTAAAGCGTATTGGTCCAAGCACTGAACCCTGAGGAACACCATGATTAACTTTGGTGTATGATGAAGCTTCCTTATTTACATTTACAAATTGGAATCTATCAGATAGATATGACTGAAACCAATTTAGAGCCGTTCCTGTAATTCCAATATCAAACTCAGGTCTCTGTAGTAGAATATTGTGATCAACTGCAGCACTGAGGTCTAACAGGACCAGTGTAGACACAAATCCATTGTCAGAGGCCGTGAGAATATTATTAGTAACTTTCACCAGTGCAGATTCAGTGCTGTGGTGAGCTCTAAACCTTGATAGAAACTCCTGAAACAGATTATTTCTTTGCAGATGATCATGTAACTGACCAGCAACTATGTTCTCTAGAATTTTTGAGATGAAAGTTAAATTAGATATAGGTCTATAGTTGGTTATGATTCCTGAGTCAAGTTTATGTTTCTTAAGTAAAGGTTTAATTACAGCAATCTTAAACCATTTATTAGAGACAAATTAAGCAGATCCAAGACGTGGTTATTAATCAAGGGAAATACGTCTTTAAATAGCCTGGATGGGATCTAGCAGGCATGTGGATGGTTTGGATGAAGCTATTATTTTTGACATTTCAGAGCTCAACAGGATAAAAACAATCCAAACATAAATCAGGTTCTACTGACATTTTTAAAGTTGTCTCATTTGACACAGAACCACTGGCGAATGTAGGTTTGAAAGTTTTCCCTAATTGAAACAATTTTATTTATAAAGAATCTCATAAAGTCATCACTGCTTATAGTTGTAAGTACACAAGAATCAACATAGACAGGATTTTTCATCACTGAAAAGGAACCTGGGGTTATGTTTATTCTCACCAGATAAAGATGAATAATATAATGTTCTGTCAACATTACTGTATACGCGTGTTTTAATATTCAACTAAAGAAATTGCATTTCCTGCAAAATTCAGTGTGAATGCTTATTGCTGAAAACTTGCTGAAAAACACCTGAAATATAACTGAAATGGAAGAACAAGCCTAAATTAACAGAACAAAACTGAAAGAACACATAATTGCTGAATTATGTTTAAATAAGCAGAGGAAATGAGGAAATTAGCTAAAAAAAAAAAAAGCTGAAAAGTAGCTGAAAAGGCAGAAAGAAGCTTAAACTACCAGAGAAAAGTGGAGAACACATTTTTGCTGAATTAGGCAGAAAAAAGTTGAAATGAGTGCAAAAAATCTGGAATTAGCTGAAAAAGCTAATATCATAAAACAGCTTGCTGAAATGACTAACACGACTGAGGAACAGCTTCTACCCTGACGCAGTTAGACTCATGAATCTCTAACCAGAATAATCACTGTGAAACAATCACATCATGTTGCTGCTGATCTGTTTCATGTTGCTGCTGATCTGTTTCAATGTTGCTGCTGATCTGTTTCAATGTTGATGCGTTCATGCGTGCTCATCTGCTCACACAGACTCATGTTCATGTTTGTGCTGATGTTCGACGTAGTGTTTTTATGCTATTACTGCTTAGTGTATATTTAGTTGATGTTTTTCTTAGTTTATATCTTAGATGTTATCATTGTTTTTCTTTTACATTTTATTGTTGGACGTAACTGGGACCCTGTGTACATAATTTCGTTCCACCACATGTACCACGTCAGGTGCGAGCGACAATAAAGAATCTCTGACTCTGATAAGTTAGACTAGCAGAAATAGGCTGAAAAGAGCACAACAAGCTGAAATTAGTAGAAAGAAGTTAATTAGGCTGAAATTAGCAGAGTTTACACATTTGCACAGTGCTGAGAAACTGAAGTGTTTGAAGCATGATGGTGATTTCACCACTCCAGCTCTTCCACACGGTACAGAAAAGGAGGGACAACATTAACATTCCATTCCCAGGCTGTACAGGTGTGGATAAGTGTGTTTCTGGATCCTCTGAATTTTCAAATGTTGTCATCAGGATACATCTGGACTTCAACAACATCTGAACTAGTTAGTCTGACCTTCTGCTAGTTTTTGGTTCATTTTGTTGTGGAGTAACTTCTGATACATGTTGTATTTACTTCTGAACAGCAGGTGGCAGCAGCAGCATTACTGCAGTTTGAGAGAAGACAGGAAGTGACGTCAAGCTAGTTTAAAAAACATTCAGAGTTGAGATTTTATTAATTTCTCTAAATCTCGTATGTAAATCTCACAGTTTTCTGGTGCTGTTCAGGCTGGATTGATGTAATCTGAGCTCTGTTGTGCTGCTGGTCTGCTTTAAGAGAATGAATTGATAAAGTTTGTGAGATATTTGGGTTAGCTTTTTTGCGCATCCATGCCGCAGTGCATTGTGGTAAATTATATATGCATTTTATACTAAAGGTAAAATTTGACAGTCTGTATGAACATTTGTGTAAATTGCTTTTTTTTTTTGTTTGTTTTATATCCGTGAGGAGTTTGAGCTCCCGTGTTTTCTTTTCCTTTAAAATAAAAAAATAAAAAATGTGTACCTTCAGTCAAAATAGCAGGAAGGTAAAACACACCCATTTGAGTGACTCAAATTTATTCAGCGAAATTATGTACGGTGAATCCACGTTGCGTAGTGGATCACCCAGAGATCTGCTCATCCAGGTGAGCTTTTCTCTGACAGATAATTTTTGGAAGGGGTGAATGTTCTCTCCCCTGATTGGTGAAGAAGATAACAGCTTTGTTTAGGTGTGGTCCCATATTAGTGCCAATAATCTAGTTGTGTGGAAGTGGTGTGCTGATAATTTAAGAGGTATTTATCATTAATATCATAATAATATCGTTTAACACATGCACCTGTAAATAGTATCATTTGTGATTAAAATTGTTAAAGTGCACCGCTGCATAACATTGTGTCCTTATTAACATTAAACAAGAAATGTAGCTCAACTTACAACAAAGATTATTAACAGTGTTTATAGTCTGTAACCGAAAAGGCTTAAAGTTCATCAGTTTGCCTGAATTTTTTTTTATCCTTATTTAAACGGTAAACATTTTTGACCATTTGATGCTGAAAGACACAATCAATAAATAATAATAAATTCAAATCGATCAGGAACATTTTAACTCAGGAGTGTTATATACCACAATTTGACCTAACAAAAATGAATAAAATAATTTGTGCTTTGTTTTTTTTTTTTAACAAAATGAAGAAGTCAGGATTAATGACTACAACAAGCACGTTTTGCAGTGCACCGCTTTTTAAATTAGTCTAATTAATTCAATTTAAAAGTCTTCATTTTTTAATAAGGAGTCATTTAATTCCCAGTAATCTTTATTCTGACCCAGTCTGTCAGTATTTAAATCTATTTTAATTGTGATATCTTTGTGATCCGTCAGTATTGTTGGTTCTATCTGTCACTTTGTCTTCAGAGTCAGAGAAAATCCGCCAGAATCTATGCAGGAAACTGAACAGGCAGCCTGGGGGGCCTACGCACAGTTTCTTAATTCAAGATATCTAAAAATGCCACTCTGACTAGTCAGAATGTAAATACAGATATCAAAATATAAAAAATATAAACTCATTTTTAGATATCTAGAATGTAACTACAGATTGTCAGACTAATCGATTGTATGTTAAAATGGCTTGCCATAAACAGGGAAATCAAGACATTCTGTGCTCATCTAGATATATATATATATATATACACACAAACATGCATACAGTATATACTAAAACTAGTATACTATAGTATATACTATATATACACACTAAACTACTTACTACTTGTACTACTATTCCTTCTTTGTGTTTTTTCCACTTATCGTGGGGCTTCAGGGTACAGATCCACCGCGATAAACGAGGGACTACAGCACACACACACATATTTTGTTGATATGGCATAAAATTTTCAAATCAAGGCAGTTTCAAAACATAATCCTTTATTTGTAAATTAACAAAGAAAAAATTGTTGCAAAGTATTCATGTCAACCTATAAAAACATCCAAACTTAAAGAGTTTTTCTAACATTAATGAAACAAAAGTACTTTTGCTCTGATATATGGTAATAAGATTTTGGAAAAGGTTTATTTTGGCTAAATTCAACCATTTTGAAAAAAAAAAAAAGATGATCAAATAATTCAAATTTAACAACAATAATCTTCACACTAACGTATGTGTTGGTGAAACAGCCTGTTTGTTTTGGCTCCGATCAGGCAGCCTGGACCTCTGAATACAAATGATACCCGACAGTACTCAAGCAGTGTAGCTTCATCAGAGTAAATATTACTGTCAAAGATCATTTTTAAAACAAACGTTATCAGCAAAGTACCCACTTCAAACAGATACAAAGGCAATTCCAAGTGCCTTTGAAGGCAATTTTTACTTTGCTGTTAAATATGTCCCAAAAGCCAAACCCTGTTTATAACTCTTCAAGGCTTTCTGCCCTTCTTGCGTAGCGACTGTCCTTGTCCAGAAAAGGCAATAAATCGGTTCACGGTGTCATCCTGAGAGAAAAGAAAAACATTTAGAAGTGAATCTAGAATAATCTAGGTGGAATATTTACTAATTAAACATCACAAACAACCTAAGTGCTGATTTACAGAATGGAGTTGAAGTAAACAATTATCTGCAGGGATTTAATGATGTACAAGTAAAACAAACAACATAGATAAAAATGATTTACACAACTTACTTCTTCTATGTTCTTTCTGGGCTGAGGCCTGGAGTTTCTGATGAAGGTGATCCGGCCAACTTTGAATTCGTAGTTTGGAATGCCTCTGAGGGGAAAGTACATTAGACAAACCACTGAAAACGTATTTAAACAAGAAATAATAGAAAATTCAGCTGAGTCAGGTCAAAGTTTGGAGTTAAAGAATGACTTAAGAAGAATGTCCACGAACTGCTTGCTGCTCCAGTTGTACTCCGAGATGCTACAACTAAATGACATTAATTATTGTAAAAATGCAGTGTGATGGCATAAGCACATTTAAATAATTAACACCATTAAAACATGTTTGCTTCCATTTTTATGCAAATGCAGCGTTTTGACTCAAGTGATACGGAGTTATTTTGTGCAAAATTATTGCATTGATTTGAGACGAGTACAATCCAGTCCTCCATGAGAAGTTTTACCTAAAGTAGATATAAATGGGGCTGAGATGGTGTAGAGGTAGGGCAGGGGACTTTGGACTTGGCCTGTCATAACAAATTTTGCTGAGCGACTGTCTCAAATTATTGCGAAAAACGATAACGTTGTTTGAAATTTGACAATAATTGTAATCACTGTCAAATTTAAGAAGATGTGTTGGTTAATTTGTTTTGAGTGTAGTACCTTTGTTTGACCACTGGATAAAGGATGGATAGTGAGGGAGCGAGCAGCGTGTCTCTAAGAAAAATGGGAAGGAGGTCCCTTGACGTGACATGGGAAGTCTCTCCTTCCTTCTTTTTAGTCCTAAAAATGGCGGACGCGCTGTGTGGTTTTAACTTTTTAACATAACATTTGTCGCTCAAAGTTTTTAATAAAAAAAAAAAAACATTAAACAAGTTCTCAGCTTCCTTTCGCAGAGAAAAACAACTTTTTACATGAAGGCACGGGTTTCAACTGTGAATTTTGGAGCTTCGACAAGACGGAGGTCCCCCCCCCCCCCCCCTTGAGGTCAGCTTGTTAGCTTAGCTTGTAGCTTAGCTTCTCAGCTTAGCTGCTTTTAACGATCCAAAAACGCGATTTTGTGAAGAGCACCGGAGTTGAGCCTTTTGTCATCCAGTGTCTTCAGTAGAAAGAGAGACATGAAGAAACTATAAAGCCAAAAAATGAAAATGAGGTTGATAATTTTCATTTATCATGCGTTTAATTGATTTCTTGTTTATCGCGACAGGCCTACTTGGGACCAGAAAGTCGCAAGTTCAACTCCCTGCCATGCCCACATGCCGTGGTGTCCTTGAGCAAGACACCTAATCCCTAATTGCTCCCTGGGCGCTCACACAGCCGCCCACTGACCCACCTGGGTGTATCTCACGTGTGAAGGGTTAAATGCAGAGAACTAATCATAGAACTTTATTCTTTAAAAATATAGTAACTAATATTTGTATCTTGGCTTGAGGTAAACTTTTCATCATAAACAATAATGTTCACAGTGGTTGCAAGGTCAGAAAGCAAGTTATTCCTAATCTCTGTCCTAGTCTGTCCTTTTCCCCCCCTCCTCATCTTCCTTTACAATTTTTCTCAACTAAGTTTTAAATGTTCTAAAATAACAAATATATCCTAAGCACAGACTCTATATGATTGCAGAGCTTTCAAAACTCTGAATGTTAACATCTGCACAACTAAATGCTAAACATCTGCTCACCTTTTGATGTCACTTGGAGCAAGAGGAGTAGGGCTGGGCTCAATACCTTTTGTTTTACCATCCAAGCGATTTCCAGAGCCGGTAAAAGCCTGAGTATTAGAGAAAAATATATATATATTTCAGAAGTTGTATTGACACCTGCTGGTTTGAGTCCAGGTTGTGCCAGGAAGGACATTTGCTGTAAAGCAATTGCCAAACATTTTATGTGAGATCGCTTGCAGGGGCAACTCCTGAAGAAGAGCTCAGCTGAAAGAAAAACAGCAAACACATTCATTCCAGTACCAACAGTAATCACTGGTGTGGGGAACGTTTTGGGTCTCAAAGTTGTAGCAATAAGCACTTACTCTGAATCCTGTGTCCATGTCAGCATAACTGCTGGTGTCTCCATCATCCTCCTGCCAAGCAATGAGTTTAATCACTTTATACTTTGCAGCATAACATGTGTCTGTACTGTCATAGATGGGATATTACTGTTGGTTCTTCTTGGTTCTGAGATCGTCGCTCAGGCTCCTTGTAACCCAAAGGCGCATCAAAATCCACCTAAGGAACACATACATTCACAACCTTTACCCGGAATAGTGATGGCAAAGAACGGTTTACTTTTGTCTGTGAGATTAAAAGTGTCTTACATTCATATCACACTCGATGATGGATACGGCTTTGTCTGGTTTGGTTTCCATAACTCGCAGCTCATAGATCTTTTACAAAAACACAGATCCCATTAACTAAATTACACAATAAAAACTATTTTAAAAAGACTGCATGAATAAACTCTTACCTTCTCATTGTAGTTTATAGCTATGACATCTCCAGTTGTCAAGCATGCAAAGTTTCTCAGTGCATTCTCCAGTCTAAAAAAAAAAAAAGTTACTTCTGTGAGCGCATCAATTAAATGTAATGTTAAAATTAGGTTTAACAAACTTATCAAGATGATTTTTCTTACACTGCTTTGGGATTTGTAATGTCTAGGAAATCAGGACTTTGGGGCTGGAACTTGGAATAGGTTGCCACCATGAGGTTTACACTTTCCACTTGAACCAGACCCCCCTCTTCAAGGAGGAGGTTCTGCATCATCTGCAACAAAACAGGAAAAAAATAATCATAAGTATTTACTCTACAATATAAAGTTAAATATCATGTACATTCAGAAGTTACATATTTTTATGAAGTATTCAATCCAACATTTCTATTAAATCCTTTTCTGACCATTAGATAAAACAAATACTACTACTGTTTGCATAAATCATTTATTATTTGACACATGTGAAAAATTTGTCAGTTCTCCACCACTAATGAAAGTAGATAATTCACAATCTTATTTAAAATCAATATGTATTGTTTCTGACCCAGTGTGGAAGGTAACAGATTCCCTCATCTGCTACAAACTCCAGGACGCCACAGTGTGTCATTCTGTCTGAGTTCTTGTTGGTCAGCTTGAAAAGCATAGGATAGGTGATGTTAAGCCTGCCTGTTCAGAAAAAAACAAAAGAAAATTAATGAGAATCACAGAGATTGTGTGTGCAAAACATAAAAAAAAATAAAATAAAAATAATTTTTAATTGCACTTACTGAGCTGATCAAGAGCAGAAGGGGGCATTATTACTGAGAGAAAAAAAAAGACATTAATATCTTGGGCATTAAATTTTATCCTTTGTGTTCTGTTAGAATTAATAATGACAAATGTCCAAGAAACACGGGAGAACTAGATCATATTTGATGTGTAATTTTTCAGAAATACAAACTATTTTTTGTTATCTTTACAAGTGGTTTTACCTACAAACAAAACGGAACACTGAAGCGATTTACATTGTTTATTTTTTTACAGGACTCACTTTTGCCTCCTTTCTCTACATCGGAGCGGTCGTTGGGTCCAGCGAGCATAGACACCGAATAACAGCGGTACTGAGTGGAAAATCGGCTCTGAAAACCTCGGGCCATAGGGTGGTCGAAAACATGGTGGAAGGAAAACTGCGGGGGTGGAGAAAGCACAATATATTCATGACATTCGACGAAATCATTTTTAAATAGTTTTGTGAAGACTGGAATCAACAAGATAAACTTTCACGACCATGACAGCGCAGTATGCTCTGTTGTTGTTAGCCGTTAGCTTAGCTACTTTAACTACCGCGACGATTTATTCCAAAACAAAATGTTGTCCAGAGTCAACAGTGGTTTAACAGTTCTTACCATATTGACAGTTTAGGTCTTTGTTTGTGAAAACACCGGATTAAAAATGCCTGTAAGGATACGCTTTGGCGTCTTCTGTGGTCCTCTTATCACGGAAGTGTAAACATGAAGAAGTGACGTCGCGGCTGCCGCTAGCCAATCAGGCGGTAACGGATTGACGTCATGCGTAAACAAGAGGAAGTGACGTTGCAGCAGACGCTAAACAATCACTGCAGCGGATTGACGTAAAATTTAAATCCAGGTCCTCAGTACGGTTTATTTTTGTTGTTGGAATGTTTCGTCCTTCATCCAAAGGACTTCATCAGTCAGAGGAGCCACAACAAATTCAGTCCCCAAGCAGCACACTCCCATAGTGGGCCAACCAGTTTGATGGTGAGAAGATGGTTTCTGGAGTCCACCTTCGCCTACTCCTCTCCTCATGGCCAAAATGGTTCAAAACATCAAAGTTCATGCTCTATAATCCAGGTAAAAATCCAACAAATTATAAAGCAGGTCCTCTGGATGTCTTTTTTTTTTTTAACACTTAGCCACTTTGGCCATGGCTGCCTCAGAGAAGTTGACAGGAGAGGGCAGACTCCAGAAACCATCTTATTACCATCAAACTGGGTGGCCCACTATGCGAGTTTGCTGCTTTTGGTACTGAGTTTGTTGTGGCTCCTTGGACTGATGAAGTCCTTTGGATGAAGGACAAAATCATTTCAACAAAAAAAAGAAACCATCCTGAGGATTTGACGCAACTTTCTTGGATTTTTTTTTTTTACCTGGATTATTGAGCATGAACTTTGATCACTTTTATGTTCAAGTGTTTACTAAGGATAATAATGATAATAATAATACTTTATTTATAAAGCCCTTTAAAACAACCACAGCTGCAACAATGTGCTGTACACATAAAATCAAGAAAGTTTAAACACATAAAAAAAAAAAACATTGTTAAAACATTAAGATCAATAAAAACAGTGCAGAACAAATTCAGTCTGTGCTAAAAGCCAGGGAGTACAAATGCATTTTTAAGAGTTTTGAAAATGGACAGTGAAGGGGCTTGTCTGATGAGAAGATGGAGGATGAAGCAATTTATATAAGAGTTCCATCCTGATGATCAACCATTTTCTTAAAAAAAAAAAAAAAAAGCAAAAAACAACACACACACACACACACACATATATATATATATATATATAGTAAATAAGTGGTTGCTCAGTTTAAATAATTTAAAAATTGGGAACTATAGCTTTATTTCTTATTATGTGGAGAATTTAGTTTGTGTTTAGGATTTAACTGGTTTTTGGGGAAAAAATTAAACAGATGTACATCATGTCAAATAAAGTAAAACAATTTTATAAAGACTTTAATAAATTTATTCATTTAAAAATAACAAATAAGCAAAGCCCATTTTATTGACATATGGATCTCAAACCTTTTTTAACTCTCAATTATCTTTTCCTCAAACATTCCCAGCTTGGTAAATTAAGTCCACTTGGAATTTATTTATTCTTCATCTAAACCAACTCACAATTTAAAAAAAAATGTAATGTATATATTTAACGAGTATTAATTTCTAAATTAAGCCTAAGGAAAATATGGTATCACAACTTGTTGAATGTTAGGTTGCCATGTATCTCGAACTAAATAACCTTAAAATTGTTCAACGTATAAACATTGCAACTCCAATAAGTCTACACACAACCTTACTGACGCCAAACATCTTTTGAAACATACAAAGTTTAATGAAATGGTAAAGAAAGCAGAAATAAATTCTAAGCTACTCTCTGTCACATCAAGTTTTATGAAGTCTTGTAAAGACCAAAATTAGATCAAATTTACCAACAGCAACACATTGATAACAATATTATAGAGCACTGACTTAGATATTTCTGCAATGAAATAACTTTACCGGTCATACACAACATACAAAATGAAAAAATAAAATCTAAGCAAAGTAGGTGTGTTACTGTAGTTGCACTTTGATTAAACTTTTAAAAACAGCAGAATCTGAGGAGGTCCCCTTTAAGGTAAAGTGGGTTCTGCTGATGTGAAGGTCGTCGTCTCTGGCCAGTTTACTGTTATTTTTTTTGCTTTTCTGATGCCAGCCATTTAAACAGGAGGCCAGATTTTATCAACTCCCTGGTGCAAAGCTTCAGGTAACCACTGGCAGTATGCAGACAACAGAACTGTTGGGAAAGAAACATAACATAGTGCAGAATTAGGCAACAAGATCACAACAGAAACAAGCCATCCACTTTAAACCCTCACATTTCTCTTCAGTCTTCCAGACAGAAAGGAGTGCCTCCCTGCAGTCAACCTTCTTTGACACCAGTGGTGCCAGTAAGGCCTCCGTTCTTGGCTGCAGCCTAAAACAACAAAGATGAAAATGAGTTAACTCAAATACTCATTTTCGACATCAAGTGCAAGATAAGCTGTTTAGAGCTCTCTAGAAAAATGGTTTGATTTCACACTTTCTTTCTCTAAGTCTGCTTTACCAAACAGAAGAGGAAACTTGAGCCGCTAAATCTGTGCGAGACCGTCAACTTACTTTGCCCATATTTTCATCAAGATGGAGGGGTTCGAGAGAAGGTGGCCGGTGTGTTTTTTTAGTTTGGGACAAACCTGAAAACAAACAAAATTCACATGAGGTGCAAGAATTATTATTTGCGGAAGTGTGATCGTGTATTGAATTTCACATTAAGATGGGAAAAAAATGTAAACAGGGATGCACAATATTGGATTTTTGGCGGATATCTGGTATGCCAATATGTTAAAACTTATTTGGCCAATAATCTATACCAATATTTTACCCCTAGACCTACTTACTTACAGAGACTACAGAGCTTTCTCTGCTGTGGAATTAAAATACATTCTGCATAGTCTTTGTCAGTTTGGCCTGCTACCAAATGCAGATGCCAAAAAGAGAGCTGAAAATGATGTAACACTTCAACTTGGATTATGTATATTTGGATATACTTGGATATTATATATCAGTGAGTTATTTTGATGTAATGGTCGATATTTAATTTTAACACTAATATCATCCCATACCATTCAGATAATATCGTGCATCCCTAGTATATAATTTAGTTTTTGTCTTGCCATGTCAAGAAAAATGCAAACTTAACACAATAGACAATTAAAAAAAAGAATTTTGGGGGGAATTATACGATTTTATGTGCATTTACCTTTTTAAAATAAATTATTAATAATGTTGAGAAAGGCAAAAAGGAAATTTGCCCATGACATAACCTCCTGCAACGATGGGATACTCTGGTTTCATCTCCCTTAACATGCCCTGGATGTGGGGAATGTTCAACCCAACATGGGTCAACAGGTGCAGGCTGGGCCTGTGACCAGAACCCCCACCCCCGACCCCAAGCACAGGAGAAGGCTGGAAATCCAGAAGTGCAGCAGAACGAGCCAATGAGGGATCGAGACTGGAGACAAGACCCGTTCTTGAAGAAGTGAGACGTCGAAGGGGGAAGAAAGACAACTGTACACCTTTGTGAGTTTTTATGAAGTCCCAGTTTGCTTTTCGTCTTTTAGTTATAGTACAAAACAATACTTGTAATTCTGCAACCTTTTGCATTTTTAATAAAGTTGGGCCACGAGCATGTACCTTTATTTGAAACTTCTGGGCTCTTATTTGCATTCTTGGAAAGTTTCTGTCAATTTTTACTTCACTGGTTTACCAAATAAACACAGGAGCTAAGCCAACACAAGGTTTTAGAGATCCTCCTTTCTGCTGAACCATTTTAAAGCTTCATGGAGAAAACATCAGAAAAACAAACCTGCGCTCCTTGACACAGACATTTTAGTAGGTGAAAGTGGTAGACCTTTCAGAGATACTTAAGTGAATGCTGACTAAATTGGTCGTTTCAGCAAATAAATAAAATGAATATGATAGCCACCAAAATAAATCTTTGTTTGCATGTCATTGTGAAACAAAAGGAACTAGCATGAGTTGCTGAAGAGCCAAGTAAAATATAAAGGAAAGAACTTTGCTATTTATTGGATGTACCTATAATTTAGAACAGATACATTCAGGGTTTTAAATGTTTTGTTGCAGTACCTGTCCCTCAAGTAGAAACCTGGCAAACAGCTTGTAGCGATCCAGACCTTCTGGATACTCCATCTCCACTGCAGGGAGCTGCCAGCCCACACGGACTGAAGGAGACACAGAAATTATGAAAAGCTTAGTCACAAACCCCATCAGCTCCTGTTTCTCCACTGTGGAATACGTACAGAAGGTGCTTGGTCTGTGACATTTGATGGTGCCTGTGGAGGAGCAGAATATCGGTGCCGGCGTCTCCAGAGGAGGACTGAAGTGACAGTACTGTGGCAGAAGCTGAGGGACCCACTCCGCTTCAACAGCTGAAACACCTGACAGGAGGAAACATCTTTAAATTTTAGATCCAGATCATGAGACAGTAATTAAATCAAATCTGTATTTTATAGTTCAATGATCAAATAATAAATCTCCCACAGCTGCCAAACGCCAGGCACTTTGTTTCCATGAAGTAAATAAAAGAGCATCTGGACTTTTATTCTGTTAGCTGAAGACAAAGCTACAAGGTGCTTCATTTATGAAAGCTGAACTCACAGAACTTGGAGGTCCACACACTCCAGTTTTAAACAGAAAAAAACTCCCCAGGTGAAAAGCGAAACGTCTTCAACAAACAGAATAAAGACCAGCTGCTTTGCTTTTAAACTCTAAGAAAATGCCACGTCCTGGGCGACTGAAAGTTTACACTAGCACACAACGTTGCACATTCCTTGTATCCGCACCAGAATTGCATCTTCTGTTCGAACGTACTCCTACACTGATGTGGAGAAATTAAACCGAAATTCTGTTCAATTTTGCATGGTGCACCGTACAATTCTGAACGACAATAAAGTTTATAAAGTTATGAGTTAAGTTATAAAGTTAACATAAAGAAGTTCCTTTGGCTAAGCTGAAGACAAAAGGTAAAAAAAAGTCAGTCTACAGGAAACACTGTATTTTTTGCCGTATAAGTTGCACCTTTTTGCATAAACTAGCAAGTCCTGCGACTTATACACCAAAGTGACTAATAAACTTTCCCCCCCATATTTATAATCCAATTTTTGGCTGAGATCTGACAACTTCATTCATTCCGACATGGAAAATATTGATCATTACCATTTTCAGCCACTAGAGGGCCCTCCACTAAAATGGCAAGCCAAGTGTCTCATTAATAGGTAAAAGTGGCTATTAATGAGACACTTGTCTTGCCATACAAAGCCACCTTCGTCTCGTTCTGGAACTCCTGGAGCAAACATCAAATCAGCTGCATTTCACCGTGCCGCCCAGGCGAAATGCAGCTGATTTCACCATTAAAGTGAATTTAATAAAGAAAGTTAAACAGAGACAAACCTTTGCAATAATGTCAAGCAAGCAAATAATTGTTTTTAAGCGGTAATCTTGTTAAATTCTTGTTAAAGTCCTCCCGTGCACGCTCCCGCCATTTGGCAGCTAATCGATTTTTGGAACACCGGCCCATGTTTCCGGGTGGTCAGTGGTGACGCATAATAAACATGACGCGTCAGCAGTGATGCATAATAGATGCAACTTATTTATGTTTTCTTCCACTTTATTAGACATTTTTAGACTGATGCGATTTATAGGGTGGTGCGACGTGTACGGCGGCAAGTACGGTACTCTTCAGACCTGAGGGTTCTTACTGTCTTTTTCCATCAGATTAATTTACCTCTCATGTACATTTTGGAGGTCTCCATGATCTCCTGGTAGACAACAAACTCTGGCAGCGTTTTAAACAGAGCAGAACTGGGGTGAATGAACACCGGGTCGTCCATAAGAGGAGTCTGTGCAAACACAGATAAAAGTGAGGAGGTGAAGAGGAGCTAAATGCATTCGTCTACGTCACAGTCACAGCTTTTGGAGCAATTTACCTTGTATCCATTCTTCCATTTAGCGTCCAACATTTCTTCTGCTTGAACACGCCTCGCCAGGTGGTCTCCCAGTCCGGTCAGAACAATCTGTCGCAAACAAATCACCTGATGTTCGTTTGGTGGCGTCATCTTAGGATCCACAAACACTCCACCCTCTGGACACACTGCGTTCACTGAAAAAGGAGCGTTACGCTGAATCTTTTGTGTTTCTGAGGCTGATTTGACGTAGATCGAGTCTGTGTTTGTGTACCAGCGTTGGTAAGTTGACCTCGCAGCCTCCTGATCTCCAGCATGGCTTTATACCTCAGTCCATTGTCCTCACAAAACCTGGGAGTGCAGCCAGCATATTCACAAGCACCAACAGCACCTGCAGACACATATTTACAGAAATAAGGTGACACTCTGATCATATTCAACTTTTGAAAAGACATCGTAGAGAAAACTGTTGGGAGATATTGTTCACATTTTGTTTATTAACCTGATTAGTATCATTATCATAGTTGGCTAGAACAGGGGTGCTCAAAGTGGGGCCCCAAGCTGACCTCATTACTATATTAAAATATCCTTTGAAGAATCACTGTGCTTACACTCAGTCATTCCAAGTTTAATGTTAGATGGACAGTTGGCCCAGTGACTACTGTAATGACACTACACAGCTGGAGTGACTGTGCATTAATTTTTTAAATTTTAATCATTTGTATTTTATTTTGACAGACATCCTAGTGTCTCTGCAGTTTCTCGCTGCTGAATAACTTTCCTTTGACAAAGCTGAGCATCATGTAGGTGTCCATCACACACCCTTCTTGAGCACCCCTAAATTATAACTCAGCATCTCTGAAAAATTAAGAAACAATCATTAGGATTGTGTAAGGAAACAGTTCTCAAACCTTAGATTCACCAAAATATTGAATACATGTTGAATAAATATGGAATAAATGACAACAGTCTCAAACGGGACATAAAATCTATAATTTTTCTGCACGAGTCACACCACCTGTCAATCAGTCCAGTAGATACATCAGCGACTGACCAGTCAGCGACCTTGATTTGTCCTGAAGTGAACACCTCTTACCTGCAGAGCTGCAGCTTTGCAGTCACAGATTTCAAT
This sequence comes from Nematolebias whitei, assembly GCF_014905685.2. Classification (NCBI taxonomy): domain Eukaryota; kingdom Metazoa; phylum Chordata; class Actinopteri; order Cyprinodontiformes; family Rivulidae; genus Nematolebias; species Nematolebias whitei. The sequence goes on from NC_056505.1 coordinate 12,435,609, forward strand.
AATAACAGAGTTTACGTCTTGTTTCATGTTAATTTAATGTAATAAACCTTTGTAAAATACACCAAAATGCAGGAAATGGCATCTACTTTATTCAAAATTCTCTGGGGGAGGACCCCCAGACCCCCCACCACCAACACAACCTGTTCTGTATGTTCTTTATACAGAATAGAAGGATAAATAAATGTATAATAAGTCAATGGACTTTACTTAAAGAAGTATTTGCATTTCATGAATTATATTATTGCATTTGGCCCACAGCCCTCTGATAGATTTTAAAGTTGGCCCTTTCAGAGAAAAAGTTTGGGCACCCCTGGGCTAGAAGGTCTGTATACAACTGGTTTGTCTGGTATTTAATACTAAAAAAGTTACAGATAAAGTAAATTCAAGCGAGATTTAGAAAAAGCTTAATTGTTTCATAGGTTAATAATGTAAAAATATTGCTTCAATATCTTACCCAGCATGACCATAAGGTCCCCCAGGAGGAGCGAAGGTCCTTGTCCGGCCCACAGCCTTCTCATCTGGGTCAGCCGGGCTCGACGCTGGGTGAGCTTTGAGCTTTCATCTTCACTGTGTGCAGGTCTGAGGAGAAATTAGAGCATGTTTAAAAAAAAATATATATATATATATATGTTTAATTAAGCGTGAATTAAGAGAGTTAAGAACTGGAAGCTACAGTGAACGTCTCATTTTTAGGCATCCTAACTTTAAATACTACCGATTTAAGAAAACATGTCCACCTGTCGAGGTCTTCAAAAATCTCTCGAACAGTCATGGCTGCGACCACAGCGATGACGTAAGGCAGGCAGCCCTGCTGCTTCCCAAGAGCTAACATCTTCCCATAACGTGGAGCCACAGGGAAGGAAGCCATCGCTCTGCCCAGAGGAGTGATGGGACAGCTCATCTTTGCTCGCTGCAACTCTTTCACCCTTATTTAACAAGAAATTAACAAGTTAACATGTGGTGGACAGTAAAAACAAATACTTTTATTTTCTTAAATCTCAATGACAAATATTATATAAAAAGGCGGTTAAAGTTAGAGATTGTCTTGACTAGTAACAATTAAATCTTTTTTTTATGAACAATGTCATAAAACTGGAAATAATTAGAAGTTTCTATAAACTTTAACAGCTCATAAAATTAGCCTTTGTTACATTTTAGAGATTTTCTTAGTAAGAATGACTAGAAGAGCTGAAACTAAATATTGTCTATGCTATCCACCTCGAGGTCTAGCACTCCTTGAAGGAATGCATGTCGCCTACATTTCACACAAGAATTTAAACTAAGATCATCTTAAATTGAGAAATGGAGTTACTGTACAGCCATTTTGTATCTCATGTGATCCTGCAATAACTGCATACTTTAAGTGATATTTTAGTAGTCAGAATATGTTACAAATTACTCTATTGCCACATCAAATTTGAGTTCAGTAGCTGTTATACAAGTTTGTGTAGGTTAAGGCTCATTAACTGTGGCTGCCATCTTGAATCAGTTTGTCTCCTGAAGTCACAAGTTGCAGACATCCATTCAATGATTAATTCCTTAGAATTTCAATAAAATCATCTTTGCCCTCAGCGGCAGGCAGACAGACAGGTACCTTCCAGTTCGAGGTGGTTCTTCGAGCGCTCCCAACGAGACCAACAGCTCCTCTGCAGCAATCAGAGCCTCAGAGGACGGAGGGGTGGGAAAAGGAAAATTAATCACCTGCAAAAAAAAGAAGAAAAAAGAGATTGCAATTATGTTATTCTCCTTTAATGCATGTGGGGTTTTTGTATTTTTCTTTCTTCCTTTTTGGCTGACCTTTTCTATGTTTAGGTCCTTCATCTGTAAAATGAGATCTTCGACAGGCCTGCGAGTGATCTCCGCCTCTGAGAACAGACTGAAGTCTCCAAACACAGCAGAGGAGTACAGCCTGCAGGGTGAAGGTAAAAACACAAACAATTAATTAAAAAAATCTATAAAAGTCAAGAAAACAGCCACTTCACGGCGGGTTCAAAGAGCTCTGACCTGTAGCAGTGTCCCGGCTCGGTTCGTCCAGCTCTACCTGCCCTCTGATTGGCTGAGGCCTGGGAGGTCCACGTGACTTTAAAGGACGACACCCCCGTCACTCTGTCATAAAAACGTTTCTTAACTCGACCACAGTCCACCACATATTTGATGCCAGGGATGGTCAAAGACGTTTCTGCAACATTCGTGGCCACGACACAGAGGCGAGTACCAGGCGGAGGAGGCCTGAACACCTGCAGCCACAAAATACACCAGCATGTGTTGCACTTTGTGAATTATGACTGCTCTGGTACTGAACACGGCATGAAAACAGTATTTTTAGGCCTAAATCTGATTTAGAATAGCCACGATTAGAACATTTACTAGTGAAATATAGAGAAAACTACCTTATTTGTGCATTTAGAATGTTCTTAATCAAAACTACCCACTTATTTAGTCGTGGTAAAACTTTTAAGAAGTTTTGTGTGGACACAAGATGTTAACCTCACCTTGGCCTGCTGTGCAGGGCCCAACAGAGAGTAAAGAGGAAGAACATACAGAGGGATGGACGGATCGGCTTTCTCCTCTACAGAAACAAAACACAGAGCAAACTTTATTTAAAAAAAAAAACATGACAAATTTTGTTGCATCTTGATACATGTGTTGGTATATGATGGTACTTTCAAGGTTTGACAACAACCACATCATTTCTCAACTTTAGAAGATTTTAGTTTAAAACTCTGGCATAAAAGGTAGCAGGCGGTATGAATCCCTTCGGGGAATGCAAAACCTTTAATATCTTTCTGATATAAAGTAAACTCGATCAAATCTGGTGAAACTTTGCAGTTAACCAAAAAGAAACAAAGGGTTTCAACTTCCCACCTCACCCCCCTGGTTCAGTAAAGGCACAAAGACTTAAAGTTCAGGATGGTAGGAGAAATATTAAATGAGTGGATTTCTTCGACTCAGGAACCAGGTTGATAATGACTTCAGAAACTGAAATGTTTTAATTTATGTTAATCTGTCTCTCTCTCTCTCTCTCGCTCTCTCTCTCTCTCTCTCTCTCTCTCTCTCTCTCTCTCTATATATATATATATATATATATATATATATATATATATATCTCTTTGGATTAACTTGCCTGTGTCAGCAGGACCGTCTCCAAGGTCGAGGTCTGAGTCTCCGTCCTCTTCATCTCCAATCCCCGCCTCTCTGTCCTCGTCCCCCTCATCCACGGGCAGGGCTGAGTAGTTATCCAAGTTGATCCGAGGAAGAGACTAAAATCAGAGTTAAACCACTTCAGACATTTTGAAAAGAAACACTTTACAAAAGTACAAGAATGTGAAGTCAGACGAACAAATTTTTAATAATTTCTAATGTGTAAACTGTTAAAAGCAGCAGAGAGGGACGTAGAAAATACAAGCTCACGTTATCATAGTCATTAAAAAAACAAATTTCATCAGAAAAAATGGATTCTGAATGAATATTCATCTAAACCAGCAGGGATGCATTGATCATCAGTTACATTAGGCCCACTGAGGTGCCATAAAAACACTGACTGTGTCTTTACAAGGGCACCAGGCATCTGGCAGGATATATACGGGTACAAGGAACCTTTGGCACATCAAGTTGATTTATTGGAAACAGTGCAAAAAAAAGTACGAACATAAGGGTCTGTAAAAAAAACAACAACAAAAAACGATGCAGCCGCCCAACTCTTCCACCATTAACACAAGAGCTTGGTAAAAAAAAGAGTGTCACTCTTGATAGAAATAAATGTGTCACTGCATAAAAGCAGTACCGTGGTAAAGATATGTAGCATTTAAAGATAAAATATTAGAACAAGTGTCAGATTTCTTTAATGGAATACAATGTATGCACATGGTAGTGGACACTGAGGAGTAACGGTTCATATTTGAGGCTAAAATATGTCTAAAAGAGTCTTCCACTTTAATAATTATTCCTGATAACAAATGGGTTTATTTATTAGCTCTTTTTATTTTATTACTGTAAAGACTTACAACAGTTTTCTTCGACTTGGCTTTCTTAAATTTCCTCATCGCCTCAGAAGTGTCTGCTTCCTCATCTTCAGCTGCTCACAAAAACATGTAAATGTTAAAAAATGTTTCTCCAGAAGAGAGGCACGCGAGGAGGCTGAGCACGCACCAGCCGTTGCGCTGCCTTTCCTGAAGGGGAAAGCTTTTCTGAGTCTTCTGCAGAGACTGTGAACTTCAGCTTGACCAGTCAGAAACACCAATATCCCCCCTGAAGAACAGAAACATGACATCAGGGAGGTAAATAATGATTCAGCTCCTTATCCTGCTGATTTACTGAAAATTACGCTTCACATACTCCATTTTCAGATCATAGTCAGACTACCTGGAGGAAGCATGCGGTGGATTTTGCAGGCCTTGTGAAAAGCTTCTCCGGTGTAATCCTCGAGCGGAGTTCGTTTGTTGAAGTGAATAGTGACAGGAAACTGTCGAGCGTCGACTTTGATGACGGGCGGAGGCGTCCTAAAAAGCTTCAGGTTTTCGGTGAAGTCCTCGACTCGCAAAGTTGCTGACATGATCAGCAGCTTCATGGGCATGCCTTTCTGCAGACAGACGAGAGGAAAACAAATGAAAATGTTGGGATGATGGCGCAACAAAGACGTGAATCTGAAACATTACATGGGACGGTTTTGTCTCTGACCTTGTTCCTGAGCGGGACGATGCGAGACAACAATCCGATGAGGATGTCTGTGTAAACGCTCCTTTCATGGGCTTCATCTATGATTATTACATTGTATCTCTGAAGCAGAAAGTCCTGCAGCACAAAACAAACAGTCCATTTATTCCACAAATCTTTTTTTTTTTTTTACTGCGCTCAGTGATGTGATGCTCAACACAAAGTGTCATTTTATAAAAGCAACTCTTTCTCTTGATGAGCTCAATCAGTAGCCAACAGATGGATGATGCGGATTGTTCCTACTGGGGCCTTTAGAGACTAAATGTGCTGCAATGTCTAATTAATCACCTGGACATCCTTAAGATACCTGCAAGCTACAGCTCGTCCTGTTTTTGATGATTAAGATGAACAAAATAATATGATACCTTCTGAATCTCTTTCAGCAGGACACCATCTGTCATAAACTTGATCTTTGTGTCACTCGTCACGTTGCCTTCATATCGAATCTGATACGACACAACCCTGAAGAGACACACCAGCATGCACCATTACGAGCAGAAATCCTGACATAAAGCTCTTCATGCCTGTAAATTTGAGAGCACTTTATGTTGTATATGTTTTGAGTATGTACTCAGGGTAACTGTGGTTATTTACTGTGTGGGGAGGTTCATCTCTTTGGCCACTCTGTGAGACATGCTGACAGCTGCTACTCTCCTTGGCTCAGTGATACCAATAATCCCACTGCCACTGGAGGAAACGGAAATTAGCAGAACAAGATTTTTATGATGTTATATTTTGTGTGGGTAAACAAAACACTACAGGATAAATTACCTGGCATAGCCAGCTTCATACAGAAACTGAGGCACTTGTGTGGTCTTTCCACTCCCCGTCTCTCCACAGATCACAACACAGGGATTTTCTCCAATTGCCTCCATGATGACCTGCTCCTCTGCCAACACGGGCAGCTTCAGACGGGCCTCCTACGGCAGCAGAGTCACACGTTCTCGTAGCACGCTCACAAAAACAGCTTTTTAAATCAAACGTGTTTCATGCGTTGTTGCACACCTGTATTTCTGGTGACCTGTCAACAGGAATGAAGACCGCCGGCTCTGCAGGCGTTTTGTTTACGACTTTCTTCTGATCCAGAATCTTTTCTTCCTGTTCATCTGTGACCATCTGTTCTGGCTGCTCATGTTTACCGGTAGTGTCTTTCTCCTTACAAGGAGGACTGGTCTCCTTAGATCCACTTGCCTCTGTGGTGTTATTCACCTCCTTCTCCTCCTCCTCTTCCTCCCCTGATGATGTGTCCTCATCACTGCTTTCTCCTTCTTTTTGCTCTTCATTATCTTCCTCCTCTTCCTTCCATTTCCTCTTTCTGTTTGCACCGCTGACACTGCTGATTTTTGGACCAGAATCTCCTTCTTTGACTTCATCTGATAACCTGAAAAGAATAAAAAGCTTTTACTTTAGCTTTTCCAAACAAATCATACTGTTTGTCCTGATTAAAAACTCGAACTAACAAAAGCATCCATTTAGTCTTAAATAAAACTATTTTTCGGGAATGTGATCATCTGCATTTCTTCTACAGCCTTAAAATGTTTTTAAAAAGTTTATCTGCATTTTTTTCTTGATTCCAAGGTCCCAAACCTTAAAATTCAAAGTAAGCAAATTACATTTTTGCAGTTGTAGGAGTGATTATTTTTTAACAGAAACTTTTGGACGAGCAAATTAATTTGTCTGGAACTTCATTAAAACCTTGGTGTGTTTCCTTCAGGAGAACTAGTTCTCCCTAGTGTGTTTACGTAGTCACTGAAAACTTACTGCTTAATCTGGTAAAGTTTGTCTCCCGTTCCCAGTTTGGATGTTGTGTACAAAAGTTTCAGTTCAGACTCTGGAAGCTGCACCTCAGCCAGTTTACTCAGGATGTCTGCTCTCTAAAAAAGACAAACAAAGCTGTGATCGAACACATTCTGGAAATCTTATTGGAGAGATAAATCAATGAGTCTGTGTATTATAATTACTAAAAACAAGCCCGGATAACTGCATTTAAACATTGTGTTTTTGGTGTTGTATTAAGTGAAAGCTGGAAGAAAAAGCAACATTAAAGATTCATTCTACAAATACACCAGAATTGTTTATTTCCCTGCGGCACCTTTTTGGTTTCAGTACTGATGCCACTTAATGTACGGTAATTTCTTCAGTCTTTATTAAAACCATAAACACATATCAAAGTACACCTAAAAAATAATGCTTTAGAACTATTAAATATTGTCTCAACTCTAACAACCAGATAATAACTTTTAAACTGATGTAAAACAGGCAAAATTTCTATCTTCACTGGTATCAGATAGATCAGACAGTCTACTAAGATGGAACGACTCGATAGCCTTCAGATTTATTAAATGTAAATACCATTTGGACATTAAATCCAGATTTATGGTTGGGTAATAATGTTGATAAACCGCCGGAGAGTGCCATGTTTTGGATGAAAACAATATTAAACCAGGACTAATGTGAGTTACTGTTTCAGATATTCTTTTATAAAAATAGCTTCACATTGTCTCACCTGAGTTTTCTTTTCCTTACGCTCCAGAACCTTCTGCAACACTTTTTTCTGCTTCTTTGATAGCGGCTTCTTGGTGGAAACGGACGACCGTGTTTCTTTTTTCTTCTTGGGCTTGGTGGCTGGAAGAACCAGAGCGTTGCTCTCATCCACACCTTTCAACTGAGCTCCATCTGATGACAACAAAAGACACACAGGAGATGAAAAAAGACACAGCGAGCAGTGTTGTGTTTTATATATATATATATGTATATAAACACTTGATTATAACAGATCCCACCTTGTATTTCTACCACAACATCCGTGCTCTCTCGTACTGGTTGCTGTGTTTCACTTTGCTGCCTTCCTTTCCATTTGTGCGTTCTCCTTAATTTCCCCATTTTAAACTGAGATTTGAATGTTAGGAATACTGTGTTCACAAAATTTACAACTTACACAGTAATGATAAAGCTAACCTTCTTGTTTGGCAGATCATAACGCTAAAAACGTAGCTCACAAATCTGACTACTTATTTATAAATGTCGATCGTTCCTACCTTTTTATTATAACAATTTAAACGATGGCATTTGAAATTTAAACCAATATTTTACAAAAAGCGGGTCTAGCAAAAGCCTCACGTGTAAACACATCAATTGTCCATCGGTTAAAACTGTTCGACTCGAAAACGGTCTGATTGTAAAAAGGTTCCGCTGCTGAACGTGGTGCCCGAGTTTACGCATGCGCATTGATGTCCGCAAGCGTCACCAAACGATAAAATTCAAGGTTTGAAAACTCAATCATCCTGGTAGATAAATCACAAAAAAGGGTGATAAGATGTATGTTTTATTGGTCAAGAATAATTGAAGACAATTTTTTTTTAGAAAATAATAATCTGCATTGATCAACAAAGTCCATGCTCAATAATCCAGGTATAAAATCCAACAATATTCAGTCAGGTCATCTGGACAGTTTCTTTTTTTTTTTTTTTTTGTGCTGAAAATTCCACCTTCCACCCAGAAGGCTTCATCAGTAGTTTTGTGTTGTGTGTTTTCTTGACTGATGAAGCCTTCTGGATGGAAGGTGAAACGTTTCAGCACACACAAAAAAAAGAAAAGAAACTGTCCATATGACCTGACTGAAAATTGTTGAATCTGCATTGATGTTTTGTAAAAAAAAAAAAAAAAAAATCATTGTGAATCATTTTATTTTCATTCAACCTTTATTTATACAGATTAATCCCATTGAGCCTCGGGGACTCATTTACAAGAAAGACCTGATTTGAACAAAGAGTGATGACAACTGTGGACAACAAAAGACAATCATAAAGGATGCTTACAAATTGAGATTTTTTTAATTTACCGGTATATATATTTTTTAACAAGTACAAATAAAATGGTATTTAAAAAGAAAAGTAGCAAAAAAAAAAAAAAACAAAAAAAAAACCCAGTTAGTTTGTAGGGCATTGTAAAAAACTAAAAACAAGAACATGACTGCATTAGTTTTTAGTTAAAATATGTTACTTGAGGTCAAGGTTGATTTTCATTGATATTAATTTTTGTTTATTGAAAATGTGTGGAAAAGAAATGTGAGGCAAAGATGTTACCTTACATTCTGAACAGATATGAATTAAAATCGGTTTGCATTTTTCTTTAAAAAACTAAAAATTGAGGAAAAATATGACAAATGCTACAAACATAAAAAGTAAAAATAACATAAAAAACCCAAATATAATATAGACTGTAATACTCGTAATACTCTTTACTTAATATGTTTACGGCGTGCATCCCTGTAAAAAAATATTTGAAATGCTGAAGGCTCACAATTTAAAGAAACCATATTATTTATTTCAAATTTAAATAAAAAAAAAAAAGCCCTATAAAACAATATCTGATATTTTACCACAAATCATTGTAGACAAAAGAAAACAGATGGTTTCTCTTTATGGTATCACTAATAATTACATACATGCACCCAAAAGCACCTTTAGATATGCAAAGGTGTTACAATTCAAAGATACATTAACATGAGCCTTTCCCTCACAAGGTTAAAAAGATTTTTATTATTTATCAGCACATATCAACTAAAAATAATGTGGAGAGTTTTATAAAGGAACTATATTTTATAAGTGAACAGTTTATTGTCCAAGAGTCCCACCTGGAACTGGATTTAAATCTGGTTTTAATGTAATTCATATAGTTTGTATTTCTACAGTAAAGAAATGATTGACAGCTCAGATGCTGCTGTCCTTTAAACGCTCGTAATCGTTCTCCCTGGTGTTGTCCCCAGCTGTGAAGCTCTCCTCCATGGTCCGTTTTGCCTCTTTGGAGAGTCGCTCAAACTTCTTCAAGAAAATGATGACAGCTACCAGAAGACCCATCTGGAACCCCACAAACACAAACAGAGACAGCACTGAGGCCAGGGCCAGGTCACAGTACCAGTACTGGCAGGAGTCCAGCACCTCCTCTTCTGTCAGATACACCACCAGCCGACCTCTCAGGCTGGCAGGGGAGCTGCAGTTGACCCCCAGGTGGGGTGGAGTGTGGAGGGATTGACGTCTCAGCCAGGACCGCAGGTAGAAGATGCCACAGTCACACACCCAGGGGTTACCATGAAGGGAGACGTGGCGAAGGGAGGTCAGGTTATCCAGGAGCCCATTGGGGAAGGTGGTCAGCAGGTTGTTATGAAGAAAGATGTGGGTGGTTTCTGCAGGGAATCTGGTGGGCATGGAGGCGGAGTTGAGTGACCTGCTGCTGCAGTCCACCTGACTGCCTACACAGGAGCAGGCGTCAGGGCACGCTGACGACCTCTGACCTCCGACGAAAAGGAGCAGACACAGTAGTAGAAGCCACGTCATGGTTACCGAACTAGAAAAAGAGAGGACACAACTTTTAGAGTAATACAGATCTAAAGTGCACAACAAGGTCATATTAACCTTTTAACTAATTTTTATTGTCTTATCATTTTGCTTGTTTGCCTTTGTTCTGTGAAACACTTTGAGTTTTAGTTCTACAAACAATTCAAAATAAATAAAGTTGCAACGTCCAGTATTCAACAATAATTTCTTGGCTGTGTTTAATCCATGAAATCATCTCTTTGAGTGTTGTTATGAAAACATATACCACAAGTGTATTAAAACATGTAATTATGCTAGCCTATAGATCAGGGGTGCCCAAAGTGGGGCCTGCCAAGCTGTCCTCATTAATATATTAAAATTTCCTTTGAAGAATCAATGTGCTTACACTCATTGACTCCATGCATTAACTTTATTGTTAGTCAGCCTGACTATCATAATTTAACTACACGGATTACACAGTAGCGTAGAAAATTTATGTATTTTTTAAATAATTTTAATTTATATTTTTATATTTCATTTTGACATCCCTTCTACCATCCCTCGGCAGTTTTTTGCCACTAAATAACATTTTCCTTTGACAGAACACACTTATAAATCCCAAAGTGTTTAATTGTAAATATGAACTGGTTTCAGTGGTGATTTGAGCCTCTTTAAATTTAAACTCAGCAATCCTGGAAAATAAATACATTTTTAGGATTGTGTAAGGAAACAGTTATAAAACTTTAGATTCACCAAAATATTGAATAAACATGGAATAAATTACAACAGTCTCAAACGGGCCAATAAAATGTATGATTTTTTTTGCACGAGTCATGCCACCTGTCAATCAATCCAGCAGGCACATCAGCAACTGACCAATCAGCAACCTCGATTTGTCCTGAAGTGTACACCTTTTACCTGCAGAGCTGCATCGTTGTTGCATTACGAACGCTTTGCAGTCAGAGAGATTTAAAAATAACAGAGTTTACATGTTTTGTTTCATGTTAATCTACTGTAATAAACTTCTGTAAAATACACCAGAATGCAGGAAATGGCATCTACTTTAGTCAAAATTCTCTGGGGGAGGACCCCCAGACCCCACACCACCAACGCAGTCTGTTCTGTGACGTTCTTTATATAGAATGGAAGGATAAATAACTGTAATAAATAAATGGACTTTAAAGAAGTATTTGTATTTCATGTATTATTGCATTTGGCCTGCAGTCCTCTGATAAATTTTAAATTTGGCCCTCTCAGGGAAAAAGTTTAGGCGCCCCTGCTAATAGATTACGTGGACACACTTTTAATATCCAATACCAGTAAATATACTTTTATTCATATTGTGCTGCATTTTCAGGTCCAAACCTTTCAGTGTTTTATTTACAGTTGTTTTCCCCTATAAATTGTCCATCTGCTCATTTTACATGTAGGGTCATGGAGGAGCTAGTGTCCTCAAGTGGACATTACAGTGCAACATAGAGCTGAACGAAACACACAACCATTCACGCTCCCACTCACACCCACCAATTTGAAGTTAAACTAACAGTTTGCTCAGTGGAAGGAAACCCACGCGTGGAGAATGTGCAGTCTCCGTGTAGAAAGACCTCAGGCAGGAGGCGAAGCTGCAACTTCTTGCTTTGAGACAACAGATCCAACTAACGCTTTGCCGTACCGCCCTGAATTATTGTCAACAAGCAATATGTACATGTGAAGTCCTAATTTCTAATAAAAATAGTTATTAGAAACCAGAACTTCAGATTATTACCCATGCAATTGGTTTTATTCTGTAAACATATGAGAACATATGTGCAATGGTGGCATCATATTTATAGGTCATATACAGCATGTTTAGGTCATTTTCGTTCTTATAATTTTTTTTGTTAGGTTTCTATAATAAAAACTATTTTTTTTAGTTAAATGTTAAGAATTCTGTGAGGTTAGGATAGTCTGTGTTCATAATCTTAACGTGAACAAGCTCTGAAGCACAAAATTAAAACAATAAAATAAATCTTAATATAAACCAGAAATGTTACCAAAAAGAAATTGCCACTTTAACAGAAAGATTTATATATCAAGTAATATTTTAAGTCTCTACAATGTAAAACAAACAAAAAAAAGCTTAGAAGTTGGAGGAGAGACGTTTACCTTCAGCTCTGTGCACGGAGATGATTGTGGGTCTTAGAGTTGGTTTCAGATGAAGCGTGACGTACCGCCAGCTGTTTCTTACTGATAAAGACAGCTGTCAAAAAGTACCCCCCCCCCCACACACACACACACACATCACAAAACATGCACACCAACGTGAAGAGTTTCAACTCATTTAATGGCGGCAATCGTTTTAAAAAGATTTTCTATGGAATCGACTAAATTAAATTCAATTAAACACACAGCAGCTACGATGTCTCCACAAATAAACTACAAAGAACAACAAATGGAAAAATTTAACTTTGAGCCGAGGGTTTATCTGCAAATTAAATATATTTGTTATCGAGTGTTTCAGAGATTAATTATTGGAGGATGTTTTGTAACGCGTTACTCCTAAAGGGTTATATATTTTAATATCAATTGCTTTTCTATTCCCATTATTTTTTCATTATTCTCTATATTCCAGCATATTTAATGGGTTTTTTTTACATTCAGGTTATTTACAGTAATTAATGTATATATGGTATTATGACTTTAAGACATTTAGGGAAAATAGGATAGTTCAAGTTTCCCAGCAAAATTGAAGTAAATACAAAATAGATTTATCCTTGCAGCAAAGTCATTATTGCTGAAAAGCGCAAATTTGCATAATGAAATCTTTTAATTTGCATCATTGTATACTAACAGTAGTGCACTCAAACCATCAAGTGCTCTCACTTATTTTTTATGCTAACAGTTTTAATGAATATAGAGCATTCATATTTTTATTTGTTCTGAAGAAACTTGTGCTTCTTATTCCACTTACGATCAGCAGGAAGAAGATGCTGTCAGCTGTGCGAGGAAAGAATGGCTGCAGGAGATAAATGTGCATCAGCACATCGTGTTCCTGCAGAAGCTGCAGCTCTGGGTTCTGCTGCAGGGACATGATGGACAGGAAGAGGACGTTGTCCTGCGTTCACATGACTCACGTTCCAGGAACAATAAGAAGGCAAGCTGACAAGAAGACAAGGTTTTTTTTATTAACTTTTTGCAAATGGGACACAGACTGAGCTCACAGCCTTCAGGCAAATGTATGTACAGGTCGTCAGCATCAGCACACGCATACACATATATACACACACGCACACACGCACGCTGCGATCCTAACACACATGTAGGTTTAACAACTTCTATGGCATAAGTCACTTCAAATGAGATAAATTCAAAACAGAATCACAGACACTGTGCTTTTTTGCTCCTTGTTATTTCCATCCTGTAGATGCAACAAAGCAAAGTGCATTTAATACAAAAACAAGGATCCAGCTGTAAAGCAGTAAAAATAGGCCCACAGCTTTCAGCAGATTTAAGGACTGACCGCATGCTTTCACATGCACCCAATAATGCACAAATCCTGTCTCTTTCTTGGTCAGAGGCTCTTCACTCACAGAAAAAGCATTTCCAGTTCAGCCCATTGAAATATTCAGAGACGATGTTTTGACAGGTAATGTCTGAGGAATTTAGAAGTTTCTGAACAAATGATAAGCTTACGTGGACTTTTAATTAAATAAATGTTACCGTGGCACCTTTATGAGGTCAATGGGAATGTTATGGAAGGTAAATTTATATTAAACACTCATATATCAAACACACACAATAGAAAACAATAATGTTCAATTCTAATTGTCAACCTATATTTCTTTACAAAACACACCCTCACATCATATTGAAAATGCTTAGCACTGCGTTATAAATTAAGATATACTGAGGAGTTATTTAAATTTATATTCCTTGTGTTAATACAACAGCAAAGGGCTCAAAATGGGAAAACAGAAATATTCAGAGAAATAATCCACCTCCAGGCAGACACACAAAACGAAGCACCAAACTGAAGAGAAATGCAGTTAAGAGTTGCCACCACCCAGGGCTGAAGGTCTCGCAGTTGATGGGGGCAGAAACAGCAGGTGGCGCCGCAGCTTCAGCACCGCTAGCATCACTAGTCCTTGTCGTGCATCTGCTGCTGCATCTTGTTCAGCATCTCCTGCATCCTCCTCAGCTGCACAGAGAGAAAGGAAGGAAAGTCACACAAAACTGTGGCTTCAGATCATAAATAAATCAAACAAACTGCATTTTACTCAACTTCACTGAAATTTAAGTTTAAACTGTTTAAAGGGAAAACAAGAAGAGCAGATGCTAAACAAGAACTAAAAACCAAAATCATCAAAACAGAACTTAAAAGCAGCAAAAAAGATGTTATGATTTGCAAAACGTTAGCTAAAATTAGCTAAGCAAATCTACAATTATATGGGTAGCTAAAACTGGAAAAACATGCCAAAATGAGGAAAACAGTAGCTAAAAGTAGCTAAACAAATGCTGAAGCTAACTTTAGCAAAACAGAAGCAAAAGCTAAACTCAAAACAATACTGTTGCAAAAAGAAGCAGAATAGTAGCTAAAAGCTAAGAGTAGCATAAGAAGACAAAAACAGAGTAGGCTTGCTGATGTGGATTTAAAAAGAACAATGTTTTTGAAGGAACTGAAAAGGTCGTTATGTATTTTGGGGGAATTATACTGTAAAAAATAAATTTAAAGTTACAAAACTCAAAAGACATGCCTAATCATTCCTGTTTTATCTAAATGTTTTGATGAATGCTCACAAAGTATACAGATGTAGTTAGATTGCACCAGATGCTCAAACAAACTTATAAATGGGAACATAATTGGGTCAATGCTGACTCGGCAAAATGAAAACTAAACATTGTCTGGTTCTTCGTACTTCCTCGTCTTTCATCTTGATGAGCTTCTCAGTGTCCACATCTGGAGTGGAGAGCGGCAGGATGGGGATGGGGCTCTCCATCCGGTTGTCCTGAGCCAGTTTACTGGGGAGGTGAGGAAGAGGAGAGGTGAGGCAGGCGTCATTTGTGCTAACCGATCCTCATCCATTCTGAGACTCGCTTGCTTGCACACACAAACCTGGTCATCTCCTGGATGCACTGCGCTCTGTAGTTTTCATAGTGGACGTCGCAGGTGACGTCTTTGAGGTCGTGCATGTGTGAACGGATGAGCATGTTCCTCAGTTTCACAAAGTCACAGTGGGACTGATTTTCCACTAAGCGCAGAAACACATTCAATTACTCAATAGTTCATGTTACAACATGCGTAATGTGCGTACTTTGTATTCATAATAATGGGAGCTGAATGGATGCACAATTTAAAAACATACCTTCAACAATCCCCCAGGGGTACAGTCTTCCTCTCACCCTCTGACCTCTGGCCTCCACCACTGTATTACTGCCGATCACAGCGAACGGCGTGCACTCCTGCACTCAGACACATGAAGACAAGTTGTTTCTTTGAACCTCTATCTGCCCGAGCACAGCTGACTGAGCGTGCCGCTGCACATTCACATAGTTCGATAGTAACTCAAGAGCACAGCTGCGATTCTTAAAAAAAACAAAAACATAAAAAAACAAGCTTGCTGTCTATTTTCTCACACTTTCAAGGCAGATTCACATTACAAGCCAGCATTTATTGGCCCTGGGTGATAAATGCTGGCTTGTGGCGGTGGTTACAAAGGACAACCCGTTTCAAGATGGCTGCCACAGCTAAGCAACCTTTGCAAACACAAAAAATGCACAAAAAAAAATCAACCAGTTGTACAGATAAACAAAAATTTTCTTGCATTAGTAGCTGAGAGTCATCCCCAACTTGAGCTCTGATAACTAATTGATGATTGACATCTACTCTGAGTCAATTCTGACTGTCTGTTAGCAAAATATCTCATAAACCATTAAGTTTCAGATCGTAATCATCGGATGTGCATCTAAAAACTGATTGTTTTGGAGTCAACCCACTTCAAGGTGGCTGCCACAGCAACAATCTTACAGATATTCATCTGAAATTTGGTGTGCTGTCATCGTCAGCGCTGCACATGGCTCTAAATGTTCAGACTGGTCCAAACAGCAGAGCAGACTCACCTTCAGCTCTTTGTCAAGTTGTTTAAACTCCTCATCCTCATCAGAGTCACATTCAGGGAACTGGTACACCTTGATCCCAAACTTGTCTATCTCCTCTCGTATCTGACAGACGACACAAAAACACGAAGGCGGGTCAGAAATTTCTCTACTGAGCTTCGAACAAACCTGTGGGTCTTCGGCTCACCCGGTCTTTAAGCTTTTTGATCTCGGTGGGCGTGAGGCAGTCGGCTTTGGCAATGAGAGGAATTATGTTCACTTTTTCATGCAGAGCCTTCATGAACTCGACATCCACCGGACGCAGCCTGTGGATGGAAAGCCGGGATGAGCTTCTCCTGGTGTGTGATTAGACACCGCATTAGTGTGCGTGTGCATCTTTACCCATGCCCAAATGGAGGTATGAAGTAGAGGCAGCAGTGGACTCTATTGTCCTGAATGTTCTTTCTGTTCAGCCCGCTCTCGTCCCTGAAGTACTGCTCAAACTGCTGATCTATATAGTCCGTGATCGGCTTCCAGCTAGGACACACACACAAATAAGTAGAGCTCAGCGTATAAATCAGCCGACATCAGACCGGCGAGGGTTTTAACTCACCACTCGTTGTTGTTGACGGCGTCTCCGAATCCCGGCGTGTCCACGATGGTCAGCTTGAGCTTCACTCCTTTCTCCTCGATGTCTACAGTGTGTTTGATGATCTCTACGGTTTGGTTAATGCGTTCTGCAAAGCATCGACGCAAAGAAAATAACAGATGAAGTTAAAGACCTATGAGTTGAAGACGTGGACTTCAAGTACTTGAGGTCCACTGTCCAGGAAAGTGGGGAGTGGGGTAAAGAGGTGAAGAAGAGAGTCCAGGCTGGATGGAGTGGATGCAGAAAAATTTCAGGAGTGATTTGAAACAAAAGGGTGTCAGCAAAGGTCAAAGGAAAAGTTTACAAGACAGTGGTGAGACCAGCTCTGTTGTATGGTCTGGAGACAGTGGCATTGACAAAAAGACAGGAGAAAGAACTGGAAGTGGCAGAAATTGATATGTTGAGGTTCTCCTTAGGAGTGACAAGGATGGATAAGATTAGGAATGAGATCATCAGAGGTACAGCACATGTTGAACAGCTGGGAGATAAAGTTAGAGAGGACAAACTGAGATGGTCTGGACATGTCCAGAGGAGGGACAGTGGGTATACTGGTAGAAGAATGTTAGAAATGCAGCTGCCAGAAAAAAAGTCAAAGAGGAGATATATGGATGCAGTTAGAGAGGACATGAAGGTAGTTGGAGTGAGGACAGAGTGAAATGGAGGAGGATGACTTGGTGTGGCAACCCCTGAAGAGGGAAAAGCCGAAAGAAGAAGAAGTTACATGTTGAAGATGACTCTCGGTGACTATCAGTCACCCATTTTTAGCTCAATATTTGTAAAGCTGACTAAGTTGCAGCCATTTTTACGTTGGATAAGCTCCATCAGCTGTGACTGCCATCTTGAATTGGGGTTGATTCCAAAGTTTAATCAAATGTAGATGTTTACCCTGGACGCACTTTCTTAGAGTTTCATTAAAATCCATCCAGACAGACAAATGCAACGGTTTAAGCAAAGACTTTGCACAATGTGGAGCACTCAGATTATCAATCAACCTTTATTTATACAGGTAAATCCCATTGAGCCTCGAGGACTCATTTACAAGAGAGACCTGATAGACCTGATTAGGTGATGTAGATCAGTCTCTGCTACTACCACACCAAATTTTAGATAAATATTTGTAAAAAAAATAAATAAATAAAAAATGGCAGAGTTATAGCCATTTTGTGTTTTTAAGCTCAGTTGACTCCAAAGGTTAATCTGTTGTTGAAGTCCATCCAATGATTTCTTTCTGAATGTTCAGTTGAAATCTGTCCCGAGTCATGAGATCCAACCGACACAAGCAGAACTTTATGAAACGGGCTCAAATGGAGCCAGATGATTAGTTCTCATCATCTTTAATAGTACTGTTATGAATTTTAGACATTATATGACTTTACATTTGCAAGAACCACCTCATTTTCTGAAAATAAGCATTTGATTTAAAGAAAGCTTGTTTAGAAACTCCTACAAACCTTGTGACACTAAACTTGCTCCCAACCCATCAAATAAAAAACTGTAACATTGAACCATAATGAAGCTAAAACATTGAATGGTAAAAAATAACTTAGACTCACCCTCAGCGTTCAGTAACTTTCTGTCTTTGTAGAGGTCTGTGAGGAACAGGCTGTTGACCAAAGTGGATTTTCCCATCCCAGACTCCCCTGCAACATGAACACACACAGATATAACACGATTAACACAGTTATAATAAAACACAAACACAGTTCAAACCGGCTGAGCTGCCATTTTCTTTTGAACACTCAGATGTAAATTACATGCAGCCCCAGAATCAATCTTTAACCTCTGAAAAGTTTTATGTTTAATTCGTCACTATGAACGTCATAAAAGCAGTTTTTTTAAACAACATGAGTTTTAATAGTTGGTACACCGATGTCCTTCATCACTGAGGCGTTTGACTGAATGTTTGTAGTTTTCTAGAGGAGTGTTTTTCTGGACTGGAAGTGATAACAAGTAAACCTTAATGTTTTTTTGATATTCCAGTGGCGTTTCACTGTGTGGAAGAACAGAGGTCGTTTTTATTTGTATTTTTTGTGTACGAGGCGGCACAGAGTGACAGATCCTGGCGAGTGTACGGAGCCATGTTATCCACCACCAATGGTGTGGCCTGGGGGCGGCCAATGGTGGACT
This sequence comes from Nematolebias whitei, assembly GCF_014905685.2. Classification (NCBI taxonomy): domain Eukaryota; kingdom Metazoa; phylum Chordata; class Actinopteri; order Cyprinodontiformes; family Rivulidae; genus Nematolebias; species Nematolebias whitei. The sequence goes on from NC_056505.1 coordinate 12,454,485, forward strand.
TGGCCCTCTTAGGTTAATTATCAGCCACCCCAATCATTTAAGGAAACTACATTTTTAAGCTTTATAAAAGCATAATTGCCTCAAATGATCGGGCTGGCTGGTTTACATATAAATATATATGGTGGCGACCATCTTGGATTTTGACGTAGCAACCCAATTTTCAAAAGGAACCTTTTTCACGTCTAGATACAGCCACACACCAAAAAGGAAGTTGGTCTGTTGCTTATTTTTTAAAGATATCCAATTCACCAAATTTACATATATACTGTATATGGCAGCTGCCATCTTGGAAACCCAGTTTTTGATAGGATTCTTTCGTACACTTAGATGCAGCCATGCACCAAAATGGAAGTCCTTATTTTCAAGTTATCGCGCTCACAACATTCACACACAGGTGAATGGGTGGACGGGTATTTCTAATTCCCCCTTTGTGCTCAGTGACTGGGGACAGTAACCTGTTGATTGGATGAGAACTGATCAACATGTTCATGAGTTGTTGTTTTTAACAAGGAAACCGACCTGCCACCATCAGCGTGAAATCGAAACCCTTCTTTACGGACTTCCTGTGGACCTGGTTGGGCAGAGTGGCGAAGCCCACATACTGCTTCTCCTGGAACCATAAAATGGAAAAAGAATAACACACAAGTGTTAGTTTAAAACTACAAAAAAGACAATTATTGCCCCAAAGCAGATGATTACTCAAACAACTGGAAAAGCAGATTAAAGGTTTTATCTTTCATCATTCCGAGAAGAGGAAACAATTTCTAGCTACAGTTCTGCATTTGTGAAGATTTGTTTCCAATAAACTTGAAACAACTTTATTTGTAGTTTATTATTTTTACTGTTTGGCTGACAAACTTTGGATTTCAGAAAGTTGTTTGAGAAAACTAAAATAGTTTCTGACAAGGCCAAAGTGTTAATTTGTTAACATAAAATAGCTTTTGAAAGATTAAATTAGAAGAAATAGCTGATAATTTCCACTGATGGTTGTTATCTTGAGAAAACCCTTAATTTTAATCTGGAATACATCAAAACTATTATCCTAAAACCTGTAAAAAATTATGTATATTATATAAATACTGTATATAGTTATGGAGCACATTTACTTTTTGTAATCTACTTTTTTAAATTACTTATTTTAGACAAACATTCTACATTTAGTTACTGAAATTGCTCAAAATAAAATCAGTAAAAGGTAATGTTGGATTAAAAGAATGATAACATTTAACTTGATTTAAGGCTAAATTTAAGTTAATTAGGAGTCCTTTATTAAACCAATCCATACTTGGATGAAAATGATAATACTTTGAATTAAGTTATTGTTCATTTAATTAGTTTATGAGTGTGTTTCCACATCTGTATTTAGTTTGTATTAGATGTTAAATAGCTCATATGTTGGGTTGTATTTTTTTTACAGTTTGAATGACTCCAGGTGCATAAATGAAAGAAGAATAGGAAACGTTTAGCTCTTTTGAGTTATTGGCTTCAAATAAACACACATTGTGTCTGTAGAAACCAGTTCCTCTGCTGCAGAAACTGGCAAGAACCAGGTGAATTCTTCTCATTGTCCTCAGAGCTTTAGTAAAAGAAAAAAACTGAAGAAAGCTTCTTTGGTTCTCATCTGTACTTTGAGATTTGACTGAATCCAGATTCAAATCCAGACATCTCTTCATGCTCGTGTGCCACTCAAGCGTACAGTTTCTGTCTGAGCACAAAGCGGCGTCACATGACGAGCAGTTTAAAGAACTCGTGTTGCCTAATCCTGCAGCTGCGCTGACTTATCAACATCTTTTTGTGGTTCTGTTGCTTTTTTTTTTTTTTTTTTTGTGGCGTCCTATGAAACGTGGTGTGTTGTTTTTGGTCTTATTGGGCAGAAATCCTGCAAATGCTCGAAGTATGTTTTAAGCAAACATGATTTTTAAATTCTAGGCGGTGTGCGAAGTACTAATAAAACTTAGGGAGTGTTGAATTTAACACAGAACAGCAAAACAAAGGGGATAATCCACAACTTTTCATGTGATGTTTTCAGGAAAACTATGTCTTACGGTAAAAATAAATCACTGTTTTGCTGGAGATGTGGTTCTTTGGAAGCACCAAAAACAATCAGCATCTTACTTGTACATAGCTCTTTGAATGGCTTCAGTCTGAAGGAATCAAGATTCATTTGTACTGAACAGCTAGTTTGAACAAAATGGACTGCTGCTATCACAAAACATTTCAGCAGTTCAGGTGGACGCAGTTTTAAAAACATTCACATGTCTATCAGTTTTACATTATACAGTAGTCCCTCGCTACTTCATGGTTCGTTTTTCGTGGACTCGCTCTATCGCCGTTTTTCAAATTAAGATTGAACATGACACACAATTGGCTGACTGATAGATGAGCCGCGCGATCGGCATGAATTTTTATTTAAAATAAATTATTTTAAATTATTTAGCAAGCTTCCTCCTGCAGGGTGTCATGTCGCCACTCTGCAGCGGCGAAGGGGGCGTGGCCAAGAGCGCTGGCAGAGTGCAGCAGGAGGCAGAGAGCTGAAATCATGACATGCTGTGCTCTTTTAGAGCGTTTAGAGTTTAGAAACATTGTTTAGAATATTGCAAGAGTGTGGGAAGGGTTTAAAACA
>NC_056505.1:12467107-12501488 GCF_014905685.2 Nematolebias whitei
CATAAATAAATCTAAAGTAGCCAGCTGACAAAATGTTGTAAAATACATGCTTTTCTCACTCAGTATGTCCAAATCTATGTTGGATAATTATCATAAAGTTTCAGCTTGAAAACGTTTGTACTAAAACGGGTCGGGGGGGGGGTCACTGGTGCAGTCGCTGTGTGAGAGGCGAGGGACACCCTGGACAGGGACAGTCCATCACAGGGACACAAAGACACAAACGAGACAAACTTCACTCGTTCACTCACACCTAGGCACAATTTAGAGTCACCAATCAGCCTTCAGGATTCTTAAGATCCCCTGGTGTAAATCTTAAACATTGATTTTTATTTATGTACAGATTACGTAAAATAATTTTTTCATGTGAAACAAGATTATTTATTTGAAGAGCATCACATAATTCACTTTTCAGTACTAATTACATTAAAACCTGTTATCCGAATCTGTTTAAAAGAGGTAAGTAATATTTGCAGTTTCATCCTTTTCCATCTGAGCTGTTTGTAATATTTAATTTTTGTATTAACGAGCTGAAAAGCATTAATTATTTGTGAGTCTGGCCGCGTTCGTCGGTTTGTTGGACGGTTCTGATGAGGCAGACGTCCAGAGATCGGTCAGTCAATCAGCAGGCAGCGCTTAGCCGCTTCCTCCCATTCATACAGAGCTGCAGTTTTAAAGGAAGTGACTCTCAAAGAGACGCAGCAGTGAACCACACACGCACGCACGCACATGCACGCACATGCACGCTCACACGCTCACACTCTATGGCTGAAGGACACATTTAAAATTCACATCAAACTGGACGTGATGTTTCTTTCTGAACACGCTGATGTCAACATTTCAGTTCCAGCTTCAGCGTCACTTCAGGCTGGTCCAGAGTTTGTACGAAAACATCTGGAGCAACATAATAAATTAATAACTTGAACTGTTGTAAGAGTTATGAACGAACAGCATGAAAATGTCCATGCAGCATCCTGATTGTCTCTTTCCTTTCTTTAATGGAACAAATACAATAAAAGCTCCTAAAAAGCTGATCTGAACTGGTGATGAACTCAAATCATGGGACTGGTGGACATTTTTTATTTTACACCAAAGTGCCAGCAACACTAAAACAGGAGCACAGAAAGTGTCACGTCTCTATAACGCGTATAATCTTTCAAATGTACAAGAGCTTGCTGCAAATGTACACACTGGAAAAACTTGTCAGGGATTTTCCATCGTTTTTCTGATGACGATAAAGTTTGGATTTAAGAAAATCTTTTGATTTTGCATTTTTTGAACCTAATGTTTTTTTGAACAACCGAGATGTCGGCTTGTTTTTCAAAGATTTGTCATGACCCTCAGATACTACCGCATTAAATTTGAGCCCAGTATCAATATTTACAAGAGCCGATTGGTCTGACCAAGTGACAAAGTGACCAACAGAAACCAATTCCCTCCAAGTGCTAACCAAAAAGAAAAAGACTAAAAGGTAAATTAAACCCAGTAATCCCAGAAATAAAAAAATTAACCCAAACAAAAATGTCAGCACTCACTTCAGGATCTATTTTACATGCTGACAGCAGCAAGAGCAGCATCACGATGGACGAAGCGCCAAAAATGTCTAGTATGTGCAACAGAAGAAGAAGAACAAAAAGAACACAAAGAACAAGAACGTAGGTTACGAACTGTAACCACAGATTCTATGATGCGCGCGGGGGGGTACCCACCAGGGCGTCTTAAAGGGCAAGCCCACAAAAAATAGAACACGAAAAAGAAGAAGAGTTTTGTTATGTGCATGTGAGGCTGATGGGAACATTATTAGCTTGCAAACGTGTGCTCATATAAACCACTCAGACAAACAGAAACCCCCTGATACTGTAAAATAAACCCTATCTTTAGAGGAATTTTTAGGTCATCAACAAATTTCACAGCATTCTTTATTTTAAACATAATTTAGAGTTCAGATGAAGCATTACACGGGACAAGAATTACTGATTTGTCAAAAAGTCAAAGAGAATGACACATTTGCATCATTACCCCCAGTTCAGGTCATCACTAAATGATGCTTCTGCTCTAAAGACAGACAGACAGACAGACACACAGACAGACAGGCACACAGACAGACAGACAGACACACACACACACAGACACACAGACACACACACACACAGACACACACACAGACACACAGACAGACAGACATACAGACATACAGACACACACACAGACACACAGACAGACAGACATACAGACATACAGACACACACACAGACAGACAGACACACAGACAGACAGACACACACACAGACACACAGACAGACAGACACACACACAGACAGACACACAGACACACACACATACAGACACACACACAGACAGACACACAGACACACACACATACAGACACACACACAGACAGACAGACGGCCAGCCTGCGGTGCAGCAGAGAGCGTGACCTTTACTGGCACCTCCCTGTGGACTCGTTCACACCATTAGCCTTGAATGCTAACTTTAAAGTGTGGCCAGAGCAGAGAGCAGGGATGACATGACAACAGAGAGAGCGCTTCCTTTTGTCTTAAAGTTTTGTCTGTGGAGATGCAAATGTCTGCAGCTCTTTAACATGCTAATCTGAGAGTGAATAATTGCTCGGGCACCGATAAAACTGCTTCTCTGGCTCAGTTCGGACATCTGCTCATCTAAAGACTAACAAAGCTCGAAGTTTGACCTCAGAGGTGCGAAGGATTTGTTGAGAAAGGTTTAAGTTTGAAACAAGAGGAACGTTTAACCCAAAATTCTCCATTTGCTTTTATTGTTCAGCTTGAACTATATATTAAAGCTGCAGTGAAACATCTGGAGGTTAAGCAACAACTTATTTCAGGCTTTTCCTCTTTTTGATGATAACAGGAGGAAAGATTGTTAAATTAAATATAAAAAAAAAATCAACCTAAAATCAATTCCATTGAACATTATTTTTTAAATAATTGATGGGGCAAACACCGGTGTCTTTTTTTTTGGTGAGTTTGTTTTGATAATTAAAAAAATTTTGAAGTTATTCTAATAGAATGAAATCAAAGTCAGCGTAAGCTACATTTTTACATTTTGATTTTTTTTGTATATATTTTATTTAAAAACAGCTTTCAGAAGTTTTTTTGGAAAATGTAAACACTTTCCCTCAAAGCTTTTTATTCTGTCTTTAAAAAAATAATGAATAAAAAAACAAGAAGTTGAAACTACAGATTCTTTTAAGTTATTGAGATTTCCTTTTTGTTAATCGGCTCATTCAAACTAACCATTACATTCTACATAAAATGTAAAAGCAAATGTTGCTCCAAGTCTGAAAGTGGAATCTGAACAGATGCAGGTCGAGCAGAACATTTAGTTTTTATCCTTAAAACAGCTGACTGCAGTTTCTAAAGTCGAGAAGTTTGATGTTCAGTCACAAAACAAACCGTCTTAACATCGTACATCCAGAGACAACTGTCAAAAGTTACAAAAGATACAAATACATATGTAAAGTGGAGGTGGTGGAGGAGGTGTTAAAAACAGCTGGCTCTAACAAGATTATTCATTAAAACTAATTATACAAACTAAACAAAAACATGAAATAACACCAAACCAATAAACAAGCAAGATTTAACAGCTCATAACTTTCAGATAAATAGAGTATGCAACTTTGTTTCTCTAAGAAGAGTTACAAAATAATCCTTATTCTTAATGGTTTCAGCAGATGATTGTTTCAACTTCTGATCCCAGTTTCTACATAATTTATAATCCCAGATAAATTCAGGTTGACTAAAAAAGAAACGTTTTCTCAGACTCTGTCAGCCTTCGATCGTTTCCTAAAAGACTTTTCAAACAGCGAGCTGCTGAGAGCCGCGGCGGCGTTGCTAAAACTAAAAACACAAGAAAAGGACGTGATGTCTTTCAGGTCGGAGACACAAACCCACTGCAGGTCATAATTCATCAAAAGTCTGAACGTAATCTGCAACGAGTGATATAAAGGCTGGAATCAGGGGGCTGGTTCTGTCCCAGCCGACCCACTAATAAGACATTTAAATCCCACTACTAAATCTGCACAAAAATTATAATAATCCATTAAACACTCAGGAATCTGCTGAGCTGCTTATCTTCCAATTTTGAACCAACACAATTTTATTAATATATTAAAGCTGCAAACCAAGTTTTTATTTTATTTTTTTGTCTAAACTTTACATAAAATCTGTTCTTTAAAGAAAAAAAAATCTGCATTTGTGGTGGTATTTTACTCAACATATAATAAAATGTTTAGAAAAAACATTTCTGCTATGAATTTATTTTTATTTTATTAATTTTATATTTAACTTTATTTACAAATATTTTACATGTAGATTCATTTAAAGTCTTCAAAAACATTTGTTTGAAATTTGCTGCAGAAAACTTTCTCTAGTTTTGTTTTATTATTAAACTTTTTAGTTTGTAGCTATAGCCTTTTGCCACTTTTAGCCTTTAACTACCAGTCTGGCCCTTTCAGGCTTTAGCAATTTATCTGCTTAGTTTTTAGTTAGCATTCTGCTACTTTTAACCTTTAGCTACATTATTGCTGCTTCTGGCCTTTAAAGGCATTTTGCTACTTTTAGCCTTTAGCTGCTGTTCTGAGACTTTTCAGTTTCTGCTATCCTTTTGCAACTTTGACCTTTTTGCAAATGTTCTGCAATTTTTATCTTTAGCTATCCTTTTGCTACTGTTATTTTTTTAGTTAACCTAGCATTTTGCTACATTTACTTAGCCCTGTGCTACTTTGAGGTTTTAGCTATCTTTTTAATTTTAGCCAGTCTTTTGCTTCTTTTAGCATTTAGCCATCATTTTGCTACTTTTAGCTATGCTTCCTTTAGCATTAAGCTATCTTTCAGCTACATTTAGCTATCCTTTTGCTACTGTTATTTTTTTAGTTAACCTAGCATTTTGCTACATTTACCTAGCCCTGTACTACTTTGAGGTTTTAGCTATCTCTTTAATTTTAGCCAGTCTTTTGCTTCTTTTAGCATTTAGCCATCATTTTGCTACTTTTAGCTATGCTTCCTTTAGCATTAAGCTAAATGTTAGTTTAGGTTAACAACTTTTACCAGCTCAGTTTAAGCTTATTTAGCAAGTTTTAGCATTCAGTCAGCATTTAGTGAATTTGAGTGAATTGTTTGAACAGAAACGAACTTTAATGCAAACGTTTTAAAGAAGATAATGTTTTCATGTCATGAACGTTGATCACACAACAAACTGAAGACTTTTCATGTTAGCTTCTCACAACAAGAACCCCGGGTGGTTTGAATCCCGTTCAATAGACCCCCCCAACCCCCAATGATACGCCTGTCCCTGCTCTGCAGCTGGTCCTCGTGGGGTCCCATCTGTGGCATCGAGAGAAAGGAGAGGGGGAGAAGAAAGACTTGGAGAACAGATCTGACAGATCCAGGTGGATCTGAATCAACGTTATGGTCCAGAGAGAAGTCTGCGACCTGATCCCCGCAGGCAGGAGGTGTTGGACAATTCAACAACACTTCAGGAAATACAAACTTCAAACTGCAGCTCTTTTTAAATGTTAAGCCTCTTTTAAAGCTCCCAACCTGTCTATAATGATTAAAGTCTTTGTGTTGATACTAATAAATATATCTACAGAGTCTGTAGAAAAAAAATAAAAAAACAGTTGTTTTTTTTTTATATCAAGGCTCCAAAGGATCATCACCGGCTGTCCTCCCATAGAACGGCACTCATAGATTGATCAGATTTCCTGCGTGATGAAGCGCCACGCCGAGTTCTAAATTAATCTTTGCAGCTCCTCCAAACACGTCTTTAAACTTCAGGAAAGCAGAGAATGTGTGAAAATGACCCCAAAACAAAACAAACAAACAAAAAAAAAAAACCAAAGTGACGTCTTTGTGAATTAAAAACTGTTTTTAAAATCATTTCAATTTGGATGTCAGAAAATAACTCTATTAGAGGTTTCTAATGCTACTTTTAGCATCAAGCTTCTTACATTTAGCTTTGAGGTAACCTTTCGCCTTTTTAGCCAACTTTCCACCACTTTAGCTTCAAACCAGCCTTTGGTTATTTTTAACTTTTAAGCAGCCTTTGGCTACTGTTAGCTTCAAGCTAGAGTTGTGGTACTTTTAGCTTTTCGCCAGCGTTTTGTCACTTTTAACTAGCCTTTTAGCATCCAGCATAGTCATTTGTTACGTTTAACTTTGAGGTAACCTTTTGCCTTTTTAGACATCTTTCCACCACTTTAGCTTCAAACCAGCCTTTGGCTGTTTTTAAATTTTAAGCAGCCTTTGGCTACTTTTAGCTTCTAGTGGTTGTGGTAGCCTACTTTTAGTTTTTCATCAGCGTTTTGCCACTTTTAGCTAGTCTTTTAATACTTTTAGTGAACTAGATTTGTGCTACTTTTAGCCCTTTTGATACTTTTAGCTTCTAGCCAAACTTTTGCTAGTGTTCTGGTTCTTTTAACTTCAACTCAGTTTCAGCTTCATCATTTTAGCGGACATTAAGTACTCAACTTTCATGAAGTAGTTTGGTATAAAATGTATTTTCTCTATTTTTTTTCTTTGCATTTCTAATCTCTGATGGAGGAATGTTCAGCTGATATCTGCCCACATGTGGAATAATCAGCACATGTGGGCAGGTGTTCCTTTTATAAAAACTGATTTTTTTAAATGTGTTTTGGTTTTAAATTTAAGTTTGAGGAAGATGTGGAACAAAGTTAGAAAACACTGATTTAGGATCAACCATCGTTCAGGATTCATGAAGCTTCTGATCTTAAATCAGATTTATGAGTTTTCCAGTTACTCTTCCTCCTCCTCCTCCTCATCCTCCTCCTCATCCTCCTCCTCCTCGACATGAACCGTTTAGAAAAAGAGATATTTTTACTCAGCGTGCTCAGGACGAGCTGCAGCAGAGCAGGTGGGAGTTGCAGCTGACGGCAACACTCACGGGTTTTAAAAAACACTTGTATTAAAAAAATCCTCACAAATGTGTTGATGAGTCTTTGTACACGCAGGGCAAGTTGATTTGTGAAAATTTCAAATGACAAACAGAAAGATTGTGTATTTTGACAGATATTCTGCCTTTAGAGTTGATGCTCTGCGCAAATTCGATTAACATTTTGAACGTTTAATAGTTTGATTCCATTTAATTATTTGATAAACTTCAATGTAGACAGCATTCGTGACGGTTCTGTCCTTCTCCAGCAGCTGAAATAAACTTTGATATTGTAGCTGAGAGTTACTGGCATCATCTTATCCCATAATAAGATGATCATGGTCTAAAATTTAGAGGCGATGGGTGATAAGCATTCCTTCAAAGAACACTATGTTGTAGAACAGAGTCAGTGAAATAATTTAACATTTCTCTGCGTGTAAATATAATAATTTGCTGAGAATCTTGCTAAAGCAGAAGGAAAAACATTTGATGATTTTATCTTTTGTTCATCAGCCGTTTTGCTAATGGTATTAATTATTTATCTGGCTTACTGGATTATAAAAACCACAGCACGTGCAAATACTCTTGCTCTGCTATCACATGTTAAATGCACAGAGGAGGAGGTGGAGGAGGTGAAGGGTCACAGAGAGCCGACCTCCCCTGCAGCTGTTTCTCAGATGAACAATGGTCAGGATCTGTTGATGCAAGGCTGATGGAGGAGGAGGATGCTGCGTTATGGGTACCATGTTGGCTGCAGAGCTGCTCCACATTCTAAAAATGAAACGTCATGAGGATCAGGCTGCGCAGACAGAGCTGTCCTCTGCACATCGTGCGCATTTCTTTAAGAAAAAATGGCGAAAGGCGCAAACATTATGAATAAATCCGCTTAGATGGGGGGGTTTAAATATTACCGACGCTCCTGCAACTAAAAGGTGGGGTCTTGGTCATTCATTCGATTAGGATGGGAACACATTAAATCAGTTTCCTACCTCCATGCTGTCCTCTGATGGCCATCGCAGGATGGAGGAGGCAGCAGGTGCAGCATGAAGCAGCGACACAAACAGGAAGCATCGACGGTCAGAAATCAGCTGCAGCTCAGAAACGATCAGGAAGCAGAAAATCTCACCTGTTTTCACCGGAATCCGGCTTTTGTACCTGATGTTACTCGTCATGTTTCCTCCTCCGATTCCTCAGCCTCGCCTCCAAACCCGGGACAGACAGCAGGGGGAGGTGGGGGGAGCTGACAGGAGAAAACTCCTCCTCCTCATCATCATCATCATCACCACAGCCACGCTGCAGCTTACAACAAGCAGGAGGTCCTCCAGGAACCAAACTCGCATCAGTAAACTGCTAGCTAGAAACTAAAAGCTCAAATTAACAAAATCCAAAAGTAGCAAATTGGTAGCTTAGGGCTAAAAAGAGCAAAATTGTAGCTAAAAGGTAAAAGATGCTAAACAGTTAAATGGCAAAACACAAGCTAAAATTTAAAAGCAGCTAACTGGTAGCAATAAAGTAAAAGGTACCAGTAGCTAAATGCTAACTGTAGCAAAAGGCTAGCTAAAAGCTAAAAAAATGCTAAACATAAGCTAAAATCCAAAAGCATTAACAGAGCAAAACACTAACTCATAAGGTAAAAGTTAGTTAAAAGCTAGGCGTAGTAAAGTGTTTACTAAAAGCAAACTGCAGCAAAAGGCTACTTAAAAGCTAAAACATAAGCTAAAATCCAAAAACAGCTAGCAGAAAGTAAAGAGCAAAACACTAACTAAACAGGTAAAAGTAGCAAAAGGCTAGTTAAATGCCAGGTGTAGCAAAGTTTACTAAAAGCCATCTGATGCAAAAGGCTAGCTACAAGCTACATTTAGCAAAAGCATAAGCTAAAATCTAACTGCAGCTAACTGGTAGCAATAAAGTAAATGGTGCCAGTAGCTAAATGCTAACTGTAGCAAACTGGTAGACAGTAAACAGCAAAACAAGGTAAAAGTAGTAAAAAACTAGTTTAGTTAGGTGTAGTAAAGGGTCTACGAAAAGCAAACTGCAGCAAAAGGCTAACTAAAAGCTACATGTAGCAAAAGGCTAGCTAAAAATTGCCAAACATAAGCTAAAATCCAAAAGCAGCAAAATGGTAGCTAGAAACTAAACTGGGCAAAACACTAACTAAAAAGGTAAATGTAGCAAAAGATTAGCTAAAGCAGCAAAATGTTAGCAAAAGGCCAGCTAAAAGCTGTAATATCAAGTCCAATAAAAGCTCAAAGCAGTACAACAGTGAAGTTTGACAATGAAAGCTTAAGAGAATGTTTGAGAAAGAAGTGAGATTTTAATGCATTTCTTTGGAAAAATATTTTGCAAATGTAGGTGAATATTTTAAAAAGCATCAAAGTTACAAAAACCAAGCCAATAGCTCTCATCTCAAGATGGAGCCCAACATTTTTGATGAATTGGTGAGTAAAATGGCATAGTGTGCAAAAGTAGGTGGATTGAAGATAAAACCCATTGAAAAATAAAACACAAGAACGATATTCAGCATTGACGCAATTAGAAAGCGCAGAAAACCAAACAGAACTCTACTGAAAACAGTTCTAGAAAACAAAACCCCATTTTATTTGATACATTTTAATTCAGAAAAATAAAAAAAGTACGTTGACACCTAAAATACAACTCATTAGACGGTCGTGGTTAAGAAATGTTTGAGGAAAAATATGGATAAATAAAATGATGCCAAAGGCACATTAGTTACAACAGAAAGGAAATGTGCTTTTTTGATCTGCTCCTTAAGCTGGAGGGAGTTTAAATGTATTAAATAATGACACATTTAAATGGAAAAGCACAACAGTATGTTGGAAAACCGCACATGTAGTGTACAAACAATTTTACACATTAAATGACAAATGCAAACAATGATTGCACAGATCTGAATATTCTGATTAGTTTCAGTGTGCATTCGGATCTAACATTAAACACAAACATCCTCAAATCATAGTTTATTTTTAGCACATGGATTAAAATGACGAGATAAAACTAAAGTTCAGCAGATCTCAGAACAAAATTCTCCCCTCACAGACCTTTACGGACACTCGAGGGCTGAAGGCAAAAGGCTGCTGAATGATTGTAAACTGACAAAAACATTATTTAACCTTGAAGCAAAACCAAACTTTAAACCGTCAGACTCCATAGCCAACGAGTGAAAAATGGTGCTTCCTGAAACGTGGACCTGGACAAATATTTTAGTAAACATGACTGCGATGAGAAAACCTCAGGGTACCGTTGTCAAATGCAGTTTGGTGGACCGTAACACAAGATGTTACGACGAAATGACGGATGAATTTGAACACCAGAAACTATTTGTCCCGTTTCCTGTTTTCCATGATGAAGAGAAACAAAGAGCAGCTTCAGACAGATGATGGATGGACAGAAAGAAGTGATGTGCAGATAAAGACGACGTGATCTTGGGCTCCTGGTGCGACTGGAGGAGGGGGTCTGACGACCAGGTGTGTCTTTGTGCGTCTCACTCGTCAGATTTCATCTTCATCTGCGCCTGCATCTGCGCGATCATCTCCTGCATGCGTCTCAGCTACAAAGAGAAAAACGGGGGTTAAAAATTAAGTCTTTTTGTTAAACACCAAGTTATGGAAAGATGTTTCCAAAGTAAATGTTCATATGAAACTGAATGAACATTAACAATTCTTCTGACTGATCCATTTTAAGCAGATGCCAAAACTTTCAGGAGTTTCGTTGTCGTCTGGTGCCATCTTGTGACTGTTGATGTAATTTACTTCCGTTTTTTTACGTTTCACACATTTTTTCATTTACTCTTAAAACGTTAAACCAGTAAACCAAAAAGCTGAAAGTTCTGATGTTATGAATGTTTTTGTAAAACAATATTTGGAATAAAATGCGTGAATTGGGGGGGGTGTATTACAAATGACTTATTTTCCAGCCTTAGAGTCACGACCTTTAGTTGAGCTTTCTTTGCTTTTATGTAGTTTTAATAGTTCTTGTTCTTCAGCCTGGGCTGAATTTTATCTAGATTTGTTTCCAGAACCACCTGTTTTAAGTTGGATTGGCGTTATTCTCTGTTTTACTGTAAAGATCCTGTGGCTTGTGTTTGTTAGGTTGTCTTCCCGTCACACCTGGGCTTTGTTGCCACTCACCTGCGTTTCATTTATCAGCTCCTCTGCGTCTACTCTGCCTGTTTGCCTTTGTTCTCGGACGTGTCATTTTGTTAAATTACCTCCTATTCATCATCTTGAGTTTGATTTATAACTTTGGATATCTGTTGCTTTGTTGTCTGAGCAGCACCTTTATTCTTTATTGCTGTCTTTTAAGAGAATTTGTCTTTTATCCGGCCTGACTCGGGGCTTTCGGCCTCACAGTGTGACCCTACAAAGATGAAATAAAAACACTGGAAAGTTTTTCTGTCTTGTGTCATAAAGTCTTTCCTTGGTATAATTATTTTATTTCACTTTTGCGTGTGTCTTTAAAAAACACAAATACAACAAAATTTTAGACAATGTAACTTCTGATGATGCAACATCAGCTCCTAACTCTAAAACTACAATGTCCTTAATTTTTCATCAACATGAATTTATTTTCATCTTTGTCATAAAAGTTATATTCTTCTTGCAGATCAACAACCCTAATTTAACAATTTGCAATACTTTATCCCAAAAACCCACTCAAAAGATTGACCATCCTTAATTTTTTCTTCATTACTACCAAAACACACAGCGCTTTCCTGGAAACTTTACTTAAATCACATATCAGTTCATTTTAACATTTTTCCCCCACAAAAAGTCTAGAGTTTAAAACTTGACTGTTGCAGCATTTCTTCCCTCCATGACTCCAACAACATGTAAACAAAATTAAGTGCAGTCCCTCGTGCTCGCTGCTCTCTGTGGTTATTCTCACCATAAAACAACGCCAGGACATCCAGACAGGAAGTGATGGCATTTCCTGTCAGGGCACAACATTTACAAATGGTCCCGACCGAGCCCAACCTGCTGCAATAGCACAAACGGACCAATCACGAGCAACCAGAAAACAGCCTAGAGTCTGATGACTTGCAGGCTTCATGGCCTGTAAGGTGAACAATGCATAAAGAAACATCACAGCCCTGATTTTATAACTACAGGAACACGGAAGACTTGGATTCACACGGGGGCCTGTAAGAAAAATGGCAGCAAAGATGTCGAGGGAGACTGTAAAGGTTTTGTGTAAATCTATCCACTTAGAAAAAAAACATTCGTGACACATTTTCTTCTAAAATGCCCCCCCCCCCCCACACACACACACACACACACAACTTTCCTGTTTTCTTCTTACCTCCAACTCTTTTTGTAGAAGAATCTGGTCTTTGTCCACCACATCCTCATCCACAGCTCTGCAAGGTAAACAAAAATTAAATATATAAATACACATCTTTAGATCGATTAGATTAGATGGATATTAATTGATTGATTGAAGCAGTATCTCACCTGCCCGCCTTCTTCAGTCTCTCAGATCGGAAGTTCTCATAATGCAGATCCTGAGTTACTTCTTGGAGGTCTTGCATGTGGGTCCTTGAACAACCAGACATGCAGTTAGTTTCTTGAGCGCTAGGGGGCACTACAGTTCTGCTTTACACATTTAATTGAGAGACTTACAACTAATAAGATTCACAGGTTCTGTCATAACATTCAGACCTTCCTTGTCTAAAATCCTATTAGTTAAGCGGTTTAATTACCAAGGAGACTCACACAAGCATGGTGCGCAATTTCAGAAAGTCATTGTGCTCTGGATTTTCCACCTCCACTACTCCCCATGGGTAAAGACGACCTCGGATCTTCTTCCCTTTAACTTCAATCAGCTGGTTGGAGCCAATCACAGCGAAGGGAATGCTCGCCTGGCAAAGGTAGTTAAAAAATCAGTGGATGCACAAAAAATTAAGAAGAATGGATGAAGGAAAAAAGAAAAACAAACAAAGAGGAGAGAAACAAGGATGAATGAGGAGGAGCAGACGTGTCTGATGTAGACGCCAGGCGCTTGTCGTCCTCTCACCTTCAGGACTCTGGTCTGCTCCTTGAACTCCTCATCTTCATCAGAGTCAGCATCGGGTAGCTGATAAATTTTGATCCCGTGCTCCGCAATCTCATCCAAGATCTGCAATGTCACAGAACGACACGGTGAAGATGTGGTGTGGTGACCCCCAACAACGCACTGCTTGGGCTCAAAAACAACAAGAGCCAGGCAGATATTAAAATAAATCAAACCAATGTTTCAACAGTCAGGATATTTTTCACCACCACTGTAAATAAAGACCTTTTCATATCAAGCTTTCTTTAATTAAAATGTTTAAATTTAGCAACAAAAAAAAAAAGTATATTTTTGCGTTTATGTTGTGACATTAATGCTCTATTTTGATTTATAAATCAACACAGCTTATTATTCTAAAAGTTCACTTTTACATTGTGCTCTGGCTGGATTCTGTTTACACGTTACGTGTTAAACAACGGTTTCTGATTTGACCTACAAACATGAAGCTTGAGTGCAGTAATATCAAGGTTAGCATAAGTACCTGTTGCCTCAACACATTTCATTAAGTCTCTCTAGGAGGAAAAGGAGGCGACACCAGAGAAAACACCAGGTGAAAAAATAAGTGCGTGCATGTTCAAGTTCTGAACGGTAGAAATAAAAATTCTTCCCCTTCTTTTCTTTTTTTTCAGACCGGTGAGAAAACAAGTTTAAATTAAAGGCGCTTTCTTCTCTGCTGCCTCGGGGACTGATGTCAGTATTTATTATTCCAAACATCAAAGCTGCGTTTTTCTTTTGTTTTCCAAAGAGCAGAATTTTTATATTAACAATGCAGCCTTCTGTGATGGAGCCAAAAACTGTCAAGTGTTGTTTTAAGAGACTTTCATGTTTTGTTGTATATAATGGGACAGTAATGAGTCAGCCAGGAGACTGGGACGTGAGAACAGGTTTTCCTATAGAGCGCGGCTCCTGTTCGAGTCTACGTTAAAGCAGTTGCTTGTTTTCTCAGCTAGCTCTGTGCACAGTGTGTGTGAGATGGTGTGTGTGTGGTGCGACTTGGGTATTGTTGTAGGACAGATATAAAAACAAACAGGCCTCGCAGGGCTCAGAGAAGAACGTGACACAGGAGCGGAGCTTCTTTCGTCCCTGATGTACTTACCGGTAAGCACAAAGGATGCGCTAAAGCCTTCATTGCAATAGCTAGATAAACATAACTCCAGTGGGGCAGAACATGAAGAATTTGGGGAAACTGTACACTCAGAGGGAAAATAAACACATACAGCACAATGGCAGGAAAAACTGTGGCAAACAACAAATCCAGTCACATAAAAGCAAATAAGATAAAGACGGGAGCTGAGGTAAAACTGGATCGAATGTAAACTGCAAACTAGCGAGAAACGTGAGAACTATGATGTTTGAAGAAAGGAAGCAACAATTAAATTACTTGATACTTCATCAGGTGAGTGCACAAACAAGTCTGTTGACTGCCATCATCTGTTTGCGGACCCTGCTAATCCAAAATGGCTGTTTACCTGAATTATTCTGTTCCGTAACATGTTCTTAGTGAGGTCTGACACCTGTAATCAAGACCTCTCATGGATCATGAGATGCCCAAATCACTGCCTGCTCCAAATCCTTGCTGTCTCCTGCTGATTTACTATATACAATGTAATCCTTAATTCCTAATGTTACACCAGACTCTCCTAAAACAAGCTGTATATTTTAGTTGGCACAAGAACGCTGGCAGTGGGAGCCTCTTTGATTTTATGACTATGCCGTTGGGTTATAATACCCGACTCACCTCCCCATATGTGTTATGGTTGGCAGTGCAGGTCCACTCAGCGCTATATAGATTCTGCACAAGCCTACTACTGTTTTATTATTCAGTAGAAGCCAAGGGTTTAATGCTTTATGTTTCTGGCGCAAATCACAGAAACTGAAGCACCATTTGTCAAGTCGTTTTGTCACAATGGTCAGTTACGATAAAGTGTAAGGGTGTGGGCCAAGGCTCACCAGTTAGAAAATGTGTCAGGAATTAGCCCAGTGGATGATGAATCATATCAAATACTTCTTTCTACAGAAAAGTCAGGCTTACTCAGATCTAGAAATAGCAACGGTAAATACAGTGCGGCGGTTAGATGCGGCCCAAATATAACACACCTGCAGGTCTAAACATAAATATAATTACAGGGAGATGTGGTGGGGGATGTGGCGAAGCATTTTTGTGCAAGAGCACAGAAAATTGAGCCAAAACCTCCAATCATAATGAAACAAAGTGCAAACCCATCATTATAGGATCAACATCTTTACCACGTCAACCCGCCGTGGGAACAATGTTTTCATCATTTAGTCATTTTCACAACAAAAGACACAAAAATAAAAAATGACTCAAACGCCTGCTAAATAGTTTGTCATTGTTTGGTGATGAGCATCAATGGAGGGAAGCAAACAGCTGCCAAAGAAAAGGTGCAAAGAAAGAAAACGGACAATTGCACGGTTTTCTCGTGCGACTCTCGAGGACAGAACTGAGTCTCCTCTGGGTTGGCATGGCATTTGCATTCATTAAATTAAACTGCAACAATACTTGGAAGTAGAAACATGCGCTAAAGGATTCCTAGAAAATCAACAATGCAGTCGAGGAGGAGGAAAAAACAAAACAAAAACAATTCAAGTGACTTCGACACAAATCTACCCTGATAATAAAAATAAAAGTTTGACACTTAGAGGGACCTGCTTCGATGTAGCTTCGAGGTAATGTGCGTCACCTCACAGCTCCTTGCCTTCAGCAGATTGACAAGAATGAAAAGGCTGTTAAGAAGCGTGTCTGATCAGATTTCAGAATCGGGAATCAGTCTGAGAAAACTCCTAAACCCCTTCAAAACAAGCTTTCCCATAAAGTACGCTTTTACTAATTCCTTACTGAATAACTGCATCAGTTCGTTCGATCTCTTCATTAAATCTGTGTGACAACTAATAAAGAGAAAGTGAACGAAGTTTTAAAGCACCGCACAACTCTAATGATGGACCAACTGGTGGGACGCTGCTCGGTATGAGGTAGAGACCTGGGGCCCTGTTTTTCCCGACGCTGAAGAATTTATTAAAGGCACAATCTCAACCACAGTGATCTGTGCTTTTAATGAGATTCCAAAAGGACAAAACAACTGCTTACTTTGTATTTACAGCAAAATCGATGCACCTTGAAAAAAGGGGCCTATAGGCTATGTGTGGGCATTTAATAATAAAAAGCTACAACTAATGTGAGGGATTCATCAACCAATGAAGCATGCTGTTAATAAGTTATGTTCTTTTTGTTCCAGGTGTAAAGTAATTATGTGTACAATTACATAAACCGTTTTTAATTGCTATTTTTTTTTGTTAAAATAAAATGTAGACCTGTTATATAATGAGGATTGTGACCTGCTAAATGTCAGCATGTAAAATGCTCTCAAGATGTTCTTCACTTCAGACAACTTCATGCCAAAACAGCAAACGGGTGAACAGAAATACAAATAATACAATAAAAATACAAATAGTGCTGCATACACGTTATGAGGTCACTTCACCATTGGTACCACCTGAGGTAGTTCAAGGTAAAAAGAGACTACATGTTCAGATGACAAAGACTTATCTTAATTGGTTTTATATCATCTTATGTCATACGCATGTCGTTTTATCTTGTGTTTTTATGTCTTTTATTCTGTAAAGCACTTTGTGGTTTCTGACCTGTAAAAGGTGCTATATAAATAAAGTTTACTTACTTACTTATTTCATAAACTTTATGTTTTTTAGAGCGTCATCAACAACTATTGAACTATGTTTGACTAACAGGGGAAAATCTGTTGTCTCCTACATGAGACATGTCAACCCACTTAAATAAATACTGAGACAAGCGTCTAGTTTAAAGCAAGAATGGCTTAAAATGCCCATTTTGTAAAAATATATATTCGTTTTAAAATCATTTAATACAAATAAACGTTGTTTACCAAAGGTCAGGATTCATCCAGTCTCTCTCAAAGCTCTGAGAAAACTCTTCAGAGAGCAATATTTAAAGTTTTTGACAAGTATTGAGCACTTCACTGACAAATGTTTCAAGAAGTATCCAGCAGAACAAAGTTAAACTACAAGGTGATCAAACAAAAACAAATATCCGGTAAAGTGAAAAAAGAAACTGATTTCTTACTACATTGTTATCCTTTAGTTTCCCAAATTGATTTGCTAAAAGTCACATGAGAACAAATGCTCATGTCTTGCCAGGAAACGCCTTTCAACAAACCAGCTCTCCCCGGCCTGCAGGAAGCCTGATGAGGGTGAGGGAGCCCCAACAATACCTGCTCTAGGGAGGTCGAAGGGATTTAAACCTCATACCAGCCTCTTACACAAACTCTCACACAGCTAACTGGTGTCTCACTTTGTGAACTTGTATAACCTGGCACCAGAAAGAAAAGGGTTTTATGTACATGGAGCTTTGTAGCGCCAGGAGATCAGTGAATCGCCACATAGAACAGTCTGGAAACTTCAATCACGCCAAATTTCACTCAATAGCAAAAGGAGACATTTATTTTTGTCCACAGGATTAAAAACACTTGCGACTTAACGTCAAACAGGTACAAACTAGAACAGTCAGAAGCAATGGAAAGTACAGAGGAAGTCTACAACCATGGTTACTTGAAGGCATCCCATGGGTAACAATGATCTACACACCCCCTCCCACAATCCTATTGTCAGAGTTAAGTATTAGTACAGTTAAGACCACCCACCACCCCACTGATCAAAGAGTCTGAAGAGATACAATCAAGCTATTCATGTAATCTTGTATTTAAGTGAGATTTAAGGGGGACGGTGTGAGTTTAGGACTTCAACCACACATCTAGCTTGTGACTTGGTCTATGAGCCTCAACATCAAATACAAAACTGGTAACTCTGACTCATTAGCTGCAGTCAGGCTGAACTTTCTTCTCGTCAAAACTGAGCTTTGTGTAGTAGAGCCGCTTGTTCCATGAGGGAAAGCAGACATTTATTGTTTTATTATCAGCAGAGATGTGAGGCATGGCCTGGCACAATGACCACAGGAGGGTAGAAAAAAATAAATACATCCGCGTGTTTGAAACACTGACAGGAAAAGGGCCAAGCACAAAACCAGGGACTCACATAAGAGCATCGTAAATGCATTGCCTGGCTCATAAGGCACCAGTCTACAATGTGCAAGAAAAAAAACGTGTTTAAAACTCAAATAAAATTTCAAATCATTAGAATCACTTTCATATAGCAGTTTTTCTTTAGTGGTGTTATAGAACTTCTTTGGAAACATTGCAATGTGGGCAAAGGGTGAAAATGAGTCCTAGTAAAGATCTAGTTCACACGTACTAAAACCAAGATCGACAAAGAGGAAACAATTGAGGGCAAACATACCGTATGTTAATGGAACAGAGCCATTTGAGGAAACAAGACAGCCTAAATAAACAGGTAAAGACATGAAATTAGCTGAGAAACAAAAGACGAGAAGTTAAAAGTACTGTGACGAACACCCAAGTATAGAAAAACGACAGCTGAGTTCTCCAACTCAGCTCTTTCTTTAAATATCACACATAAGAAATGGTATCACACAGAGAACATCTGGATGACTTCTGCTAAACTTTGAAAAAACAAAACCAATTGTTGTAAGCTACTACCCTGTTTGTTAAAGATGATGCAAGTTTTCTTGTAGATACTATTTTGCTTAGATGCAGTTTATCAAAGTACAACAATATGAAGGTACTTAAAATCAGCTCAGGTGATGTACAAGTACACAGTGTGCTGTTCAAGGTTAATTTGATTCCAATTCTTACATCTGGAAAAAAAACAGGCCCACACCAACGATTCTATTAGCTGTTCAAATTAAAAACTGCATTTGGGTAGGGGTGTGTGTGTGTGTGTGGGGGGGGGGGGGGGGGTACATATGATCAACATTCTTTTCTTCAGCAAAAATGTAAGCCACTTTACTTTTTTCCTTTATCCAGAATTCCAGTTCAAACCAGTGGCGTACTGTCCTCTAGGGTCAAACAAAAAAAACAGGTAATACAGTTTGAGACTAAATCTCCGTACAGGAAATGACTTTAAGGGTCCCAGACTGAGAGGATCAGCCCCTCAATGCACCCTCCTCAGGGCAAGTTATGAGACTGAGACAACAGAAACTCTGACGAAGGAAATTGGAATTAGAGCACGAAAAAAAAGAAAAACTACATAAAAAGAAGAAGGTAAGACACTGCTGAGGGAGGCAATACCAGAAGGAGGACACAAGGTGAGAGATGAGCAGAACTGAGGAGGGAGAGAGGCTTGTTCATTAGCTAGGTTTGCATGGACACAAGTCATCGGGTTAAACGGCCATTCGGAATAAAAATACGTCACGTAAACGCCCCATTTGGATTATTTTTTGTTTATCCAGCGCGATCCGAAAGAATCTGTAATCAGAACGAAACGGGTGGTTCACGTCGATCCTTAACCCGAACGGTGTGCATGCAAACACCTAATCTATTTATTATTTTTCCGATCATGAAAAACTGACCTGACTGCGCATGTGTGGCCGATGTCATTTCCGCCTAGCTAATGCTAATAATATTAGCATGTCGGGGAAGCAAAACTGGTCGGTGAGCGACAACATTTCTACTAGAAACTTTGAAAGAGCTCAAAATGATCTGTGTCACCTGTAGCTCAGTCAGGGAGTGCAGAAACGTCTCCACCGTCATTAAAACCTGTCGCAGATCCATTTTGGTGCTCAGCTGTGATTACGTTCATCCCGGAAATAAACCGGAAGTAGAACTTCTTCGTCAATGTTTTTTGTGTTTTTTTTAAGGAGAGTTTACCACTCTGTGCATGTCGGTACTTCTGTTCAGAACAAAGCTCACACTGCATGTAAACGCTCGTCGTGAATGAATTGTGCCATGTAAAGTTAAACGACACATTTGAATTATTTAATCTGAAAACATTTCAATCCAGTCAAAGAATTTTGCGTATGTAAACATAGCTTCTGTGTCCTTCGAGTCCGAGCTGTGCAAGGCAGCAAGTTGTGTCTCGTCAACGGAGCAGTCTCGACACATTACAGGAAACTTGTATTGTTCTATACAAGCTGCCCCCCAATAACAAGAAAAAAAGAACTGAACAATCCCCGAGGAAAAGGCAGGAGGGAGCAGATTTTTACTTTGAGACAAACGACTCTAAACTGTGAGAAAGTGCCTGTAAAACACAAAGTAATAAATGTGAGGGCGAAACGCTCAATCTTCCTTCAGCACTTTGCTTTCTGACAGGTTCATGGCACCTTGAGCTCTAAAGTCAAAGGAAAAGCCTGATGTATCGCTCCGCTGAACAGAACTGTACAAGAATCAAGGCACGTACTCTGAAGAGCTACGTACTTCCACTAATCTGGGTGAACAAAAAATGCTCAGCCCAGTTCCACTTAGGGATATTTGATAAAGAGATAAAAGAGTTTCTATGACTACCACATGCACAATGCCACTTTATTATATTAGCACAATATGTGGGGAACAAAATTTCTGTGATTGTTTTGTAAATTTAGAATATAAATGACTCATTTAGGCCACCTGCCTGGTCAGAGAGAATACCCTAAATGTATCCGACATAAAGCTGGGTTTGCATTTTGGCTCTTTAAAACTAAATATTTTGTTTTAAAAAAAAAAAGGTCAAGAAAATGGTCATAGTTCAGAACTCACCAACCGATGATTCAGCTTTCTTACAACCAAAGATGACGGACAACAAATATCAAGAAGTGCCAGAAATATTCAGGGAATATCAAGTAGTCTGATTGCTACAGCAGCAGTTAAGTTTACCCAGCCACGAGCCGTTCAAAGCGGTCGCTTTTTAGTTGTCAAAATCTTGTTGTACAATGACAATAAAAAACCCTTATCTTATATATCTCTATTTAGTGCCCAAATGTTGGGCTAATATCCAGACAGATCTTTGTAACACTCGATTCTACTAACGCTATGACTCGTACAGGCAGGCGTCTATTAAATTTTGAAATTGTACAATGTGACATGGGGTTACCATCAATATTTGAGAGCTCAAGCTCGCACAGCATCTGTCATCGTTCATGACAGCAGACAGTCTCATAGCGAGCCAAGCTGAAGACAGGCAACAAGATTCTCTCTTACTTTGAGGAATACATGCTAAAGCTAAAAATGAATGGATTTTCTAATCATTAAAGTTGTAGCTCCTCCAGTTGAATATAAAAACAACTTGTTTAGTAGTCTACAGTTCATCTGCTTCTTCAAAAAAAAATTGTTTACTTCATTTGTTATTCAGGTTTCCTCGTCTTCGAGTTGTGTCTAAAACCTCTTTTTTTTTATAAAATCGTTATGCAAACGGAGACAAGCAAACAGGAACAAAGGATTTTATCTGGGATTTAGCTGCATCTTTACTGCACTACTCAATTAAACTGCCTTTTTTTATATTTACCATTAAAAAGTTTAATACAAACTTTGATTTAAAAAAGCTACAGGAGAAACAATAAAACTACCTGTTAAATTAAAAATATGTTAATTAAATGTAGAAAGGTCTGCAGCGACGTTACTTAAGCAAACTGACATGAAGATGTAAACTGTAGTTTACAAAATTGCAGCCAAACAGTAGATAGCAGGAACAGTGTGTTCCGAGATGCACGCAGTAGTTTCTAAATATGGGCAAAATAGGTCAAATAACCCCCTGGATTTCCCGACAATAATGACTTTACAAGAAACTCATTACTGGAAGGAGTAGATAAATGTACCGGGTAAATATCCAGTGGGGAAGACGCAACAAAACATTTGTTTGTGAGAGTAGATACCAGATTTTATTCCTGATGTTGTGAAATACGTGTTTGAATTTTTTGGAAAGTTTTGTCCAACTCCTGCACTAATTGCTGCAACAGGAAATGTCTGTTAAAAGGACACTTAGCGGAGCATGTGTACAAACTGATGACCAGATAGTGCTGGGGATAAGCAGATAGCCTGAAAAAAGGTCAGATCAGTGTGATACCAAGATATTTCATTTTATTTCCTTATTGTTCTGCTAAAGACTACTACTATTTTACAGTAAAAGTGTGCAAAAATGATTTCAAGATTAGTCCCGTGAATCAAAACAACTGAGCTGCTGCCAGTTGAAACCAGAACGCTGACAAGCTGAAGGGACTTCCCACAGCTTGAGGTGGGACTCAGCGGTGGCAGGAAACACGAGTTTGTTCACATTAAGTGCCAAAGGAACACCAACACCAATTCTTGGCATTGTTTGAGGAAGGTCACAACACAAAACAGCATTAAAAAGTAAATTCGAACCACACGGGCAAATTTCTCCTTTGATTTTGGAGGAGATTGCACATTTACAAATACAAAAACATTTAGAAACAGTTGCAATTTTTGAAGCTTGTTGTCCCAGGAGCACAAAGTACGTCCTTATTTCAAAAGTACGTTTGACTAAAATGATGCAACCAAGTTTTTTGGAGCAATATGAATAAAGAAGCTAAAAACAAACCAGAAAGGCAGAGTTTGAAGCCAGTCAGGCGATTAAACCCACACCAGCTCCGACCCCGAAATGAGGGGCAGGTGGGCGGTCTGGACTTACAGGCAAAGGCGAGGAGAAAGGCTGATTTCTAATTAAAAAGGTGTGAAGTGAGCCGAGGAAAGGAATGAACAACAAGAACATGTTTTGTGTTTGATACAGCAGCCTCATTTCTGAAATGTGACTGTAACCAGAACTTATTTCATTATATTTCAAGACAAGATAATGTTCATGTAAAATATGACAAAACATTGTGTTTTGCAGCTTCTTACAGTCAAAAAGCTGATGTATTCATTACAACTTGACATATGTAATGATCTTAAACTCAAAGGAACAACTTCTAACATAAAATGCTGTAAAATCAGTGGTTTGGCATTTTGCTTGAAAAGTGACTAAAATATCATTACTGGCTACAAAAATAATTACGAATTAATGCTCATCTCTAAATGAAAAACCTCGTCACTAAAGATGGAAACAAAAACACACTTGGGAACTATCAACACTGCAAAATGTAATAACAAATCTAAAATAGCTCTGCGTTTATTCCTTGCTGTTTTCTTTGAAAAATACTAATCTAGAAAGTGAAACTAGGCCTAGAGGTGTAACTGGATTGTTTAATAGAAGAAAAATCCAGATTATAAAACAAGTTTGACAGTAAAGCCCATCTCACGATAGCAGAGTTGGCTCCAGCCTACATTTAAGAAGGTCTGAAGGAAAACAGGGGTATCAAAAAACCCAAGCATCTCAACTGAGAAGAGACCTGCACTCCACAAAAACACAAAAGCACATCCAGTGGAGGAAAACATTTTTCAATCTACCGTATATTTTTCTTTCTCTTAATGAGTTAGACTTGTTGAAATAGAGCCAGAGGTTTACTTTTAGGAAGGAAAATAAAAAAAAGAGTGTTGCTGCAAAGTAAAAGGACGTGCAGGAGTTGTAATGTGGCTTAAAATTATTGATTTAAACTCTTTTAGAAAGAAAATCAGAACAGTAAAGAAAACGCGTATCTCAAAAGCAGGAAATCCTTAACTAATAGTGCAAACGAGAGGTTATCGGCTGAAAACACTCCTGTGAAGTGTGTGTAATGTAAGGTGTTTTTATATCCTTTCTCTTCTGGACAGCAGGAAGCTGAGGAGCGTGCAGGACAGCAGGCAGATACTTGGGTCCGCTCCCAGAGGAAGTATCTGGGACAGCTTAACACTGAGACTTTCTTCATCGATATATATGCAAAACACTTTCTTTTCTCACTTATTACCGCTCGTCCTCCAGTTTCCGCTTTCATATTGCTCATCCCTAACCTTTTAAACTATCTGCTGGTGTCATCAGAAACATTAACTCATGCATAACAGTAATTACACGAGGAAGTACGCATGTGCTTTTCAAACAAACAGCGATGCCCGACTTGTCAAGCTTCCAATAAACATGGATAAAAGGTTAAAGGTTGTTATCACTTATTCATTCTGTTATTCCTCGATTATAATGGTCTGTATATAATGGATAAACCATGCTTCTGTTGGAATAAGGCAAACACGTGGGAGAGCTTAAAACAACATGGAAACCCCCTTACAAGTGTTTAAACAATTCATCAAGGAGTCAAACGTAGTATGCACCATGTGTTAAAAAGGGAGAACATCTGTGGATAAAAAACTGTGCATGTGTGTGTGTGTGTTTGCTAAACGCACCCTCCTCTTCAGACGATCCCTCTCCCTCAGCGTGAGTGTATCAGCCTTTGCAATAACTGGAACGATGTTGACTTTGCTGTGGATGGCCTTCATAAACTCCACATCCAGGGGCTTCAGACTAGGAGGAAAAAAGGAGATTGACTGGGACAAAAATCAAATGTGCATTTAAAAATAAACATGGACATTGTGCAACTTACAATTAAATGACAGTGCTAGGAGAGAAAAGCAGATCTCTAAAAGAGGAAACTATATTTTTATCATTGAACTGTCACAAAAGAAGCAGTGTTCAGCATGAAGCTTCACAAAAAAGATGTCTTCAAACTGAGGAAGTTCTGCTTTTGTTACATTAGACAAAGTAATAGTATTGTGCTGTATAAATCTATCTTCTAATCAAAATGAAACTAAGTCGTTGCATTCATGAAACGTGTTTTTTCAACTTTTCTTACCCGTGTCCTAAAGGAGAAATGAAATAAAAGCAGCAGTGCACTCGGTTGTCCACTATGTGCCTTCTGTTCAGCCCACTTTCATCGTGAAGGTATCGCTCAAACTGATTGTCAATGTACTGGATGATTGTCTTAAAGCTGATGTTAAAAAAAAAAAAAAAAAGAGAGCGAGAGAGAAACTGTAATTAAAATGTTATTTTTAAACAATAAACCAGTTTTAAGTGTACTAAAAAGCACTCGCACAAGCAGTAAGCAGTCTTTAAAAACTTTAAATGATTACAAAAAACTGACTGGACCTTTACAAAAATTAATCACAGCTTGATTTCTCTGTTAGATAATGGCTGTGACCGTTGTTACAAAATCTCCAGATCTTTGATAGATGGATAGAGTAATTTCAAGTTTGTTTCAGGATCTTCTATGTATCTCGCAATCTTTGACCCAACTACATAAAGACATTCAGGGCTGTTGTTGATACAGCTTCTGAAATCAAGTATACCGAATAGTTGTTAACTTGCTATTTTTGCCATTTGAAACAAGAGTAGATGTCATTGCCTCACCCTCCATATCTTATTCATGCATAGAACCATTCGTGTTGAACCCGAGTTTAGTGTGAAACTGAAGCCTAAAAGTGGCATGTCACCGAGCTACAGCTGTTGGGGCACGTGGATTTTTTCCCTTTCAGTCTTGATGAATACGAAGTGCGAATTTATAATAATAATTTTAGTTTTGCATCTGTGTGGTTTTTAAACCTGGACATTCATGGCTCTAGCTTTGGATGATTTCTGTCAGAGTACAGCCAGGTGTCAAAATACAGCTCTAGTGCTCCTGAAGTAATTTCAGGTGGGCTGAAGATGCCTACAAAGACTTTCTGACTACATGTATTTTGAAAGAAAAGTTGCCAAATTTTATGAACATGTTCAAAACTCAAGGACTGCATGCCTCTGCATCTCACACAAGGAAGTTGAGAACCTCACAAAGGTCACAAGACATTTTAGAGACATCTGTTCTCCAACTAGTTGCAGCCTGGGGAAATACAATCTTAAATACCTCATCTACAATGTACTATTTATTACATGTGAGCAGTTCTTAATTAAAAACTCTCTCTCCTTCTTTCGGCTGCTCCCTTCTTCAGGGGTCGCCACAGCGAACTAAGTCGCACTAAGACTTGGCGATTATTTTTACACCGGCTGTCCTTCCTGATGCAACCACAGACCACCGAGCTACCACAGCCCTCTGCGTGGAGCAGAGAGCTGCCATCTAGGGCGCCCGGGGGAGCAGATGGTGGGGGTTAAGGGCCTTGCTCAAGGGCCCAGAGTGGGGTAAATGAGGGTGGAGGCAGGTGGGTGCTTCACCGATCCCACCAACATTTTGATGTTGTCGGTACCGGGAGTTGAACCGGCGATCTTCCGATCACAGGCCCACCTTCTCTAACTTCTGCACCACCACTCCCAGCAGTTCTTGATTCAAACTGCCTCGTCAACATAAGTGACTTGTTTTTCTGCTCCTACGGCTTCTTAATAAAATTTGAATAAAAAAAGTACAAAAAAACCAACAACCTGTCAATCATTTCAGAAAGTTAAACACCGAATGACAATGAACATTTTTTTAATCTGTAAGCCATAATCATAAAAATGACAAGAAATAAAGGCTTGAAATCTTTCACTCTGTGTAATAATAAATCTATATAATCCGAGTTTCACTTTCTGAAATGATTGACGAAATAATTACACTTTTTTCCACAATGTCCAATATTTTTAGATTCACCTGTACGTATAAAAACACATCCAGACCAAGAACATTAAGCAGGAGATACACAAACCTGACAAAATATCAAAATATATTGCCACTCTTGATCTATAGCTGCTAAACAAATAAACATAAATCCAGATATGACACATCCACAAAGACGCACAAAAAGTAGAAAGTTATCTGGCTATGAGAAAACAAAAAGAGTAGGGAGAGCTACAAGACAGACGTAAAGGATGAGAAAGAATAGCCGACATTTTATACCACTCCTAAACAACTCATAAACACACCAGCCTTGGCTGTCGATGGCGTCGCCATATCCAGGGGTGTCGACCACCGTGAGTCGAAGCTTCACCCCTCTCTCCTCAATTTCAACAGTAGACGCCTCGATTTGCACTGTCCGCTCAATTTTCTCTGTGGAGGTCAAGGCATGAAAACAACAACAAATTAAATAATAAAAACGGTTATAGTTATGGCGATTTTAATAATTTCCCTTGGACAAGCAGAGCCTGAATGTTCAGCTGTTAAATGAAATAGTTGCATATCTTATCTGTAGTTTGATTTTTTTTTTTTGTTCAAAGTTCAACAGCTGAATGAACAATAATGTTGACTTCTTGCACAAGCTGCTTAGATGTAACAACAGCACCTTTCAGAAAAGTGGACATGCCTTAAAAACTAAATTACGGACCAACGACTACACTAACTGACCAGAGAGGGCTTGGTTAACTGATTTAAGTAGGAACAAATCCTAATCCAAGTCAAGTCATAAGAAAGGTATGGTACTTTTTGAAGATCACAACATTCTCAACATTCCTTGTGAAATAATGCTCATTTGTTCATTATTACAGTGTGTTTGTGTGTGCATTTACCTGCAGCACCAGGGATGTAGCGCTCAGGGTACAGATCGGTGAGAAACAGGCTATTTATAAGTGTTGATTTGCCCAAACCAGACTCCCCTGAAAAAAACTAAACGTAAATTATCTGTGCTTCAAAGTTTACATTAAAAGTTAAGCATAATCACTCACCTACAACCATGAGGGTAAATTCAAAACCCTTCTTCACTGACTTTCGGTGCACTTGGTTTGGGAGGTTTGCAAACCCAACATAACCTGTTGCATCTGGGAACTAGAAAACAAAACAAACAAAAAAAATCATTTTTTTACTTTTTGGAAATAAATTTATATGTGCTGCAGCACAAAGGATGGGAGAGCAAAGTTAAAATTATTTGGAGGATATTTTTATATTTTAACAAGCCATTCAGTACATAAATGTGTCATTTCTCATTTTATGAAGTTATTTAAGTGAATTTGAAACCATTAGTAATGCATAATGGTGAGAAATTCTGGCAGGCAATGAAGTCGAGCCATGAAACTCTTTCATTTATACAGGAAATCCTTTGTGGATGCATGTGCAAGCATTGTGAAGACATCAGCAGCCCAATGTTTTTTCACATGTCTCATTAGGAAGTTCTCATATTTATATATATTTTGTCCAGCTGTTGAAATTTGGTGTACAAACTCTAACGTGGAGACTTTCTGTCCTATTACTCACCTTCCCTTTTTCTCCAGACTGAGACATCACTACTTTTTATTGGGTTGTCTGATGAGCCTGCAGGTGAAAACAAAAAGGAAAAGATTTTGTGAAACTTCGTGGAAAAAATATAATTCATGCCAATCTTTGACAAAAAAAAAAAAAAAGTCTCTTTTCCATAAAGGTTTTAAAAGCAAGATAGTCCTGTGGCTAGGTTTATATTTACATCACATAAATTAGATCTATTAAACATTAAAATATCCTCTATGAAGTGATTTGCACATTTAGATCAGAAGTCCTGCCAGGACATGCTGATGGCTACACCTTTATTTCTCCAACTCCCATCAGACTGCTACAGTCCTTTCCCTCTCCATGACCTCAAGCAGACGGCAGAGGAACCAAACTAACTGATAAATCAGCAATGTGATGACTGAGCAGTTGGAACCAGCTCAGTTTTTATCACAAAAACATCGGCCCTTGAGCCAAAGCGTGATTGCTGGAAGGATGCAGGCTGTCATGCGGAATGGAGATGCACTGCAATTAAATAATAACCACATGAGAAAGAGGTAGGCTGGGAAACTGATGTGTTGTCTGTGGACATTTGACAAACCCAACTTTGTGGGTACTTGGGGAACTTTTACATGCAGTTAAATGTATTTGATGGTACATGTGGCACAGTTTTCTACGTATTTACAAGAAAGTTATACTGACAGGGTGGTTTCAACAAGCCTGCAGGGAGAACAATGGCTGTTTATCCCATTGGTTCCTGAAGCTTTTCCTATATAGAACAGCTCAAATGAGGGAGGAGGGAAAACACATCGACCGAAAGAAAAACTGGCCCAAGAGAAAAATCCTTTGAAAATATTTGGATGCAATAAGTTTGAAAAGCAGGAATAATTGACTGTACAAAATAATGTGTCGATCCACTTTAGAATAATAGCAATATTTCATCTGATATGAGCAGCAAAGTTGTAGGATTTATCTTCTTGTCAACGAAGACATTCATATCAAATTATGGCAAACCTTTAAGTAGCTCAAACAATCCCAGACATAAAAACCAATTAACTGACTCACTGCTTTGAGTTTGAGTACAGCGTAATCATTGGTTTCAGGCCTAAAAACACAATAATAAAATGTGTTTTCTTTCTTAATGGACGTCTAAGCTAACACTGCAGCCTATGCAAAAGTACTCATGTGCATCAAACATTCACATACCCCAAGTGTTATTCCTCTTGAAGCTCTGTGGGAACCAACTTTAGGCCGACAGCAGATTAATTAAGCCGTTCCAATATTGCAGTTGTAATCACACAAAGACAACACTACAGGACAGACAGGCAGGAGAGTACACTTCAGTAACGCTTTCTTAATAATGGCCATTTAATCAGCCAGACTGTTGAGTTTTGTTACACACACACGTAGTCTTCAATGGGCTACGCTTGTGGGAGATTAAACCGTTCGAATCCAAAAGGGGGAAATACCACCTCAGTAAAGCAAAGGTGCTTGGCATGTGTTACAAGTTTACAGTTAATTAGATGGAGTGAAGCCATGAAGGTTATAAAAGTCCAGCTCCATGCATGGGGCAGAAAAAGTTAGAATAGGTCAACTTTTATTTGTCTGTACTTTGTCCACTTGTTAGAAACACAGAAACTGTGATTCCACAACAACGAGGCTTGCTGAACCCTGTCATAACAAGAAAACGGCCAAAGGATCGCAGAAAGAGACGTCAGAGCTACTGGACATAATGAAGCCATGTGTGACTCATGCAGTTTGGAGAATAAGTGTAGTCTGTGGGCAGTAGTGTTGTAATAAAAACATAATAACAGTTTAATAAGATAATCTTGGTGGGGGGACCACACAGAAACAATAAGTAAACAAGAAGTCTGTTTTTAATGTAATTAAAAGCAAAGAACAAATGATTCATAACAAAGAGAACATGAAATTAACTTAAAAAACAAGTACAAGTTAGTTTCTTGCATAAATTACTTAAAAATGGTAACTGTAAAAGAAGGTGGTGATATTTTCTTCATAGTTTACATTAAACTTTAAATATTTGGTATGTCTTTTAACCAACTATTGTGTTCACAAATTGATTCTCTTTCTCTGCTAACCTAATCACTGGGGTATATTACTTACTTGCTCCCAGTGGTTTTGTTTAAAAGCTAAGGAAGCTCAACAATTAATACTTTTGTAGACAATTACAGGAAAAAACAACATTTTATTGTATGATCTTGAAGTTTGATTGAACTCAAATCACTGACAATTTTAGGCAGAGAGGGCAACAGGACTGTCCTGAAGGATGTCACAGACACAACACCTGTAGATGTTCTTGGGTTTTGCAGCTGTCTGGGAAGGAAAAACTTTGCTGCAAAGGGTGGTATTATCCAAGACGGACTCAGGAAATATCCATCAATGAAAATGATCCCATCTAAAGAACTAAAAGTGATTTAGCAGCTTTGATAAGACAAATAGAATTGTTAATTTTTTTTTCTTTTAAGAATCACAACAGAAAGCTTTACTCTAAGAAATTCAACAGTTTCACTAACACAAACGGTGTAAATTGAAGAAGGTATAACGTCGAGTCACCAGTCTTGTTTAAGATTATCATAATATATCAGCTATGACCATTTTTCTTGTTAATAAACTAAACCATGTGCCTTTAGGGGTAATGGTTTGTCTGTTTTAACCTTCAAACTTGGGTGTGTAAAATCAAAATGCAAAACTTTTACGATGAAAATCCAGGTTTATTTTGCCTGCCATTGTGACATTGTTCTATTTACATCACAACACAAACCAAGAGGAAACATCCCATGGTAATTTATAGGGTCAGACAGATAGGTCCCTTGGTGTTCATGTTTCAGAGGTAATATCACAGGAAGGAGAAGAGGTCAGAAAACTGTAAAAGAGCTGGATTAAAAGTCTTCGTTGATAAGAAACATTCTTCGGATATCAAATATACCTATGATAAGCCGAATAAAAACCCAAATTGTTTTCTGTAGTAAGGATCAGCTGTTCCCCTGAGATTACAGCTCACCATGTCTGCCACCGTGTTCACTCATCTGCAAGAACCAAAGGTGCATGTCCCCACCGAGCCAAAAACACAAACAAGATGGATGATTATTCTTCAATAGTGGCCCTCCGCCACATCTCAGACATGTAATAAAAGCTTGTTATCGTTTCCCATTGTTATTGTCAAGTTGTCTGAAAGCAGAATTGATTATTTTTGTGATAATGTGTGGCGGTTTCTGAGTTCAGAAGTTACACAATGGGAGTTTTTATTTATTTGTAACAGGCACAAAAGTCTTGTTTGTTTGTTTTTCCAGGCAAAATATTTGATTTTTTTGTTGCCCTTTTTGAGGATTTTCTAGTACTTTAATTTAAAATTTAGTTTTTATATGAAAACATAAACTTTGAATTTCTCTGCACATGACTTAAATGAGTCAATACAGAAGTATCCCAATAAGTAAAACAGTGTGTAAAATTTTAACTATTTAGGGTTTTAAGAGAATAAGAGTGGTAAGTTTTTGTATGAACACCTGGGATAAGCAGAGAGGGAGAATAATAATAATAATATTAAAAACTTTTCAGGCAGGTTTATTGTGAGGGCCTGACAGCTCGTATCCACCACACCCAGTCTCTATCTGACGCTCATAGCGCCGCTAAACATCACAACTGCCGCAAAAGTCGCTGTCGTTTTTACATGTGTGGTTTAGGTGAACACATCGCAGTTGTTTGTGCTTTGAAACGACGTCCAATGAACGTGAAATAAGTATAACACAGAAATGGAAACCAGTTTAACGGAGCATGCCAAACTTTAGCACGCAACAGTTGTTACCGAGGCTGCTGTCGAGCTCCCAGCTCGGCTTCGACAAACTCTCCGGATTTACTTTTTTTAATGTATTTATTTTTCATCATGTTCCAACTAAGATTGTTTATCTTAAAACAACTGCCGAGCAGTGTCTTACCTGTGCGTAACTTTGAGATATTATTGATGAAACGGAGCCTTTATCCTGTTGCTACTGTCCCAGCCCAGGAAGGGAAAACACGGAAACTTCTTCCCAAAGTCCGCCCTAGCTAGCTAGTCGCCGGCTAACATGTAGCGTCACTGACGCCATTACGGCTCAACCCAGAGGACTCGACTCAACCGCTGGAGGAGGAGTTTAGATCCAAGATGGCTACCGCAGTATTTCAGTTTCTCAGAGCGCCTGCTTTGTAGCGGGGGTGACATGTATTATTTGTGGTTGTTTAAAATAAATTGATCGTGGCTGAAATATGTTATCGCTTACTGTGATTATTGATTCTATCGAGTGTTTTACACAAACTGATTATAAAGTTAGTGTGAAAAATGTATGATTTTGACTTATTTTCAGTCTTTGAGTCAATCACTGTTCATTCAATCAACAGTAGCCTACCTGAATTTTATTATTATTAACATTATTAATATTGTTGCTGTCATTCTATTTTAATATAATTTAATACTGTTTTTTAATCATTTAATTAATATTGATATTTTATTTTAAGGTTTTCTTCAAAAAGCAAAAAACCTGTTCTAAGTTGATTTATAATTTGCTGAGGAGGAGAGAGGGCATCCTAAAATAAACAGAATCAGTGTGAGCTGAAACAATGTTGGCACTGTTGAGGTCTTCAAACTATGAGAAACAACCTTCAAACACTTAGCTCAAAAACTGCCTCAACTCGAGATTTGCTGGTGAAGATTCTCAGTCATCCAGGACATGATGAATTCAAAAAACGTTCAATACAAATCTGTTTGTAATCTGTTTGGTTTCAGATGGAGAGAGAGGACAGCCTCAACATTGAAGTTTACAGAAAACCAACCCACACAGACCAGTATCTTCTGTTTGACTCCCACCATCCACTGGAACACAAACTCTCTGTCATCAGAACTTTACAACATCGGGCCGAATGCGTCCCCACGAAGACAGAAGGTAAGGAAAAGGAAGAGAAACACATTCAAGAAGCTCTTCAAACATGTGGATATCCTAACTGGGCTTTTGTCAAGTCAGTGAGGAAATCTACAAAACACACCAATAAACAGAAAAAGGAGAACAACAGACGTAAAAACATTGTCATCCCTTATGTTGCTGGAGTATTAGAGAAATTCAGAAGGATCTTCAACAAACACAAAATCCCAGTACATTTCAAACCCAGCAGGACTCTCAGACAGAGGCTGGTCCACCCGAAAGACAAAACACCCATACACAAACAGAGTGGTGCAGTGTATGTGGTCCAGTGCAGCGAGGACTGTCCAGACCTCTACACTGGAGAAACTAAACAGCCTCTTCACAGACGCATGGCTCAACACAGGAGAGCCACCTCCTCTGGACAAGATTCAGCTGTTCACCTCCACCTCACAGATAAGGGACACTCTTTTGAGGACCAAAATGTGCACATTTTGGACCGAGAACACTGATGGTTTGAGAGGGGGGTTAAGGAAGCAATTTATGTAAAAAGAGAAAAGCCGTCTCTTAACAGAGGAGGAGGCCTCAGATTTCCACTTTCAAAAACATATAATGCAACTTTAAAACAGATTCCCAGCCGGTTTTCACACCTGATGGAA
Organism: Nematolebias whitei; assembly: GCF_014905685.2. Lineage (NCBI taxonomy): Eukaryota > Metazoa > Chordata > Actinopteri > Cyprinodontiformes > Rivulidae > Nematolebias > Nematolebias whitei. The sequence goes on from NC_056505.1 coordinate 12,500,539, forward strand.
ACAGAGGAGCCTCGTCTGTGAATTAGAGGAACAAAAGACTCTTACTGTTAATGTGTTTAGGTGTGAATTGCCAATCTACATATGTGTGTGTGTCTTATCTCACTCAGCCTTATAACCTGAATCTCTCACTCTCTGCTCTTTGAATTGAGAAAGCTCCTCGGATGAGGCGCGAAACGTCTTCTGTTACAAATCAAGTCCAGTTGTTTTTGTATTGAACGTTTTTTTAATTCAACTTGAGATTGTTCTGTGGAAGGAAGACAGAGTCAAAAACAAAGTCTGAGAAGTGGTTCTGAATACAGACAAAGATTTATTTTACCTTCACAGCATGGAAAGGGAGACTGTCTCACATGCACCTTATATCCATCAAAAACACGTTACAAATGTCTTTGCTTCGTTTAAATACAGCGTTATCTGGGATTTCCTTATCATGATGTTGTTCTCTTGGTCAGTCGATGCTCGTGGTCTGGCATGGTCTCGTTTTTTCGCCCACTGCCCCAGCTGACAGTGGTCTGTTCCAGCAAGATAGCAACAGTCTCTGGTTCTCTTGTACAAGGAGTTAGGCACATCATGAACTTCTATGACGTACATCATGATTTTGCAGTTTTTACCATACACAGAGAAATATTTTACGTCAGAGCATAGCAAAAAAGATGACATTATACAACAGTACCCAAAACATTATGAACAAGTGGTTTTTATTTTTCAATAGATTTCAGACCTTTAAAATAGTAACATGAATTCAAACAATTTATAGTTCACATAAAAAAACCTGAGTTTCTTGTTTGCGATTAACACTTTTTTTGATGGTTTCATCTCTAAAAGCTCATCTTCTGGTGTTTTTTAGCTTCAAAGTTTTACAATCCATTAACATGCAAAAGTCTTAAGCCATCCCTTTATTTATTGCACTGTAAAAAAAAACCTGTAGTTTTTACAGGAAAACTCTGGCAGCT
>NC_056505.1:12506488-12533232 GCF_014905685.2 Nematolebias whitei
TTTTACATAGTTTCTACGTAAATTCTACTGACATTTCTTACAGTGTGCTTGTAATTTATTTGTAATATTTTATGCTGACCCTGATAAAACTTTTTTCACAACATATGTCAAAGTTTGTAGCTGTTTTTTCCTCTTCGTTTTCAGAGAATCATTATTTCTTGTTTTTTTTAAACCACATAATTACCTGCATGGATCATCTGGGCCTAAAAAGGCTTTTAAACTCAAGCGATGAATCAGGGATGAGTCAACACGTGACAGACAACTTATCAACGAACCTGTTTAAATTTAGACACAAATGTGCAAATCCTCCTCTTGTCTTTATGTTGAATTTATGGAAGAGGTTCCTAACGAAATGGCCAAAAGGTTAAAAAAAAAAAAAAAACGGAGGAAACATCTGTCAATTTCTGTCAGGTTTGCGCTGGATTTTCCTTGCTTCTTAAAGAAAGGACTTTTATCTAAATGTTTAGACCTAACATTTTTTTTCCTCTTGTTCATTTTTAAAGACACACACTGCACAAAGTGCTATCAAAAAAAAAAAAAAAAAAAAAAATAGTGGAAAAAGTACAGACCTTCAGTAAGCCTGAACAACTAAGGATCAGCTTATAGGGTCAGATTCAATAAGTTATGTCAAACGTTTCCACACTCCTATATTTCCTTTTTAATCTTCTTTTTAATTAACATGTTTTTCTAACAATCTGCTCCAACAGTCATACGCGCATGTCTTAAAATTCAGCCAGAAACATCTTAATTCACAAAACAACTGTTTCTAAGCTGCTTCAACTCGCACCTCCCTCCCCTAACCTTGCCCCCCTTTCGGTATTAGCCCTTCACCCCCTCTGTTCGTGGTAAATAACTGTTCGGGCGCACAATGCGCTCTGGACCGCTCCATTCGGTCGCACAACTTCCCTGCGCTCTCATTGGTCGCCTCAGGATGCGGCGGCAGCTGATTGGTGGAAAGTTTCTCCTCGTGTCCGCACATCCCCGCCTCGCAGATATCTGCGGTCCGGTTCTAGCCGTGATTCCAGTTGTTTTCACGTCCCCCCCTGCACCAACAAAGGGACTCAAAGCTGCAGTCTTAATTTTCAGAGTAAAAGCGGCGCGACTGACGGCTCGCGCTCCGAGCTGCAAACGGAGCGAAACAGCATTCAGGAAAAATAAGAAGAGATTTGTTAACAGCGTTTAACCACAGAAGAGAGAAAATGGTGTCGGCCGGACTGGAGATCTTGGGACTGTCGTTGTGCGTAATTGGTTCGTTCTTGGTGATGGTCGCGTGCGGGCTTCCCATGTGGAAGGTGACGGCTTTCATCGAAGCCAACATCGTGGTGGCGCAGACCATCTGGGACGGCTTGTGGATGACGTGCGTGGTGCAGAGCACGGGCCAGATGCAGTGCAAGATGCACGACTCTGTCCTCGCGCTGAGCCACGACCTGCAGGCGGCCAGAGCGCTCACCATCATCTCCTCGGTGCTGGGGGTGCTGGGTCTCATGGTGGTGATCGCCGGAGCGCAGTGCACCAACTGCATCCGCACCGAGTACGTCAAAGCTCGCGTGGTGAACGCCGGAGGGGCGATCTACATCATCAGCGGCCTGTTTGTGCTCGTGCCTCTCTGCTGGATGGCCAACAAAATCATCTCGGACTTCTACAACACGCAGGTGCCTCCACCGCAGAAGAGGGAGATTGGCGCTGCGCTCTACATCGGCTGGGCGGCCGCCGCGCTGCTGCTGATCGGAGGAACCCTGCTGTGCTGTTCCTGTCCCTCCAGCGGGAACTCTGGATACTCTGTACAATACGCACAGACCCAGAGAGCCACGCAGAACGGGGACTATGACAAAAGGAATTATGTGTAGCTGCGTGGCTTGGAGCAGGCGGTGCGTAAAAGTGAACTGCAGCTTTTAAAAACTGTTATTATTATTATGATCGTCATCAAGGACGAATTTTTGCACCTCCACTCCTTTGCTTGTTATACATCTGAACTTTAAATTAGAGGAAGCACCTCTGCTGTTTTTACACAGGTCTCTACTCTCGGACCACATATTTACACTTTTTTGTGTGTTTGCAGGAGATTAAAAAAAATAGACCATCAACCACAAGGAGTATCTTTAAGGTTGGGTACCTGCGTTTGTAAATGTTCAAATTTTTTTGTTTTGAGTTTACTGCTGTTTAAACATCGTTTTCACATTCTTATAGGCCTAAGTCACAGTTTTACACAGTTGTTCCCTTCGTTGTGCTCAGTCAGCATGAAGTTGTACAGTTAGTGGCTGATGTGCTCACATTCAGAAAGCAGTTTCCTTGGTGGAGCTTTGTTGACAACAATACCCAAAACTTGGGCTGAGGAAGGAAACTGCACACTTTAATTCCCTAACAAATCAGGATATTCTGTTGATGTGGGGTGATTGGAAAGTTTGTTTTGAACATTTAGATTACCTAAAACCTGGAATCTGTTGCAGCACAAACAAGCAGAGTCCATCATTGAACCATATTAAGCGCCTGAGAGTTTGTGCCTTTTATTTTATTTTTTTAAATCAGGCAGGATATTTGTCTTTTCACAAACTCTAAAAACATACTGTGTTTTCTGTTGCTCTGTTGATGTAACGTTTCATTATCCATGTATATGAAGTTGCAATATTGTTTCATTTTATTAAGATTAAACTGAATTTAAGTCTGATTTCTTTTGATTAAAGCGTGTTATTAATAAACAAGCACAGTTCTGCATAGACAGGATTCCCCACAACGAATCCATAAAACAACCCCCACAGTGGGAGAAAGTATTTTGGTTATCCATAGAAATCCAGATGACAATGCCCATTCAGCTGGAGTGGGGTTCTGCTGTTCAGCTCACCACCCTCCCCCTGCGTCAGACCCCCACCGCTGCTCCTCACCCTCAGGCTTTCAAACAGAAGCTTTGGAGAAAGTGCTGCTGGGACCATCTTCCTACAAGTCCTTCTAGACTGATGTTCTGCATCAGAATAGTTTACCTGGCCAGTGCTGTGAAATATAGGTCAAGAACTGACCCTTTAACTTGAGGCGACAGCAGAAAACAAAACCCTCTTTAGCCAGTGAGTAACAACTCCCTGATTCAAAACTGTGACTGGATTACAAGAGCTTATCCATACTTGTTTTGCCTGGTGACTTCAGAACCTTAGCGGGTCATATGCGCTCCTAAAAGTTGGAAATATAAGTATGTACACAGACAAAGACCATTGGGCTGTGGACCTCACAGAAAAAAAAACATTTAAACATATTTATCCTGAACTTAGAAATATCTCACATCAAGGCCTTTTCTTTATTCATGAAGCATCTATTATACAAAATAATAAATGTAAGATGCTGAGTAGATAAATGGAAAAAGCACAAGTAAAAAGATAAACAACAGCTGGAGTCAAGACAAAACTAACATTTTACATCACTATCAAACTTTGTCCATCACATTGTTACTGATTGTTGGAAACTTGTCTAAAAAAACAAAACAAAAAAACAGTTAATTATTTTGTCAGTATGATTTTTTTTATTGTTCCCAAAGATTAAAATGAAAGCAAATAAAGAACTGATGAATAGAAAGTTGATCAAATACCAGTTTGTGTATGTTTTAGTCTGAAAATTGCTTTAAATTTGTTAAATAGTTGAGTCTGTAACCGTAGTTTTTACAGCCCATGTTGCCATCTTGGATAAACATTTGTTAATGATTGCAGGTAAATATTAATTAAAAGAGCTGATTATCATATTTCTACTGTGGAAATTATTTTCAGAATTGGGTAAAAGCCATTGTGTCCAGCAGAGAGGTTACAGTAACGTTGTGGCTCTGCAGGGTGCTTTTTTCCCTTCAGCCACTCCCTGATGATGCAGTGATCTGCCTCTGTGAGAGGTTTTTGTTTCCTTCACCACACAGTGATGAAGCGCGGGATTATGAGAGTGTTGAAGGGGTTTGGGAAAAAGGGGGGAGGGTCTATTAGGGGGGTGGGAGCCCCTATTTCAGTGAGAAGAAGGGCAAACAGGCCAGCGATGTCATTCAATGGGCACTCGCCATGGTAACCGGGCTGAACCTGCAGTTGCCTGGTTACCAGAGCCTATAATGTGGTGGTATGGATGAGCCTAATAAAAGGCCTGGCCTGCAGACATTCCAGTAAACATGAACACACTCATACTGAGACACACTCAGCCTTTTCACGGCAGTCCGAGGGTTGAAAGAATGATTTACGGAAAGCCACTATGGTCCCTGCAAACCGCGGTGACGGCAGAACAATCTCTTTAGATCATCTAACACAGGCTGCAATAAATGTTTATTTGTAAACAAATTTCCACTGGAGGGTTTAATTTCTTTAAAAGGAGCAGTGTGCATGTTGAATGCTTTGCTGAGGTTTGTTGAGAAACCTGAAAGCGAGTTGTTTAAGCTGAAAGAAGCAGAAACATAGCTAAAAGCTAAAAGACGCGGAACACTAGCTAGAAATTAAAAGCATCAAAAGGCTAACTAGAAACTAAAAACAACTAAAGGCTAGCAAATAGCAGCTAAGAGCTATATGGAGGCTAAAAGTAGCAAAAGGCTAACCTTCAGCATTAAATAACAGAAGCCTAAAAGTATATTTTAAGACTTGCTAATATTAGCAAAAGATGAGCTGGAAGCTAAAAATAGCAAAAGTCTAGTCAGAAACTAAAAGTTGAAAAGGCTAATTAACAAAAAGCTAACATAATTTTTTTTTTTTAAGTTTTGTTAAAAGTAGAAAAAGACTACATAGAAGATGAAGTAAAACATAACTAAAAGCTAAGATTGAAAAAGGCCAACTAAAAGCTAAAAACCTCAAAAGGCTAATAAAAATATAAAAGTTACATAAAGTATCAAAAAGCTAGCTAGATGCCAAAAGTAGCTAAAAAGCTGACTAAAAGCTAAGAGTAAAACAGGCTAACTAAAAGCTAAAACATCAAAAGGCTAGCTAGACGCTAAAATGGCAAAAGTCTACAGTTAGTCGCAGCTAAAAAGTAGCATACAAAGAAATGTGTGCGAGTGGGCTGAGGAAGAAGAGAAAGAACACAGTTTTTGAAGAATTTGCAGCATTTTAAATGTATTTCAGTGGGGGAAATATTTATAAATATCTCTAAACATTTTGAAATGTATAAAAGTTACAAAAACTATGTCTTAGTACCCATCTTCTAAATGAGCTGAATGTTTTGATTTATGAACGACTAAAACAGCACAAAAAGAGTAACTAGACTCAAACAAAACAACTTGAAAGCTGCAATGCGAATGCTGATGTTATACAGTTATATTTCGAGAATTAAGCTGATTATTTCACAACAGCATCTCACAGAAACACAGCCATTAAGTTGGACTATAAACTTGATCTCGTTCAGCCTGACGGAGCAGCACTGTTCGGATCAAGTTAGGCACCAGATCCAACGCTTAGTGAGAGAAGCCTCATGACATGAACTCTGAACTCTAAATCTGGCCTCAGATCAGGCCTGAAATCACCGCCTGGCCCTGACGTGAAGTGATCTCATCGGAGCAGCATCCCTCCCACACATTCACAAGGGCCACGCCTCGAGCTTCTCGTTCAAGAAAACACAATTTATGAAACGTGTGGAGCGAAACATGGAGCAAATGCAGCAGAACTACCAAAAAGTCATGCTGATGACTCCTAAAACAAAGCAGACTTAATTAATGTTTTCATTGGTTGACTCAGACTCAAACCAGAGCCAGCAGGTGCATACGGCCAGCAGACTTCCCAGCTGGACAGAGCTTACTCACAGAGAGCAAAGCCAAGAGTCAGCAGGTGGTCATATGTGGAGGACAAATGTAGCTTTGTGCACAGAGTTAAAGACCCCACGAGCCGTTTGTTTGAGAAACAATGAGTGGTTGGAGATCAGGACAAAAAGGGGGGAAAGCTGCAGTATGTTCAGTTCTGTGACATGTTCACAAAATTTACAGCTTTGCAACTCACAGTTTTTTTTTAGTTTTTTTTTAAACCTGTTGCACGTCCAGGCTTCCTGTCTGAGGGACAACGGAGCAGGAAACAGGAAGGAACATGGGTGTAGGTGAGGGGGATGGAAAAGAGGGTGGAGTGGGTAGCGCTTAGAGCGCTGAGCAAATTGCTCCAAAATCTACATTAAACAATAACAGGTGCAGCCAAGTTTATACAGTCAGGAACCATCCAAATTACATGAGCCACGTTTATTCTTGTGCTCATTTTAATTAAACTTTTTTTTGAACACGACTTGTTTTGTTATTGGTTGAGTAAATTCACATATGTTTGAGGCTAAATGAACTTTAACGTCATAATAACAGTCAAAATACACAGTTACATATTTTTTTGTTTTGATTATTTTACCGACTCAGTATATTCATTGCACGCTGAGACTGTCAGAATTGTCAATGTTCAAATGTAAACAAACAACTCCCAGTTGTTGTCAACAAAACATGATTCCGCTGATTTTGCTAATTTATCACAAATTATGCAGTAAAGTTTTGGTAGTGAAGGATGCTCTTTTTAGTGATTATTTTTATTCGAGATAATACACATACACAAAACAAAATTAAATAAAAACATTAAAAACTGCATATTTGACAGATTTAAGACTTAATAAAACAAGTCTGAAATATGTTATGGCAAAAAATCTGAATGGTAAGATTTTGCTCAGCTTTTTAGCCTTCCGTTTGATTACGAATTAATTTACCAAGAGATTAGAAATGGCTGCAGTCAACACTTATTTCCAAAGGAGGGAGGAAAATGTGACCTATAAGAGTTGAGGCAGGATGTATGCAGGTCCTACATTATGTAGAAGAGGAAACCTGAGGGAGATTGGGAACTGTAAGGTTGTGGCAAGAGAGAGCGTGGCCAGACAGCATCAAATGAGGTTAACTGGACATCATTAACTTCACAGACTCTCTCACTGGTACATTTTCATCTTTAAATCACTTCTTGGTCTGTTGCCTTCATACATCTCCTCCTACATGTCTCTGCGTGAGTGCAGCTACAGCGTGCGCTCTCAGGACATTATTACATGCAGTGTTCCCTCAATGAGGACTGAACTAGGCAAAAGGGCCTTCTCCTACTCCGCTCCTGTTTCCTGGAATATCTTACAAAAAGATTTGAAGCTCTCGACCTTGACCTCTCTAAGTGTCTTTAAGAATCTGTTGGACACCTGGGAGGGTCCAATGCTGACATGTTCCTGTTTTTAGTTTTCTACATTTGTCTTGGAATCTAGCTGTTTTTTGTTTTGTTACCTTTTCCTTTTAGCCATCCTATTTGTTAAAAAAAAACACAAAAAAAAACTGTAGTATGCTTTTTTGTAACTGTTTATTGTTGTTGCTGTTGTCCATTGTTGTCATCTTTCTTTGTTGAAATCAGGTCTCTCTTGTAAATGAGTCCTCGAGGCTCAATGGGATTTACCTGTATAAATAAAGGTTGATTGATTGATTGAAATGGTTGTGTGTAGAATGACTGTTGTTGTGGCAAAGCAGAATGCATATGATGAGTTGTATGGGAGGTTGGCAACTAAGGAGGGCGAGAAGGATTGTACCAATTGGCAAGACAGAAGGATCAGGCTGGAAAGGATGTGCAGCAGGTTAGGCTTGTTCAAGATGGTCATGTTCTAACAAGTGAGGAGAGTGTGATGGGAAGATGGAAGGTGTACTTGGAGGAGCTAATGAATGAAGAAAATGCAATGGAAAGAAGAGTAGAGGTCATAGAAACTGTGGATCAGGAAGTGAGAAAGATTAGTGAAAGTGAAGTCCAGAAAGCTCTGAAAAGAATGAAGAAGGGGAAAGCAGTTGGACCTGATGGCATATCAGTAGAAGTTTGGAAATGTGTTGGAGAGATGGCTGTGACGTTTTTGACTCAAATATTCATGGCATATTTGAGAGCGAGAAAATGCCTGAGGAATGGAGAAGAAGTGTGCTGGTGCCCGTTTTTAAGAACAAGAGTGATCTACAGAGTTGTAGCAACTAGAGGGGAATTAAGTTGATGAGCCACACGATGAAGATCTGGGAGAGAGTTGTGGAAGCAAGACTTAGACAAGAGGTGACTATTTGTGAGCAGCAGTATGGTTTCATGCCAAGAAAGAGCACCACAGATGTCATCTTTGCCTTTTGGATGCTGATGGAGATGTACAGAGAAGGTCAGAAAGAACTTCATTGCATCTTTGTGGAGTTAGAAAAAGCATATGACAGGGTCACGAGGGAGGAGGTGTGGTGTTGTATGAGGAATTCTGGAGTAGCAGAGAAGTATGTTAGACTGGTAGAAGACACATATGACGACAGCAGGACAGTAGTAAGATGTGCTGTAGAAGTGACAGATAGCTTCAAGGTGGAGGTGGGAGTGCATCAAGGTTCGGATCTGAGCCCCTTCTTGTTTGTGCTGGTGATGGACCAACTAACAGATGAGGTCAGGCAGGAATCCCCATGAACTATGATGTTTGCAGATGACATTGTGATCTGTGGTGAGATTAGAACATGGAACAGGTGGAAGAAAAGAGGAATGGAAGTCAGCCGTAGTAAAACAGAGTACATGTGTGTGAAGGAGAGGGAGATCAGTGGAACAGTGAGGATACAAGGAGAAGAGGCCACAAAGGTGCAGGACTTCAAGCACTTGGGGTCCACTGTACAGAAAAATGGGGAGTATGATAGGGAAGTGAAAAAGAGAGTCCAGGCAGGATGGAGTGGATGGAGAAAAGTTTCAGGAATGATTTGTGACTAAAAGGTGCCAGCAAATGTCAAAGGAAAAGTTTTCAAGACGGTGGTGAGACCAGCTATGTTGTATGATCTGGAGACAGTGGCATTGACAAAAAGACAGGAGGAAGAACTGGAAGTGGCAGCAATGAAGATGTTGAGGTTCTCCTTAGGAGTAACAAGGATGGATAAGATTAGGAATGAGATCATCAGAGGTACAGCACATGTTGAACAACTGGGAGATAACTAAAGGAATAAAGGGATCGGAAATGCTTTAAGATGTCAGCAGTTCGTTCTAGTCTTGACCCTTCCCAGATCACCAGTTGGCTCATCAATCTTGTCAGAATTAAACTCTATTTTTCTAAATTGAGCTTGTTCAGAAAGCTATCTACAGCAGGTAAGATATTGTTTATTGTCCATATCTTTTTGTGACCTTTCCCTTTAATTTTCACGTTACAGGAAAGCTGTTGTCGTCAGTGAGGAATACGATTTAGGACAAAGCAAACATAAAAAATGGCCTATACTTTGCTTCATGAGCTCCTTACAGACTTTGTGCAGGGAACCACAGTTAATTTTTTTTCCAGAATGAAGGTTGTCCTGCTCATTATTCATTAAAGGAAGTCCTGCATGACTGAGCCACCCACCACAGAGAGACACCCCCGTTGCACACGAGTGCCGACGGACCGTTTAAGCCGGGCCTTTATCTGTTTTTCTTCCTGGCATCCCAGTGTGCAAAACTTTAATGTAACAAGAATGTCACGCCCTCTGGATGTGCCCCTCCCGCTGCTCAAAATCCAACGTGGAAAGAAAAACATGAACATATACCTTATCTAAGTTTTATTAACACTAAGGAGACTCAATCATCTCAATCAGAGCTATCAGATGAAGTTTATGGTAAAGTTTAACACATCTCATAAAGAGATTTTTTTTTCTTTTGTTTCTTGCAGGGTGGTTATTTTTAGCTTTACTGGTAAGTTAAGAAATGTATTTTTCTTCTGGTGCCAAATGATTATTTTTACACCAGTCATGTTAACCTGGCCAGACAGCACAACTTAATTTTATTCAGTGCTCATTTTTTTCTTCTTTCGGCCGATCATCATTCTTCTTCAGGGGTCGCCACAGCGAACTAAGTCGCATGAAAACTTGGCAATTACTTTTACACCGGATGTCCTTCCTGACACAACCACAGACCACCGAGCTACCACAGCCATCTGCGTGGAGCAGAGAGCTGCCATCTAGGGCGCCCGGGGGAGCAAATGGTGGAGGTTAAGGGCCTAGACTAGAGTAGGGCAAATGAGGGTGCATGGAGGCAGGTGTGGGTGCTTCACCGTTCCCACCTACATTTTGATGTTGTCGGTACTGGGAGTTGAACCAGCGATCTTCTGATAACCTGATACCTTCTCTCACCTCTGCGCCACCACTCATATATTATATAATTTATATACCTGATTATGACATTAGACATTATGTGACATTAAATAATGTCCATTACACTGCTAACAAAATGTCTTATAATGTTCATATAATTTCTTCCATTTCTTATCATAACTATATGAATATATTCAATGCTCATATATTAATGATAAGAAATGGAAGAAATTACCGTATATAAACATTATAAGACATTTTGGTAGCAGAGTAATGGACATTACTAAGAACGTCCCTACTATACACATGCCAAAAGTTAAACAAAATCAAGAAGGCCTGTTCCGACTGAAAATTAGTCCACTGTTTGACAGAAGTGAAAGTACCTCTTTGCACAAGTTTAAGACGTATTTATTTTTACACAGAGCAGCTGTTTCTGCCTGTATCAGTGTTTATGTCAAGTTACTCATGACTGGCATTAATCACATAGCTCATCCCACTGATTCTATATTTCCATGTGATGCTCCTTAAGCACAAGTCTTAAAACTTCAAACTTCTTAACCTCATTTTTTGCTTCCAACGAGCCAGACTTTCTTGGAATCGTGTAGTTAGTTCCTGAGGTCAAATACCGTTCATCTGCGGTAGATGGTTTATTAATTTATTTTTCTTTTTGGGGGGTATGACATTTGTTTGGTCCTCCACTTTTCTAATTTTTAAAGCACACACTACCCAGTATAACATGGTTGGGGACAAAGAGTGGACAGAAAATCTGTGAAAAAGCAGCTATTGATGCTGAAGCCCACTGTAAAATACAAGAAAGTTTGGCTGCTTGGAAGCAAAACATAATAAAAATTAGGGGCGATAAAAACAATGCAACTTGTCTCTAGATGTGGTTCATTTAGCCAGGTAAGTTTGTGCTTCATTAACATTCAAGGTGCCATTCATTATTATGTTTTATTACATATTACATGTTTAATATTACATTATTATCCATTATTACATTATTCATTATTACAATTCATCATTATTATTAGTAATTCATTATTATTCTAGGCACCCTAGATGGCAGCTCTGTGGTAGCTCGGTGGTTGTATCAGGATGGACATCCAATTAAAATTATTTGCCAAGTGTTCGTGCGACTTAGGTCCACCACAAATTTTTATTTATAATAAGCAAGTTTTATCATTTTATTTGATTTTTGTTTTATACTTCCTTATCATTCTTGATCTGGGACCTGAGTCCAAATTTTGTACCATAAACATGCAAATGTGAGCTGGTATGACAATAAAAAAATCCTTGAATCCTTGAAATTAAGATGAGTATGTACAACCCCAATTCTGACTGGATTGGACTGTTATGTAAATAAAAACAGAATGTAGTGATTTGCAAATCTCACAGCAGTGGAACACAGTTGTCGTTCTTTTGGCTGAGTCCTTCTGAATGGGTCGCTGCAGCAAGAAAACTTGTAAGAAAGACTGGCATCTGTTTTATACTGGATTCCCTTCTTGACTCTAAGCACTGATAGCTGAGCTACTACAGCCACCTGACAGTGGAGCATAGTAAACACATCAAATTAGATTGTATAATGCTTTGGAAAAAACAAAAACAAAAACAAAAAAACAAGATAACTTTGAATTTTATACCTGCGACCTATCTCTATAAAGTTGGGACTGGGCCATGTTTCCCACTCTGAAGCATCCCCTCTCTGTTCACAACATCTGTAAACATCTATGAACAGCAGGATTTATGTGTTGTTTTATTCTTTTCTACATTGATTGTGCCTTTCCAGAGAAGTAAGCTGCCCATGCCAGAGGTTCTAATGCACCCCTATACAAACAGAAAGGCAGGCTTTGAACAGTGCACTGATAACAGTCCAGATAGTTTCTTTCCGTTTTTAATACAGAGGACTTGGGAGTTTCCAAAATCATTTCAAGCTTTGATTCTTCTGACCACAGACCAGTTTTTTCCATTTTGGCTCAGTCCGTTTAAGCTTTGGCCCAAAGAAAATAGCAGTGTTTCTGGATTGTATTCACGTTTGACTTCTTCTTTGCTTGATTGAGCTTTAACGTGCATTTGCGGACAACAAACGGTGTTTACATGAAATGATTTGTGGAAATGTTCCTGCACTCAGCAATGTCCAGAACAGAATCAGCCAAGTTTTTAATGCTTGAGGACCCAAATATCTCGAGCAGCCAAAATTAACTTTCAGTTTTGTGCTTCAAGCTCAAGGTTTCTTCAGAATATTTAAATCTTTTGATAAATTCATAACCTATAGATAGATGATTGTTCAGTTTTCCCAGTTCTGTTGAGGAGCATTATAATGAAATTGTTTCATCATTTTTAGACCCGTTTGATATGTTGAACATTTGCCCATCTTTACTTCTAAGAGATTCAGCCTAAAATGCTTTTTATTAAATATCCAGTACTCTTACTGACTTGTTGATAATTAACCAAATCCAAATTTGTTGCAAAATGCGCCTCCAGCTTTTTTATTATTTGTACCACTTATTTTTACAGCTTATGGTTGCACTTCTCCCAGTTCTTTTGAGATGTGTAACAGCCATAAAATATTTTTTATATCTTTGTCAAAAAAAAAAAAAAAGAACAATTTCTTCATTTAAACATAAAATATGTATACTATGAATAAAGTATGGATTTATGCAAACCACTGTAATCTGTCATTGATTGCATTTTAAGCAACAGCCCAAATTTTACAGAATTGGCATTGTAATAATTTTCCATAAGGGGTCTAACTTGGAGGGTGATCAAATAAAGAAAATGTCATAATACAAAAATAAACAGTTTTCACAACAAACAGCATGATACACCTCAACTGGGACCAAAGGTCAGCCAAAAAAATAATTATTACTGATTTTGGCTGAAGTTTGATGGCCCATTTATTAAACTGAGTTAAACAATGATGGAAAGTCTCTGGTGTCCCTGTGTCTGATGATGAGAAGATAAAGTTTCAGGCTTTTAAACATTGCAAAGGAAATACTTTATGCGAGATAAACAAGGTTAAATGATTATAAATCCAATTATTTTTAAATATTTACATTTAGATAAACTTGCAATGTGTCTGGACTGATTCTGATGCCAGCTGCAGCAACACAAGTATCAATCATTATCATATTTATGCAGATGTTTACCCAGTAAATCCTAATCTTTATTACTTTAATCTCCATTAGATTTTGGAAGAGACAGACTTGAGGTGGGGGGTAACCAGGTATCCAGCTGTGAGAAGGCTCAAGAGGTCAAAGGTCACAGGAGGTTAGGAACCTGTATCTGTGGACGAATAGGCTGAAACAGAAGAGCTGATGAGGAAGTCTGAGATGTTTGTGCGGCTCTTCGGTGTGTGCATGTGAGATTCTCGTTGCACAGCGTGACAAGGAGACTGGCAGCAACACTCGGCTGTAGCTGTTTGTCTCGGGTCATCTCATGAAGCTAATCCTATCTGGAATCTGGGATTGTTAGAGACACAGAGGTGAGAGGTTAACAGCTGCCTCTGGTTCAGATGCCAATTAAACTTTAATATAAGTTAATATCAGGACAGAGAAAAACGGATGAAAACAGTTGTAATCCTGAAAATGGTCAATATTAATTTATATGTTTTAAAGTCAGTATGTTTAGGGAAACAACCTGTGGAATTAATGACCACAAATCAATCCTAGATACCAGGAATGTCTAATAATTACACACAGCATAATGATATAAAAACAAAATGTCTTCTGACGTCAACCTTTCTAAATTTCAGTTGATAAATTAAGATGTTCCAGCACATAAGTGTTAAAGATCTGATACATAATATGTATATTTTTGTCCATGCATCATTAAAAATGAATATATTAATAAAGGAGTGGATTTTTGCAAGTTTTATATGCAGTTCAAGTCAAGTTGTGCTGTTTGGTTTAATTAATAATGAGCATTTAGACTCGATTTGTGATGAACGTCTCAGTGTTTTGCCAGAAAACTTCCAATAAACTAAAATATTAAACTGTTTTATGTATACACGTTTTAATGTTATTCCTAAAACAGAGTGTAGACAACCCAAACTCAGCCCCTTATCAGGATTCATTCAACATCTCAGATCTGTTGAGGCAACAGGATTGTTGGAGTGTGAAACTTTTAAAAGCTGCTTCACACATCTACACACACCTCTGTGTGATCTTCTTTTGGGAGATGTTTCCTCAGTGTGTGTGTGTGTGTGTGTGTGTGTGTGTGTGTTGCATGCCACATTCCTTAGATGAAGGGAGGCGTAAAGGGCAGTGGCCTCACTTCACCGGAGCGGTAGGAGGGGTCGGGTGTGGGGTTTGGGGGTGGAGTGGAGTGACCGATGACAGTGAGGAGGTGGAGGCTGTAGATGTGCTGAACAGGTGGATGTCACACCTGGACACCAAAGGTCTGAATGTCTCTGATAAAGTTGAACTAAAAATGCATCTACGGTCCTTTTTGTTCACTCGGGAGGTTTTCTGTCAAAGACTCGTTTGAACTTTGAGCCAACTCAAGAGGGAACAATAAATGGATCGTTTACTGGAGACATTTGTGCTAAAAGCTTGACAACATTCTTCACATTTCAGTGAAGTGAATCCTTCATTTATAGTCTAAAATTCCTTCACATAATTTTGACTAAATTACATTAAGAGATCTAAACTTAAGGTTTTGATTGCACCAATACATTTACAAACACAAAACGCCAAGACTACCGCAATCATCTCTGAAAATATACAAGATGAAGCGGTTTTATTAAAAAAAAAAAAACATGTCTTATTTGCATCCGTTCTCTTTCTTCATCAACAAATATGTAGAAAAAAAAACTGTAATAAAGGGTCAAACAGCATTAAAACAATTTCTGTTTCCTGTTTTACAGTTTTTGTTCAGAAACATGCGGATTTCGAGTTGTCTAACATTAAACGTCAAATCTGATATATTTGGTGTAGACTATCTGGTTTGTGAGTAACTCATTAATAAACACCAGAGTTATCAAAACACAAACAGCAGTGATACTTTTACTAGACTGAGCTTCCAAATGAGAAAGGACAAAACTTGGGCTAAAGGATATTAAATTAAAACAGACACGTGTGTTTGTTTGGCCGCAGGTTGCTTAGCTGTGGTAGCCATCTTGAACTGTGGTGACTCCAAAAGTGAACGAATCTTAGACGCACTGTGTCTGAGTTTCATTAAAACACATCCAGTGGTTCATATCTACCACCAGTTAAATACACTAATTCATAAAGATATTTTGCTAACACCACAGGCTAACAGGAACACACACATTGCAACACGATGTCGTGTTTATTAAAACAGAGTCCAGGGTTTCCCCTGGAGTATTCTGGGATATTTCCTGACAATTAGATTGTTGACGTTTAAGTTCCCTTTTGTAATGCTCATCATGGCACGTTTCAGTTCTGCTGCTGCTACTAAGACGAGACTTCCTCAATAAACAACTAAAACGTCCCAAAAACCGAAGAGGGGCGATGGCTCTAAAACGACCTCACAGAGAGCAGCTCAGCTTCTCGTTTGCAGCTGGACAGCAGAAACTCACCCCCAGAGAGACCTGATCTACATTCTTGGCCATCCACGTTCATAACATTAACCTTTGCCCCACATGTGCACACTGAGCGCAGAGAAGATGCTAAGTTTATTAAGGCTCAAAACATTTACCAGAAGCAATTTGGAAATGGGAATAAATGTATATTTTCTATAAAATGACAGTTTGGACATTAACAAAACAATTCAGATCAATTTAGATCACGTCATCTTTCCTTGGTTTTCCCCCATTAGCACTCTTTGTTTTACATGAGTTTTCTATATGTCAAAGGGTAATAGTTATCATGACCATTTGGAGACCAATCAAACTTGGGTTATAAACAGAAATAAACTAAATTAATGTTTTTTTCAACCCACTGTTAGCAACGCAAAAGTACCGGTAGTGCTTTGTTGAGTGTGATCAAACTGGATGCTACTGCAGATAAGCTATAAAAAGCTATTTGATCTTTAAATGCTTAAAATATGACCAACACTTTATCAGGACTATGGTCTATCTGGAAGTGCTTCATGGACAAATCTCACCGTCTTGCCGTCAAATGCATATGTAATGAGTTTATAAATGTGCTTGCTGGCAGTTTTTTGATGTCTTAAATCGTGTCCTGATAGGACAAGTTGTGAAGAGATTTTATTTTTTTTGCAACGCCACTATCCGCGTGGCTTTTTCCCCATTTCTATCTAAAAAAGTATTCTGAAAAAGCATAAGGGGCCGCGCTCTAGTAGCAGCAGCAAAGTGCACGCCACCCATCTTTCAGACAACTGTACGAACATAATCTCACTGTATTTCAGTACAATGATAATAAGGCGTATTCTGATTCTGATATGGTATATCTTGTGGTCACCTATCAATAAGATATTTGTTGGTGTTTAATGTTATTTTCTATTTAAAAAGAAACACTACTAAGATGTTCCTGACACATGGGGGATATACAATTTGAAGCAAAAAAGCCAAATTAAATGTTGAGAAGTATCTGATCAGATTTTCATGTTCCGTTTTTACAGAAAAAGTTAAAAATATAGAAATACAAGCAGAAAACTGGCAGCTTCCGTCTCTGCTCTTCCTCCACAGTTGCTCCCTGCAGGAGGCAACACAATCCTCATTATGCTTAGTTCAGTTTCATTTGTTACTTCTGACTAAACAGAAATCAGAAACTGCTCAAATATTTTAGGTGCTACAGAATGAAATGTAAAACAATTTATCTTTCAGTCAAATTTTGGTCGACGGACTATAAATTTGTTGTTGCAGTTCTACTTTTGTCCACAAGAGACACTCATGATTGGGACTTGATTAAAACGTATGAGCTCTTGTTCTCCTGAACAGTGATGTCATCTGTGACAACCTTTAAACTTAGTCTACTATCCAGTATTTATGAGTGAAGCAGAGTTGGTAAATATGGTTCATTTAACAGATTCAGGTTAATCTAAACCAGTCAATATAATAAACAGGTGAGTCGTTCACGCTGTGCAAGTGTCAGTTTCATGAAATGTGGAAAGAAACGACGCTGTAAACAAGGTTTATTATCAGGACCGTACCCCAGTCACAAAATGAGGCGCCACTGGACTTCCATACATCTGCTCCTTTGGAGTTGCAAAGGATTGAACAGCCAGTAAATCAGATGAAACATTGTTTTGCTCATTAGGAGTAGAGCAAAATGAGTCCGAAAGTGTCCGTAAGGCTGCAACTTTTGCAGCAGCGTCTGCGCTTGCATTTCTCTTGAGATAAGGTCAGTTTCAGAAGTGTGAGCGTGGCATATTCACACAGCGAAAGCAGCGTGTGGTCAACGTGTGACGTGGAGGCTGCACAGCTGCAGAAAGAACAGCTTTGCAGAGAGTTGTCTGTTGGAGTCAGCCTCCCCACCATCACAGACATCTACACCTCCAGATGCAGGAAGAGGGCCGCCTGCATCATGAAGGACCCCACTCACCCAGCACACACACTTTTTGCCCCACTCCCCTCAGGCAGAAGGCTGAGGAGCATTAAGTGCAGAACCACTTGGCTGAGGAACAGCTTCTACCTTGAGGCTGTTAGACTCATGAATCTCTAACCAGGAAAAATCACTGTGAAAAAAATAAAAACAACTGTGAAAATCACTGTAATGCCACTTGATGTTGATATGTGCTATGTGTGATATGTGATTATTTCATGTTGCTGTGTTCAATAGTCCTCATCTGCTCATACATTCATGTTCGTGCTGATGTTGTTTTGGCACATTGTTTTTGTACTACTATTGCTTAGTGTATTCTTAGTCTTGTGTATTCTTAGTTTAGTGAATGTAGTATATTTCTTAGTTCATGACTTGGATCTTACCGTTTTTCTTTACAATTTGTGTTTTTGTTGGATGTAACTGGGACCCTATGTACATAGTTTCGTCCCACCTCATGCATCGCATGTGGTGTGTATGACAAATAAATCTCTGACTCTGAGCAGTATGGCGTTAAGGTCGGCCACCTGTGAAGCACTCAGCATGGCTTTACCATCAGATTTCAGAAAATGTCTGTGTTGCCAGAGACTAACAAAATCATGTACTATACCGAAAGCATAATGTGTGTAAATTGTTGATCTTCCTTTTGTGAGTTTGCAATCCTCTGTTATAGCCACTAATTCTACTGTTTGGGCTGAAAAGTTAGCAGGAAGTGCAGCTGAAACAAGTGTTTCATTAGATGAACACAGCAAACCCATCCCTATTTGTTCCACATGGGTCTCTGGAAGCAGAGACATCAACAAAAAACAAAACAGGAAATCAGGGCTGGAGAGATGCGTGCAGGTTTCTGGTAAAATTGCCAGTTTATGTTTGTGTCCATCACCTGGAACAGGTAAGAGGGTGACCAATGTTCAACATTGATGTTGGGTATTTCCAGTGTTTTATCTCAGCCGTCGTGCTGCAGAGAAGTGAGAAGCATTTTGCTCTATAACAATCAAAGACGCAGCATGAGGAACCAAAAAGGTCAAAGGTGAATACCACACGATGTCACATGAAGTGAGAACAGTTTTCTCAGCTGCTGCTACTGCATGTGAGCAGCGGGGCATCCCTGCTACCACAGGGTCAAGTCTAGCCAAAAAATAGGCAACAGGGCACAGCCTCCTGCCAAAGTCCTGTTAAAAAAACAGGCCATACACCCACTTTTGTCATCCACCATCTTTATATAGGTCTGGTGAGGTCGAGCAGTTCAAGCATAGTTGTCTGTAAAGTCAGTTTTAGGGTCATAAAAGTCTCTTCAGCTGCGTCAGTCCATTTGACGTCGTCAGTGAGGGTCGGGCGTTTCCCCATGTCGCTTCTAAAACTGTCATTTGGGATGAACTGCCTACAATATGAACATGTTCCCAAAAATGTCAAAAGCTGCTTTTTGGTGACTGGTTTTGGGATTCTCTGGATCACCTTAACATGTTCTCTCTGTTGATGATGTGGTGTAGAAACGTGACCTCAGTTTGAACACGCTGGCTTTATGGCCTTGAGCATGCAAATGTTTTAGCAGTGTTACTGTGTCGATTTGGAACCGTTTTTGAGTTGGAGGTACCATCACCAAATCAAGTACGCATCGGATCAAAGCCGTACCTAGATTGGATGAGTGAGTCCAGACTGCATAGTAAATGGTTGGGCTTTCACAGTACCCTTGGCAGAGTCTTGTGAAGGTCCAGGTCTGCCCACTAAAGGTGAAAGCAAACCAGAACTGAATGTTTGAATAATTTGAAGAAAACAAATTTTATGCCTGCCTTTATGCTTTTTCTACCAACTTTCTCCAGACTTGTTGAAATAAAGCACTGACCTTTGCCCTTTTGAGAAACTATTGTCACAAATCTGGGAGTGAAAACGGACCTTTGCACGAAACTAAACAGTCATGTAAACGTAATTGGCAAATCCTGCATTTTTTTTTAGTTGAGGCGATTGTCTAAATTGAAGCCCATACAGTTCAAAACAAGTCTAGAGACAGTTACACACATGCTTTTATAACATCTAGGTTTGATTCTTGCAGTGCACTGCTTTGTGGAATCAGTCCTTTTGCTCGTTTTCAACAGGTACAAAATGCTGCAGCCCGATTTTCAATCGGTCCA
Organism: Nematolebias whitei; assembly: GCF_014905685.2. Classification (NCBI taxonomy): domain Eukaryota; kingdom Metazoa; phylum Chordata; class Actinopteri; order Cyprinodontiformes; family Rivulidae; genus Nematolebias; species Nematolebias whitei. The sequence continues at coordinate 12,526,105 of NC_056505.1, forward strand.
GACAAAAAAAAAAATATATATATATATACTGTATACACTGTATTCATTAAACCTTTATTTATACAGGTTAGTCTCAATGAGCCTCAAGGACTCATTTACGAGAGCTGTTTAAAAAAATAAATAAATTATACACTGTATAAATATATCACAGCACTCGCTGATGTCAGCAGTTCAGATGCTTTGAATGGTTCCAAGGACACGATACAAACTCAGAAATGGAACCTTCTCTGTTGCAGGCCCAAAACTGTGGCATGATTTTTTTCATTCAGTCTTTATTTATACTATATTTTCAAGAGACCTGTAAATTTGGATCTAGATTAATGTGTAAATGTAGATTTACCACTGCATGTTAGGCAGGCCCCCTCTCTTACCGTTTTGTTTAAAAACACACTTTTATTCCACCTTTGAGCCTTTATTTGAACCATACTGTGTTTTATTAATCTAGTTGTTCTTTTTTATCGCTGTTATTTATGTACTTTATCCGGTTTCCTCTGCTTGCTTGATTATGTTGTACAGCATTTCAGATGGCCTTAGTGCTGTTTTTAAGTCCTTTATAAATAAAGTGGTATGGTAGCACAAAATTGGATTGGTAAAATATGAATTTACAAGAAGTAAAAATAAATCTGAACACTAACTTAATTAAGTAATTTAAAAGTATTTATTAAACATGCTAAAAATGTAAACTGACATGAACTGCACACATACAAAAAAGTAAAAGATGAGGTTTTAAAACACTAAAAGCCCAAAACTTTTAAAAGAAAACTGTACAATATACACATAAAACAATTTAAAACTGGCATAAAGTTAAAAAAAAGGGGGTGAAAAGCTGCTTCAAACATTTGAGAGGCTCACTCCCTGTCTGACACAACCAGGTCGTTTGATTAACTTTCAGCATGAAGACCAGAGCTGGGCTGTGGGCTCAATTTCAAAACTCATTTACTTTAGTTGCTGAGGTTTTCATGACAGGAGAGTGATGAGCGCATCCAAAAACTTGCTTCTGTCCTCAGTTTTCAGTTCAATTACTGCAAACACAAAGAGAAAAATGTAAACATTTTGCTGAAAAGGAGAAAAAATTTTCACTGGAGAGATTTTCTGGAGGTGAATAAAAGATTTACACTCTGTAACAGATAAGGGCCACTTTAGTTTCATGGTCTGTTCAGCTGAAATTTATGATGAACAAATAACAGTTTAAGACCGATGCTGCCACCTGGTGTCAACAGAGGAGACTGATGTGTGTAAATAAAGTTGTTTTTTGTGCGTGTGTAAATAAAGTGATTGTAGGGAACAGGAATAAGAAAACATCACTCACTTGACGTGTCAAAGTGATCGTGGAGCGTTCTGGAGCTGGTGCTCTCTGCAGCTTTTTCAAACGCCCGACCAAAGAAACTTCAGGAGCAAATAAAACAGTTGAGAAAAGAAAACAATAAAAATCGGAAATATGAACAGAAAAACTTTACTGGTATTATTTTTTCTTTCTTTAAATTTGAAACACTAAGCAAATATGACAAAAGCACAAAAACTCGCAACTTCTTTGATTTAAAAAAAAAAAATTAAAAAGCATCCTTATTCGTGTGAAGGAGAACTTTGTAGAAATTTGATTCATGTCATCTCAGAGCATCATATAAAGTAAGGCGTTTACTTGTCATTCAGACGGACTCATCTTTTGCACAAAGCTCCAGTTCAAAATGGGAACCTACTTCTTCTGGTCAGATGTCTCTGACTCCGGTGGGATTCCAACAACAATGGCGGTTCCTTTCTCCACGTCTTTGGGAGCAGCCATGATGAGAGGAAGCAGCTTGCAGCGTTTATTCCTCGTCTAAACAACCAGGACACAAATTTAATAAGAGCGAGCTCCCAGTAGTCATGGTTTTTAGTTAGTTTTGATAGATTCTTACAGAGTGGACAAAAGCCCGCAGCAGGTTCTTGCAGAGCAGAGTTAAGGCCAGGGGCTTTGAAAAGAGCTTCACATCAGGTGTCCCCTACAAAGGAAGGAGCAGCAGAAGAGTTGTCTGTGAAGGACGTGCTGCTGAACAGAGACATGCTATCTGACACTCAGACTCCTACCTCCATGAGGTAACAGTAGAGGAAGGGTCCCTGTGACAGGATGAGGTTGGTGCAGATGCAGCTGGCTACAGTCTGCTGGATGGCAAGCAGCTTCTTCTTAGCCAGGTTAATCCCCGAATGCAGACGCTCAAGATTACTCCTGCAGAAACAGAGTCAGACAAATTATTTGACTCGGGTGTTTCTGTAATCTGGTCAGAACAATCTGACCGCTCAACAGTTCATCCACCAAGTTTCTTTGACACACCGTGAAAGAGAATCAAGAGCCTTGATGAAGTTGTCTGTGGTGTCGCTCTCGTCTTTCTCTGTGCTCTCCAGCAAGGCAGCAGCAGCGTGCACCATGTCGCTGGCTAGGAAACGGTTCTTAAAGCCGAAGTGAACGCCGAACGTCTGGATCCGAATGTCTTTCATTCTGAAGTTGACGAGAAAACAAAATGCAACTTTGTCGTTAGGACAGATGAGTCATTTTTACCTCGTTAACATCTCTAATTTCCTTTTAGTTCTTTTAAATTAAACCGCTTGTAGTTCAAAGTCTGTGACTTTTCCTGAAATGTCTCTTTTTGGATCATGCTCTAAATTACGGAATGTCAAACATACAAAAAATAAATAAATAAAATTTAATTAAATAGCATTATCTGCAAAAACAAATTGTAAATGCTGAGTGCTGGATGACAGCTGTAATTAGTTAAATAAGCTAAAACTAGATTGTTAAAGCTAAAAGAAGCCAAATGCTAGCTAAGACAAAAAAAAAAACTATAAAACAGAGCAAACCAGAGTGAATGCTGAACCAGTTTGAATTTATACCCGTATTTATTGGAGGACTCTTCAATGACGTCCCTCAGGTTCTCTTTGATTGAAATGTCCATGGAGTTAAATTTCTGTTTTACTTGTTTCAGGGGAAGTCTGTAAAAAAAATTTAAAATATACACACAGACATTATTTGGTTAAACAAACTTTCCTTCAGCAAAACGGTTGAGGAGATTGTCTTCTGTTAGCATGTACCCCACGTCTGCTAGAAACTCCTGGAGTTTCTTCTGGCCATTTAAAGTCCACAGCTTGAAGCTGCAGGAGGTGTAGCAGGAGTTACAGATGCTCTCATACAGGGACCAGTGCTGATAAAGTGTTAGACGCAGGCTGGAGCGCAGGATTAAGGAATACTTTGAAAGGATAAACAATCTAAATACCTATTAAGACAAGCTAACAGATACTTGAAGGATACTCGTATTCAAAAGAGATCCTCATACAGTCGATGGACAGAGAGTTCTCCTCGTCCTCATTTCGGTGGTTATGTCGGGAAACGTGACGCTGCATTGTTGCAATATCTGTCACATATTTCATACTAAAAAAAAAAAAAAAAACGGAAGAACTTGGTGAGACGCCAACAGCTAGAAATAAGTTTAAATCACTGACGATGTTCTTACTGTGTGATCTTATCGTGAACCCACTGGTCTGTCAGCCCGATAACGGCCCACCTGCGAAACAAAAAGCAGCACACGTTTAGGTTTTTCTAACATGTTTGTTTAGAGGGAAAAAAGTTTAATAAGAAAGCTCACCAGAGCATGTCTTTGGTATCTTTAGTCAAAACCCAGGCAAGCTCAAAAAACATCATCGCAGCCTTAGAATCAAAGAGTAAAAAATTATCATAAATCAAATGCTTAGACTGATGTGAATATGTGCTTTTTTTGTTGTTGCAATATTTAAAGTTCACTATCAATGCTGATATTGGTTTAAATATCTCAAATCTAATACAAGTCTTTAAAAGGATACTCACAGAAGTGCCGTGGTATTCGTACTGCTCATAATCAAACAAGATATCCCTCCTGAGAAATTTGAATATTAGAAAATTAAAAACACAAACAACTATTTTACTATACTGAAAAAAATAACCAACCAAAAAAAAAAAAAAACAGAAAAACTTCACCTTCGTGCCTCCCACTCCCTCCTCGCTCGCTGTTTTTCAATTCTCCTCTCAATCGCCGCCTGCGACACACAGCAGCCCAGTCATTAAAGTCACAATCCTCTGAGTTCACCTCTGCTGTGTCTGTGAATTTATCTCACTTCGTCGAATCTCCTCCGTTTTCCAGACGGCTCGGAGCCTTCGTCGCTCTCATTTCCAGAGTCGTCTCTGTCCTCGTCCTCTTCGTCTCGGAAGATGTCGTCGTACGAGGGCACGTCCAGGTCGTCGTCGTGTTTGATCAGCAGTTTGATCTGCAGAGAAGACGACGCGTGTTAAAAATGCTCACAAGAGATGGACGGCTGAGGAGCTTCCAGCTGACGGAAGTCAAGTGATTAAAGTAAACAAATGCCTAAATTTTCCTGAATCACCTGTTATGTGTACATTTACATTCTTTACTGGTATGCAGCCTTTTTTCTACAATCCGGCATCAAAGAACCTTAAAGGGGAAACATGGATCTTCAGCATTTTGCCCTAAAACACTTTAGTACCACTAATCTTCTGACTGGCCATTTGGCAAGAGTACAGTCTTCACACATGAATCTAGCATTTGGACTAAACAGATCCCTGTACGTCACCTGACTGTCATTGTAGACATTAACTACATCCACAGGGCGGTGAGTGTCACAGATAAAGAAGATGGAGTCATCATCTGGCTGCAGCATCTCAAGGAGGTCAACATTCGCCCCGCAGTTGATAAGAATGAAGTATCTAAACTGCAGCACAACCAAAACAGTACATTTAGTTTATTGTATTTTCCGTCATATATATATATATATATATATAAACTCAAATCTCATAATAAACCTGCTCTTTGTGTTCCAGAAAGGCAGTGCAGAGGTCCTGCCAGCCGGTAACCGGTACCAGCGTGTACTGGATGTGGTCACAGTGAAACAGCGCCTGACAAAGACACAAACAGATTTTTTTCTAGATGAAGTAAACTCTGCAGAAGGTACATAAAAAAGAAGCAAAAGAAACATGAACGACACTAAATGAAAACAGGAATGTAAAAAATAAAAATAGAAGCGTAGCTGCAAAGCAATCATTGTACATTCAGACATTTCAACCCTCAGCATGGATGAGCAGTCAGAATAACTCGGAATAGGATTTTGACAGTGCCACAATAATACAGTTTACAGAAGCATCTAAACGTTGCACAAGTTTCAGCTCTACGTACGAGGCCCACTCTGGGTATTTTAGGGAAGATTCTCATGGAACCATTTTGTGCCACTTTAACCTTCTGCATGCTGGATCTTTTTACATGATAACCACAGATGGGCAGTACAGAGCAGTGTGCAACATGCTTTAAACAAAGCCACTTTCACCTGAACAGATAATACACTGAACACGTGTGCAGGGGTGTTAACCTGAGCATATAGCTTAAAATACTGTCTGTGCATCGTCATCAACATTAACATTCAATTAATCAGTAATGAAATTACCAACAGATTTCACCTTTTTAAGGACCTCCAGACTATATTTAAACAATGCAAACAAAGGAAAGATTAACTCTTTGTACTGCTTGCTTCCACATAATAAATACTGCACTTTTACTGGTGTTTAATGTTGCATCATATTCAGTATGCACCATTAAACCAGCATCACTTGGATTAAAAACTACCAGGTCATCTGCATACATAAGATGGTTTGATTTCAGCCAGTATTACAGACTCCCATGTAAAGAAAATAGAACTGGGACAAATGACTCCCTGCCCAGTGCCTACCATTAGACTCCAAAGGTGACGGACTGCCTCCCCATTTAACCTGCATCTTCAGGTGAATGTACCAGTAGTCAAGAACCCTTAAAATGTACCTAGGCACTTTGCTTTGGTCTAGTTTAAAAAAGTAGTTACTTGTAAAGCTTGAAACAATTAAAAATGTACTTTATTGTTGTTCTGAAAAGAAAGCTAACAGGAAACTTTGCACAAGAACCTTACAGTAGATTTTTATTTTAACAAATGTATAAATAAAAATGCATTTGAGATTATATCAAAAATATGTGTGCATCTTTACGAAGTTAAAATTTATTTAAAAATAAATAAATAAGTGTAAATGGGGAAACTAATCTCAGTCACATTATAAAGGATACTGAACAAAATATTATGAAATCCAACAATGAATCTCAAGCTAAGCTATGAGGAGAGCCTTTAGGAGTTTGCAGATCGTTTCCCCACATCTGTACAGATGTTGCATGTCTTATCCACTTATAGCTGCTGGTGATACTTGGAAGCAAAATTTCTATATTTACATTTGGGTCTGTCTTAAATTGTGATTTTTTTTTTAGGGAATTCTTTGCGCAGAATTAGCCATCTCTCAAAAAGCTAAACATAATAAGGAATATCCTGATGCATGCTCAATAATCCAGGTAGAAAAAAAAAAAGTTCAATCTGGTCCTCTGGACATTCAAAAAAAAAAAAAAAAAAATGTAGATACGTTTCGTCTTTCATCCGAGAGACTTCCTCAGTCTGAGGAGCTGTATTCAGCTCAGTCTCTTAAATAGCACCGTCTCAGAGTGGATCAACCAGTTTGCTGCTGACAACCAAACCCAGCTGATCACATGATCAAGAAGGACCATCAGCCTAACAATGGATCATTAGCACACTGATGGCTGTTTACTGTTCACAGAGGGCTGAGTGATACTAGCAATCACAGCATTGTAAGAGGGGGACAATTGAACCCGGAGGCCTCCACCCCTGTTTAATGATGGACGATTTCTTTTCACAAAGATGGCCTCCTTTACTCCTCTCTCAAACCATCGTTCCTCTCTATCCAGGATGTGCACATCTTCATCCCTGAAAGAGTGACCGCTGGCCTGGAGATGAGTGTAGACCGCAGAGTCCTGGCCTGATGATGTTGATCTTCTGTGCTGGGCCATCCTTTTGGCCAGTGGCTGTTTTGTTTCCCCGATGTAAGACTGATCACAGCCCTCCTGACACTGAACAGCATACACAACATTACTCTGTTTGTGCCGGGGGACTGGATCTTTGGGATGAACCAGTCTTTGCCGTAATGTATTTTGGGGTTTAAAAGCCACTGGGACGTTATGTTTAGAAAATAAACGTCTCAGTTTCTCTGATACTCCCTCAACATATGGAATGACCACTGGTCTGGGT
>NC_056505.1:12533632-12551778 GCF_014905685.2 Nematolebias whitei
ATGATGTTTTTGTCCTTGCTAAGAGTGGTGAGTGCGTCCCTCTCCTCTCTACTGATGTTGGAAGGTGGTGGTTTGGCATTGCTGAGGCAGGATGAAACTTTGATTCTGAGCTGTTCTGCTTCAGCCTTTTTCATTTTGTTGTTGCGGATGGCTGACTCAGTAGCTGTGATCATCTCCACCAGAGGAATTCTACTTGGTGCAACCGCAAAGTTCAGTCCCCTGGCAAGAATCTCTGTCTCCGGCTGGGTGAGCTGTCTGTCAGATAAATTCTTCACCCACTTTTCTGTCTCCCTGGCATGTAATTGACTACTGGAATGTTGTCTTACACTGAATGTGTTGTTATTGGAATAGTGATGGTGTTGATGAGTTATTAGTAAGTTAAACTTGTTTTGTTGTCGAGTCTTGGACTTGACATGCTGTGCTAAGCGTGCCTGATCTGTACAGTCCAACACTTGCTGAAGTGTGGTCTGATCTAGACACATTGGTTTCTGTTTAATGTGCTCTTCTTTGGCCTTCAAGGCCTCAATAGTAAAATTGGTCTGTCTCACCCGTTCATTCAGCAGCTGGGTCTGTGTCTTCTGAAGGATCTTGCTTGCCCGGTGCCCGACGATTTTAGTTCCAGGCTCTTGGGAATGATGCCACTTTGTCGACATCTGAGATTGAATCGCAAATGGTTCCTGTAGTCTGCCCTCTTCCTTGCTGTTTTCTCAAACTCTCTAACTAGTTTGAGGCAATCCTGGTCAAAGTTGTTCAAAATATCCTGATGCATGCTCAATAATCCAGGTAGAAAAATCCCAAAAAAAAGTTCAATCTGGTCCTATGGACATTCAAAAAAACAAAAAACAAAACAAAGCAAAAAAAATGTAGATACGTTTCGTCTCCCATCCGAACGAGATCTACATTTTTTTGCTTTGTTTTTTTGAATGTCCAGAGGACCAGATTGAACTTTTTTTTTTTTTGATAATAAGGAATAACTCATTTAAAGTTTGCATCAATACTTAAAAAAATAAATACATGTTTGGAATATTGAGCTGCAAGAAAAGCTATTACAAAGAGATGGCTTACCATAAAGGACAAGTGTGACATAAAATTACATCAAATCAACGTTGTACAAAAAAAAAAATCGATTTTATTTTAAAGTAAATTCTGAGGAAACCTAAATTGTTGTGAGGAAAAGTACACAACCTTATGTCCTTCTGTTTAAATATGCTGCTTTAAATGTCTGTAATCATATTTTGTTGGCTTTTCTAAAATTAAATAACGAATCACTCAGTGTAAGATTCAACCTTTTCTATATTATGAACAAACAGTAAGGAGGTGATAATGACCGCTCTGAACATCTCAGTTTGATTTAATCAATGTTTATCTGTCTGACCAGACCTAATATTAGTGACCCTGAGGAGCTAACACACACAATGACAAACATTTATTTACCTGCAGTATTTTACAGGCGCAGAGAGCATCGATGTCCGCTGCAACCAGTAGTGCAACTCTCTGAATGTGAAAAAAAACATAGTTAATCAGAGAAAAACAAACGCTTTCTGTCTCAGTTATAAACGAGGCTATGATGTTAGCTAAACCCTTACGTTGTGAAATAGCTCCCAACAACCCACCAAGCTTACCTGGTTGGTCACAACATCGTAAAAATCCTTTCTAATGTCGGTGACGAACATTTTCCAGTGACGAGTAAAAACGTTTAGAACGAAATAAGTCTGATAAAATTATAAAATGCTTTAAACGAGTGTTTATTCTTCTTTGCTGTTAGATGTCGCCGACTACGACGTTGTTTCTGGTTAGAAATGAGGCGCCAAATCCATGCGTCACTTCCGACCAATCAGATTGTAGCAACATGGTACACGTCACTTCTAACAACAGAGAAGGGGTTCTCTGCAGACCAAAAGTGGGCGTTTCTGGCAAATAGGCGTTTGTGGATGGCGAACACTGATTGGCTCTGGGCAGAGCCCTTTGCTTACCCATAGATGTATCTATGGTACACGTTATTTGCCAACCGCTAATAAAACCCAAGAAGAAGAATAGATCACAAACAAAACGGCATCAAAAAGTAGAAGCTGTAAAGATGTTAAAGGTTTAACCCCGTAAATTTTTAACTCAGAAGTTAATGCTTAAAAAATGGTATTTACTAATTAAATATTTTATCTAAATACTGTAAATTTCAGAAATATTTTTAATTTTTCTGCTCTACATTTATGAGACATTTAAATGTAGTGCAGCCTTGTTAAAAAAAAAACAACTAAAAATTAAAATACTTCAAATGAGGATTAAAGTACCAATGCTTAAGTTATAATAATTTTGTAATATTTCTTCATATTTTTTTGTTAAGGTTAACTTGTCCTTCTGCAGAAGTGAAATTTGGAAAAACCACAATAAATAAAAACTGTTTCACTAAAGCCAAATCAGTCCAAATCTGTTGATTTATTTAGGATTAAATTTTGTTAAAATTCAGTCCAATTTTGATTACATTTTTAAGGATTAATAAAAGTATTTTCAAAATTCACACACAGGCAGTGTCCTTATATTCAGTAGGATTTAGCACAATGTATGAAACGAGTGTCCATCTGATTCTGGTCCTAAAAGATAACAAATGGAAACGGTTTTCAAAAGAAAGTGTAACATTCACCATTAAGTTTCATCATTCCAGCTCAAACTGAGATTATTTGAACTCTTATGTTTGTTTGCCAAACATTTCTGGCTTAAATTTCTATACATCAACAAAAGAAAATATGTAAACAACAGTAAATTCCATAACAAGGGAAATCAGGATGTTGTATCAGCATAAGCAGCTATTCATGACAATAAAACTCGCATCAGAGTTTAAGAACATCTCGATGTCAACAACAGATTAAACCATCAAACATAATGCATGAAAAGCCCACGTTTAACTAATCAGAGGAAGTTTGGGCGTAACTAAATTTAAGAAACGTGTATAATTATAAAAGCAGTATTATAATAAAGAAAACCCAAGTGCTATCAAATATGAATTCCAGTTTATTGGTCATCACATGTAAAGGAAACAAAAAGGTCTCAAGTTCAAGTAAACCCCAACATGCCACCAAATAAATATGCTTGTAAATCATTTAGTTTAACCAAATAAAAGTGTTTGAGGTCTCAAAATCTCCCCATGGAAACACTGACACAGATTCCATCAAAAATAACAGTTATAGGCAGTAATCCTTAGAGGTAAAGAAAGGCAGCATGCCACATTGTATAGTTACAAGTCAATCTTGTAGTCGAAATAGTAAAATAAAGACAGAACAAGATTAGAACAGCTCGTGCAGTTTATACGTCATTCACTGACAGAGATTTGAGGTGTGCTAAACAAAGGCACAAATTCATTTTTCCCTCTGTTTAGTTTGATCCAGACCAGTTCAGCTCACTTAACAGCATCAAGAAGCTCTTCAACCCTGCAAAGCTTTGGATGAGTAAAGCAAAAAGGTCCAAATGGGGGGGGGGGGGGGGGGTGTGTGTGTAAATTATCACTTTAGAAGATTCTTCTAAAGCAGGGAAGTTAAATTTACAGTACAAATTAACCAAAAAGTGTAGAATTTCCTTTTTTTTTTAAGCTGATGAAAGCTAGCATACGTAACCAACAAACTTGAAGTGCCAGTTCAGATATTCAAAGCGTAGAAAACCCGACCAGCAGGAGAAGTGCGAGGCTAGCACCATCACCTGAAAGGGTCACGACCACAACCCAACTCCGCTCGGACACATCAGAAAGATGTGGTCCTGTCGTCACAGCTCCTCTCCTCCTCTGGTGAACATTCAGAGTTAAAGTGGCCACAGAGCCGGTGCACCGTTACAGACTCCGTGAGCCGGAGACCAACAACACAGGGAAACATTTACCTCACAAACACTTTAGTCACATAAACTCGTGATAATACGGCAAGATGTGCAGTCCAGCTATAGCAGAGATTAAATTTGGATTTAAAGTACAGCAGGCACAAAAAAATAAAATAAAAAAATAAAATGAGAAGCAAGAGTGTCACTGCTACATTTGGATCTTGTACCAAGAATTGGGCACACGTAACCATATATTAATAAAATGTGCAGAAAATAAAAAGCTAAACATATTTTAGGAAGACGTGAAGATTTAAAGCTAAAGTCTAAACAGTGGCAACAAGTCATGCTGTTTTGATTCATTTGCTTTAAATAAAAGGGACGGCCATATTTGAAACCATGTACATTAAAGGTAAATTATTGTTCCAGTGTTTAAAATGTTGTGGCTGAAACTTCATTCTGTGATCCAAGCAACTCAAACACTAAATGTTTGTCAGCGACTGAAAACAGTTCTAGTGAATGCACCAAATGTGTTCATCTACTTTCCAAGAAAAAAAAAGAAGCAGTTATTTTAAATGAATAAACGGTCTCCCTTGTCTTTAGGTTATTTATAACCAAAATGGTAATAAATGCTGAGCTGCAGTAGCTGTGTGCACATATTCCTTCCTCTTTTAAACAATGTGACTTAGTTCTTACCACGGACAAAATATACAATGAACATCTCTAAACTCAAAAGTTCCCTTAGTTTAGATCATTTTAATCACACTTAACTGTTCTGTGATCTTAAATGTGAAGTTTTGACCTGTAACCTGTGATAAATATCCTTTTTAAATGACTTTCTGAGGTGTGCTTCTGATACTTTGATTGGAACCAACAAATCATTGACACGACAAGAAGCTGAATTTTGGTACAGTCTGTTCGAAAAACCCAAAGAAAAAAACAACAACTTTGTGTCATTAAACAAAAACAAACCTTTGCGCTTCCGTTTTGCTCCCTGAACCATAATGTCAAGAATTCATGCAAGTTAAATTCAGCTTTCTTGTTTGTGCACTAAAGCTTCAACTCTGCTTGTTTAAAAAGTTGCAAGTTTATAAAACTACCACATGTAACAGACCAAATGTATCAAGTTTTTGACATCTTTTCAGGTTTGAAAGCCGACGCGTTCATTTGTAAACTCAAAAGAAAATTCCCACGATAGAGCTAAAGAAGGATTTTACGACGCCCTGTTTAAATAAACCTCGATTTACACGGCCCTCCATATAACCCAGTTCAGAGGAGTAGAATTCAGTGGCAGCTGGTCTACAGGGGCAGGAGGAAGTTGGAGTTGGCGAGTTTACGCTCATGCGCAGAGGGGACGGTCTCTCTGTGACGAAGGGGCCTGTGGGAGTCCGGATCCTGAAGCGGAGGAAAGTGCTGCCTGTAGCAGAGCCAGGCGAAGGTGAGACCCAGCAGAGACCCGACCAGTACGTCTACACGAAGGACAGAGAGGACAGAGATAAGAGGACATAAGGAAGTAAATCAAGGTTCCCACTGAAGGGCCCATCATTTTTATAGATCATTTGGCTCCTTTCCTTCCTGAAATTGTTAATATTTTACAAATGTGAATAAACAGTTCACTTTTTTTACTGTTTGCAATATAGAAAGGTCCACACAACGTGTGAAAAAGAAGTAATACATTTTAAGTCTGATTTTGTGTGTTACTCAAGTTAATCATTTTTAAAGCAATTAAAAAAAAAAGTTAAAAAACAGCACATTGCAAACATTTATTGGACCCATTTTTAAGTAGCTCACTTTATTTAATTAATATGTAACCAAAACATCAAACATACAAAGTCGACATTGAATTTTTGTCTTTTTTCAAATAAGATGCGAAGAAAAAAGTTATATCAGGCAACTGGCTTCAACATGAATTCAGTTCTGAACATTACAAAAGTAAATTTAATATAGTTTGAATTAAAAATAGATCAAAGGCTCAGTTGATAGAACTGTTGCCTCTCAGCAAGAGGGTCGAAGGTTCAAATCCCGGCCCGGGCCATTTCTGGGTGGAGTTTGCATGTTCTCTCCGTGCATGCGTGGGTTTTCTCCAGGTGCTCCGGTTTCCTCCCACAGACCAAAAACATGCATGTTAGGCTGATTGACAACTCTAAATTGTCCCTAGGTGCGAGTGAGAGCGAATGGTTGTTTGTCTCCATGTGTCCCTATGATGGACTGGAGAGACCTGTCCTGGGTGTCCCCCACCTCTGGCACAGCGATAGCTGGACATGGACCCCAGTGACCCCCCGTGACCCGAAAAGGAAGAAGCGGGTACAGATAATGGATGGATTAAAAAGTTAGCATTTATTTGCTTTATGCGCTATTTTATCTTTATGTAATTTAAAGGAATCCTTCTTTTTGTGGCAATTCTTTCTTTCATTTATTTATTTATTTTTTACCTCCATTTGTTTACAACCAGTCAAGCAAAACAGTCTGAAAAGGATGAACTGTGCCTGAACAGGTCACATTTGGACTTTGTTTAATTCAGCACCATTTTCATAGATTTTAAACTTTTTCTTGCATGTAGCATTGCTGACCAACCCAAGTATCTGTGAATCTGAGCAGTGTTTTAAACCCCCACCTTGCCAGTGGTGTTTGTAGTCGCAGGTTCTGGAAAGGGCGATTACAGCTGCGATGAGGAGAGGGGTGAGGAAGGCACACATCCGCCACGCTCTGCCCTGGCCCACCACACTGAAGCATCGCAGTTTTCCTGCAACGTATAATGCCGTAAAACCCAAACCTGCGAAGGCAACTGAGACAGAAATCAAAAATAAAAGGAGAAGCATCATCAGATTCAGAAATTTTAAACACAAGATGAATTTTACAGAACTAAAGGGCTCCTGAAGGTCAGTGTATAGATCTATTTTGTATCCTTTTCTGTCTTTGTGAACTTATTAGACATTTTATCAGCCATTCAGACAAGTGACCATACTGGTCTCTTACAGGAAGAGTGCCCACTGGGAAAGCTCTTTCTTCCCTCTATGACAACATCTGGATCACCACTGCAGCGCAGCTCCAAGTTCATCTGACCGTCAGGGAAGCAGCGATAGAAGAAGTCTGGTCTCGGCCTGCAGGAAAAAGGCAAAAAAAGAATAGAGGAAATGCAGAGGGTGCATTTACGCTTTTATACTCCAACACAGGCTAAAACAGTTTATGATGCTCAGTGGTCTCAGTTTACCTGCCGACAACAAGTTTGATGACGTTGGTGAAAACTCCATTAAGCACCAAAGTCAGAGTCACGGCTGGATGACGAGAAGAAACAACAGATTCATGAAAGAGACATGTCAACTCAAGAAGCTAGCAGATCTTTTTTAAAGTGAATAATCAAAAATCTGGTATTTGTGTTCATATCTTACCCAAGGAGGCTTCTTTTAGATCGCCATGCTCCGATTTATTAAACATGGTGAATACCAGAATTACAATTAGGGGAGTGAAAACAGCAACGCTCTGAAAGAGACAAAAAATAAAAATAAAAACCAAAACAAACATCAATATTTCTGAGTCTCGTAATTAAAGCTATTTGATGCAAAGCCATGAAACAAAATTCATTGAGAAAACCTGCACATTTTCCACCTCATACTGATGGTTAATGTGTAATAAATAAATAAATAAATAAATAAATAGGTAGGCTAAATTTGATAACAGTTGCCAGCTATTACGTGCTTTTGTTTACGTACAGAAACAGCCAAAGTGAATGAAAATAGATCAACATTGACGACCAAGATGGAGCTGTTTGGAATGAAGAAGTCACAATTTTGATGTATTAATACATATTTACTCATATTTGTTAAGATGCAGATAAGTGCTACGTTTACATAAAGTGTGCACCTGCATTTCAGAACTGCAAAGTAATATATCTGGAAAACAACTGGCGTGAACTCTTTCAAACTGCACCAGTTCAGGATAACCTTTTTGATTTGGAAGTTTATATTTTGAAAATAAATAGCTTTAAATCTGATTACTTTTTGTCTTGACTAAAGACGGATTTCTACTAAAAAACTGAACAGTTTCACAACATTCAGGTGTAGACATACTCACAAACATAAGAGAGGTGGGAACGTGGTCCGTCTCCACACGGTGAAATTTATAGAGCCACATCTCCTCCGCCTGGATCTCTCGGTAGAAAGGAGGAAGCTGCTCTGTCACACTAAGCACAGGACAAAAAGATACTGGCATTTTAGATGTTTCACTCCAGTAAATGGAACTGTACGCATAAACAAGTATGTTTTAAAAACGTACACGAACACGAAAAGCAGCACCAGTCGGACGGAAATCTCCGACAGGAATCCTCGCAGCAGCCTTCTCTTCATTTTGTTTCTTGGAATGATGTCAATCAAACATCGTTACTCCATCTTTTCCTATGACGGGGGTAAAAAAGTATTACTTTGTAGATGCCGTCTTTTCATTATTGGGTGCGTTATGATTGAACATCAGCTGTAATTGCATCAAAGCAAAGTGTTGTTGTGAATTTACTTTATAAACCAAACATTTCAGAATAATTAAGATTTTTTTTTTAAATATATTGGTTATTTTTAAATTCTTCAAAGTTTTTACACTATGCCATTTTTCCACTGAAGAAGTACAAATGTCAAGTAAATGTAAGGGTTTCTTGTTATATGTGGTGAAATACTGGATTTAGTGACATGTCTTCACTAGAATTGATCAAAAAAAATCCATCCCTGGCTCTCATGCCAGGTCTAAATGACCTTTCCACTGATACAACCCTGCAGTTCTGAGAAAGGCAGGCACACTTGTGCTTTTGAAATAATGTTCGACTGTGATAAAAGCTGTCTATTATTACCTTAAGGCAAACATATTCTCCCGCTTGGAAACGTCTCAAACCCTGATATTTCCTACTCTGCTTTTATGTATTGATAACAATAACCATTTATTGGTTTTAATCTCATGGGTTCAAGTGAGAAGCCAAATTGTGGATTTTTTTTTCAAGATAAATTAAAAACCCAAATACATTTGAAACAATTTGTCTACTTTGAAGACTAAAACAGCTGATAAAGGTACTAATACTTCTCTAGATCATCCGTCACAACTGTAACTGTACTGAACTGCAAATGTCAGCTAAAACACTTTGATTGTAAGGATTAAAGTACCTCAGATATATTTTTGCATCTTTGAGGACAAATTTTAAAACCTAGTCAGTTTAACTTTATTGTATACATGCCTCTAGTACCGTAATTTAATTTTAGCCTCACTGGTTTCGTGTTGGAAAGTGACGAAAGTTATTATTTTTGTTATCAAGAATCAAATTTCAGTTTTTTTGCTTATACCTGATTTAAGCAAACAGTGCAGCAGATTTATTTTTGATTCATATACCACTGTTCCCTGAACGCAAACAAATGTGATAAAAACACCAACACGTTATATAAAAATAAAAGCCTTCATATGAAGGAGTTGTCTATAAAAAAATAAAAGCTCAATCAAGGAATGATACACAGATAAATGTTTAAATAAGTATCAAAAGGCAAGATAGCCAGTGAAACAACTACAAAATGTATAAATGAGACTTCATAGCGAATGAAAAGAAGCATTGTTGTTTTTAAGAGATTATTAAAATATAATTTATATGCACAAACCTCTTAACAGTCAGTGACAGACAGGAGTCTGTGCATCACTTTAGCATGAACATGAAGGAGTCTGTTTTAGCCACCGGTTTGAATTTATTAAATTTTCAAACATAAAAATACCAAAAACTTTAAGCAGACCAATTGCTGTTGAAATCAGCTTTAACACGTTTTTAAGAACACCTTTTACTTGACAGCTTCAGAATGGCAAGCCATCGCCTGACTAAAAGGACAGCATTTATTATTAAAGCACACAAATCACTGACTGAGAAAAGATCAATCCTGGGCTTTTATTTTTGTTTTGGTAATGTATTAAACAAAAATGTTAGTTTCCAGCAGCTTAACATCCATCTGGTGAAAATTATTCAATTAAAATCTTATCAGTCTGGATTTTGACCATACACAGCACGTCACTTACAGTATTTTAAATATTTTTCTGCACAGCAACGCATCAAATACTTTGTGGCAGCATCAAGACCCATGAGTGTATTTGAGACAGCTCATTGTTTGGAAGATTTAAATAAAAATAAAATAGGACTTTCTGTTATGGTCCTAAACAAGTTAAATAACATTTAGAGAAAAAATATTAATTGGCAATACAAGCAAATAATAAAACAACTAAAATAAAAACACCAGGATTTCCAAAAGGGTCTATTCCTGGGCATCATCTTTTTGGTATCTTTTTATGACAGAATTTTACGCCAATACATTTTAAAATATTTGATAGTACTTTAATCTTATCTATATAGGGCGGCTGTGGCTGAGCGGTTAGAGCAGTCGTCCTCCAATGGCAGAGCTGGGGGTTCGATTCCACCAGCAGTCACATGCTGAGGTGTCCCTGAGCAAGACACTAAACCCGATTAATCTCTACGGATTCAGATTAGCTTTGCAGAGATCTAGTAGAGTGCTGTATGAATGGGTAAATGAGGTCACAGATTGTAGTGTAAAGCACTTTGAGTATCTTGATAAGATAGAAACGTGCAGTCCATTTACCATAAATATTTTTCTTACATTTTAATGAGTCTTGTCAAACAGGTCCTGTTTATGTCCCCGGGGGTGTCCACTGTCCTGCATGCTTAAGACGTTTCTGTGCTTCAGCACACCTGGTCTGAATTAATGGGTGATTAGCAGCCTGGACCCCCAAGAGTTAATTCAGGTGTGAACCAGATGTGTTCATACAAAGAAAGTACAACATGTAGGATAGTGGACCTCAAAGATGACAACGGATTAAAAGCATTTTAAACAACATTAATAGTAAATAAATGTGTTCTTACTTTAGATCACTGTTAACAATAAAAGTCTTGGATCAATTCTCCACGAGCTTGGTCTGATTAGCTGTTTAAAGCCTGAAATAGGCCACTTGTCCTCGGACACATTAAATACGAGCCTAGTCTTCTCTGAATTATAGAGCCTTAATTAAATTAAATCAAATCAAACCCCTTCAGTAAAAGAACAGAGGAAAAATTAATAAATAAATGAGAAAAGAGAGATCGAAAGCTAAGCTAGCAAGCAACATCTGTCAAACCAGACATCTGGCTCATTTCCGCCTCGTCCATCAGAGAATTACAAGTTTCGGTGACAAACCTCAAACAAGCCGCGTTTTCTGTCTTCGTCCTCGGATTAACATGTTCCAGAAACACACGTCGACGTCCTCTCCATCAGCCCGCAGTTTGAGGACGTCTGGCGTTTTAGGGAAACCGAGATGTTACCGAGGAGGCGAGCTGCGCGTGAAGCTAGTGGAACAACGCAGACACATCCTGTTGCAACTTTCACAATAAAAGCCCACAAATGGCGAACAAAGCGGTCAGGCCCTATAGACGATTTCTTTTTGTGGAAACATTTCGTCTTTCATCCAAAAGACTTCATCTGTCCGAGGCGCCACAACAAACTCAATCTTAGAAATAGCACCTTCACATAGTGGCTTGGTTGGATTTTTCTACCTGGATTATTGAGCTTGAATCAAGATACAATGCAAAGTACTTTGAGGTTATCGTCAGAAATTGAAGTTTTGAGGTATTTTCATATATATATATATATATATATAAAAACATTCACTACTTCTGTGTATAAATTTAGCATACTGTACTTTACAAAAAAATTAAAATCGCTGCATTTTAATGTCCACATGTTGGCTTTTAATGTTGAGATTTTCTGTAAACCGGAAGTACATTTGTTGCTGATTTTGTCTTGACGTTGGATGCTGGAAGCCACGTCACATCTACAGGTACTCATTTCCCTCCACCCATCAAATCAGATGAAATATTTACTTTAAATGTCATCGTCTTGATTGTGTCTAATTGTTGGCTCAGATCTTCGCTGTTGATTTTTACTTGGCTCTTGATGAATAACAACCATCTGACTGGTTAGTCCTGAAAATCATGAATGGACATAGATTTAGTTCACTGTTTGTATAGTCACAAGATGGATAGAAAGCTACACAGAGTGAGAATGTTTCACTGAGACAGAGTACAGCTTTATTAAAGTCAAACTTCAAGCATGTCTGGACTCCTTAAACCGAACATTAGAATGAAAAAAGACAGAATCAATATTCTCAAATGAAAAGACAAGTCATGTACAAACAAACAAAAAAAGTGTTGTCTCAACATTCACACATTTAGAAGCAGAATTGTACAAGCAGAAAAGAGCACACCACAGTAACATGAGTTTATGCAAATCCAATGCAAAGTATTTACAAGTTCCTCAACAATGCAGTATGCAGAAACACAGGCGGAACAGGAAATCATTGTGTGTTCATCCACGTTCTCGTTGAAGCAACACCAAGAGCGATAGATATGACCCGTTAGTTACTGTAAGCAAGTTTTCTACAAGTAAAAAGAGATGAAGAGTGCTTATGCAGATGAGTTTATTTCTTTATTCCAACACTTTTAGACAGCATGTCAGGTAAGACCTAACGAGTTGGCAACATTGCACAAAAAAAACAAAAAGATGTCACAGTGAACTGAAACATGCCCTTTACCAAACAAGGGTGGTCCATCCTGAAAAACAAAACGAGTAAAGAAAATCCTCTTTAGGCATATGCAAGGGTCACTTAAACGAAAACAAACACGCTGTCTTTGAAAAGCAAATGTTGGCAACGCACCGACAAAGAAAGCATACACCATCACATCAACGTGAGCACAGGGACAAATAAAGTAGTAACGCTGCTGCTGTAACAGCTCAGCAGGACAAACTGGCACGGAGAAGGAGAGCAGAGAAAAATAAAGGCGTTCACCAGAAAACAGCTTTCACCATTAAAAAAAGGGCACCAAGAACAGAATCACAAGTCGTCAGGTGACATTTCCTTAAGCAACAGGACGCCCGCGGTCCAAACTTCTCATGCAAATAAAACCTGTGTAAAAATATATCAATAAATAAACAAAATTCAAGTTTACATCTGTTCTGAAATTTCAAATTAAAAGTGTCCCAACAATGAACTGAAAATACTAAAATATATTTTTTAAATCTGTCTTTAACCGATAATAAAAAATATCTTGGCATGAAGGAGGAATAAAGGAAAAAAAAAAGGAGCTGAATGCTCAACTGCAAATGTGTTCATGGTCCAACAGCCTTTATTCTTCCACAGATGTGATCATCTTCACACAATTAGCCTCAAGCTTTCAATCGGATTCTAGGAGCCAAATTTAAATCTGCTCAAAAATAAACAGAGCAAGTTGGAAACTAAAAACTTTATAGAGAAAAATCTTATACCGCTTAGATTCAGCTACCAGTTAAATTAAATTTTAACTACTAGAACTGAGTGTCATGTTCAGTTTCAACTTTTAGTAATCATTACACTTTTTTTTTTCTCGTCTCATCTATAAAACAAAAAGAAAAGAAATGAAAATCAAACAGGTTTCGACAGCACAATAAAAAACAAATTTGCCAACGGCGTCTGACTGATTGCTACAACTGAAGCTTATAATTAACAATGAATGGTGAACTGAGAACAGGCAGCGGAGTGCATCTACAGTAAAGACAACCTCAGTGAACTGAGAAAACATGAAGACTACGGCGTAACTTCACCCTGTGACTCCAAAAAAACAAAAGAAATAAAACCCAACCTTTCTTTTGAAGGGAAAAAACAAACTTGTCATCTAAGCGCAGAGAAAACAAAGACGGAAGGCGTGATTACAGAAGAACTCTTCCTGTGAAAAATGACTTGTCGCAGCTAAACCTGCACAAACAAATGCTCGGAAACGAAAACTTTACATTCCAATACTGAACTGCTTCACATTGCTTCAAACACCAATTACAGTGAGTCACGATACAGGCCGATGAGCAGCCGCTGTTACCAAATGTGGAATCATTACACCAAACGTAAGAAAATGACTAGATACAAGCATAATATGTAAAACTCCCCATCTTTTTTTTGTTTTTTTTTGTTCTTACACCTCGGTGAGAAGGGAGACGGATAACTGCACTGGTGTTTGGAAAAGAAATTGGTATAAAATGTGGTGCAATAAATACAAAAACTTTAGATTTGACAGATGAGCGATTAAAAACACTGTACAGAAGTTTCCGTTTGTACATTTTACTGAACTAGATTGTTGGTACTTCTTTATAGAAAGCCCAGCCGTGAGGATTTTCTCCTCCTGGTAGAAACAAAAAAGAAAAAGTGCTTCCGGAGGACACAAAACTTTTTTATTTATTTTTTTTAACCTTTTTTGTTTGTATGAAGCTGGGGTGGCAGTTGTTTTTATTTGTGAAAAACTGAAATATAATAGAAATTAGGCCACTTTCCTAAAATAAAAAATACCCAGCATTGACAAGATTTCCGACTAAGAAGCAAAAAGTGATAACACAATTTAAATTCAAACAAGAGGTATCGGTATTGAAACACTTGCCCATTCCTGCAAACATGTCCGAGCTAAATTGTGTAGCAACGAGCCACGTGAAAGTGCTTTTCATAGAAGTTTGGCAAAACAAAAACAACTCCTCAGTATCAAAGCTGTCAGTACACAAATGAAATGAAATGACTGAAATGTACTGCATCAAAAAATAAAAATAAATCAAACTTAAGGCCTTTTTTTTTTTTTAAACCAATACTTTAAGACAGCACCAGTGGTCACAAGCTGGGCTCTTCCATCTACAACAACTCGGAGGACATGTGAGGACATGACTCTTAAAAAAAAAAAAAAAAAAGAGAAACATCTGTCTAAAAACAGAAATCATCCAAAAACAACCGAGACGAGGCTTCGCTCTTCCTGATCTTTAAGTACTTTACACTATTGTGAGCCGATTTATGTACACAATGGCGAGTGAGACTGGCAATATGAAATCACAAGTACTTCTGTAATGTCATACCATTACACTACATACCATTATATTTCACCTTAATAAGACTATTTTCACAAAGAGGTCTGCGTAATGTTCAAACACCTAAACAAACGTAATACACCACTCACCAAGATGAAGTGAGAGAATCTGTCTGTAAACATTAACAAACATAGATACTGTATATAATTATATTCATCTATACCCAGAAGTATATTAAAACCATGTTTAAGGAAAGTTGGAATGTAGTGTGGTTCTGAAAACAAATTGCACAAAATTGGTCGTTTCCTCAGTCCGTTTTCTACAAGAAATAGAAGAGATGAGAAGGACGACAGATTGTGTCGAGAGGCGATGAAGAAAAGCTGGCTCATCTCCATCGCGCGCGAGATGCCGACCACAGCTTTCAGCAGGTAAAAACGAGGAGGAGGAGCGTGACGATGACGAGGCTCGACGCCTCCTCCCCTTGTCCCCTCACGGCTGTTAACTGATTACATGACAACACGTAAAATTCCACAGCTTTAAAAATGAAAAAGTTAAGAAAAAAGGGAAGCAAACGCAACGATGTGGCGGTCTGAACCCGACGATGGGACCAGGCAAGCTGCAGAGAGTGAACTGGTCTTTCATGGCAAACGAGGAAAGAAAACAGCGCACATTTATGCTTGGTCACTTCTCTGTCATCACTTTAGCTGCAGCAAACAGCTTCGAGGTGTTCATCAGTTGGCTCTGAATTTTGGCCGTCACACTGGTCAAAAAAAACAAACAAACACTGAATCCCATGCTGAGGTGCACCACTGAAGATCAGAGAGCACTTGGCTGGGAATGAGGTATTGTAGGAAGTTACAGCATCACTCTTTGGTCGCCTGGCCCGCCTCTGGCTCCTCTTTGACCCTGACGGGACTCAGAGCGTGGCGGCGCGGCTGGGCCGAGCTGGAGCTGGAGCCAAGCGGACTGAGCGGGTTGTGGCTGCTGCAACAGGGGCGGTCATCCAGGGAGGAGGTGGTGAGCGCCCCCGTCTCGTGGTCCCGACAGAAGGAACGAGGGCAGAAGTCACAGAGCGACGAGGCCAGGGCGCCGCACACACTGCAGTCATGCCACGGGCATTCCCAGCGTCCTGCACACAGGAGGACGTCAGGTTTAAATAACGATTCTTAGCCAGAATTAATTTCAAAGCAGCAGACAAACTCCGACACTGTTTGCGTTCGGTGCCTCTGTAACAAACTACCAACAACAATAAGCCAGATAAAAATAAGATCAAAGAATAACGTAATCAGAAACCATTTTTCACTCTGTGCTTTCTAATCTGAAAGATGAAGTTCACAATTTAGTTAAAGAAATCTAATCTGCTTTAATAAAGGCTCAAGATGCAAACATTTAGTGTGTTTAAAACTTTCTTACTAGCTGTTAAAACGTCTCATTTAAGTAGTTTGTGTTTATGGCCTTTCTTTTTGAGATTTTTGTTGATAAATAGTTTAATGCACGTGTCAAACTCAAGGCCCGGCGTCCAAATGTGGCCCTCGTTGACACCTTATCTGGCCCCCATGATGATATGTTAAACATAAAATACTTGTCTCACTTTCATTTTTTTCAGTAATCTTTGATTATGATGTCGAAAGTGCAACAGAGAACGTCAAATGAGACCAATTAAACTTTTGTTGCGGAACCTGCAACCAAGAAAAGATGTTGGGTGTCTTATCTTGAGGTAATGTAGATTCTGAAACGGGCCCTTAGTTTGAAAAAGGTTTTAGTTTTGGTCCTCTTTTGTGAGTGAGTTTGACACCCCTGGTTCAATGTCTGGATAAATGCACCATTGTAGTTTTATGTGGCGAGGTGAGATAATTTGCTTAATGTTATTAAACTAGAACTGCATAACAGATCAAAATAGAGCCGTAGCAATACGAGTGTTTGCACTATCAATATCATAAAACATCACAATAAAGCACAGATGCAAACTGCATGTCAATCATATGCAGTACATTGCTTCCCCTACATACTTGCCTTGGCAGGGTGATCATGTCTTTCACTGTGGGGGTGGGGGGTGGTTAATGGAGACATGTCTGTGTTGCGCGCTGTTTGTACCGACAGTTTTCGAGTGGGGGTGGTGGAAATGGCTCAGAGTGAGGGAAGCAGAGCGCTACCACTGCAGCTTTTTAGCTAGCCTATCTGTATTGCGCACCACTGGCTTAGCGCTCGGTTCTGTTGACAGGGCGGGGGTGCCCCACTTGAACAATGGTAGGGGAAACACTGCAATACTTGGCCATCAGATGATCTGTAACTGTCTGAAATGCCTAGTTATTTTATATTTATATATATAAAAAAACATTAAAACAAAGGTTTGACAGAAGAAAATGAAAAGATTGTTTAAGAAGTGATGAATGAAAATTTGGGTTTGTCACAACTGATATGTTCATCTGTGTTCAGCAATACTTATTATAAATATTACAATTTTCATTTATTTAATAACATGACTAATAACATAGTTAATGTTTTTTTTTTCTTCATAAACTAGGCTTATTTACCACCTGGAAGCCATATCAAGCATGTGTCATTATACACTAACTGACAACTTCCAATTTTAACTGTAATTTTGCTGAAAATTGCAATTCTTTACTACAAATACTCAAACAGACAATATTTCTCCATGGTGCAGCCCTTCAGATAATGAACACAGCGTTTGTCAAATGGTGGTAAATGCACAGCTGTTAGCAGCTGCACAGAAACAACTCTATCGATGCTGACATAGCCCATCCAACTAAAAGTAAAAGAAATTGGCTCCATTTATTTGTGTCTATCAGCTTCACCAAGTCAACAAACAATCTCTCTTTGGAAAAGTCTGAAAAAGGTCAATACGCATCAGCAAACCTGTCGGTTTATTATTTCTAAAATAGGTAATTTCACGTTTTCCACTCTAAAATTACTTTTACTCATCTACACAGCCCACATTAGCTGAACACCTGAAAATCAGCTAAAGAGACATTTATCATGCAAACAACAAACACTTCTGAAAATCAGCCATGAAGATCGTCAGTTTATAATTTGAGCTAAACGCAACACTTGTCAAAATAAATGATTTTGTAATACAACAAAGTGTGTTTTTAGATCTCAAAGCATTTCTTCAAAACAGATCCTTATTAAAGCTAATATTGTCTTTACCGTATGGCGGCTTGGTGAGGTTGAGACACAGTAGGTGATACGCTTTCGGACAGTCTTTCCTGTCGCACATCACCAGTTCTCCTCCTTCTCCACAACAAAAACAGAAGTACTCGTGTGTGAGTTTTCCCTCCAGCCGGAGCTTCCGCTTCTTCGGCTTCATTTTGGCGTTCTTGGCCTTCTCCTCTTTCTCCGTCACCACAACACTCTGGAAGAAACAATACAAAGTTTAACTAAAGGCGTCGAATGCAGCTTTCATACTCATGTTTTTCATAGTGAGAAAATGGATTGGGGGGGGGGGGGGGGGGGGGGATTCTC